>NC_139723.1:25926705-25976809 GCF_964211835.1 Anser anser | reverse complement strand
ATATGGGAATTAGTGTGTGTTTGAATCTCAGACTTGTCTTTTGAGGTCACCACTACAATTAGTTCATTAAGGGCTAAATTAGGACTCCTACAGGCAGCGCAAAGCCAGAAGAGAGACATGCACAAGAGTTGTACCTCCAGGCTTTCTGTCTCCAAAAGGCTGCAGCCATCATAATGCCTTCAAACACACTGGCAGGAATAAAGTACTCACTTGTGGTGTACTGGTAGACTGGTAGACTGTACACTGGATTCACTTTCCTCATCTGAATGTGGTCCTTCCCATATTCAGAGAGCATAATAGAAATGGGTAGGAAAAAAAAAATCCAAATTGGATTATTTTACATTCTGTAAGATTAGTCTAAATGAAACAATGACAGAAAAATGAACAAAACATAAAATGAAAGTATAAAAAGTAATGCCAAATATAAAGTAGGTAGCTGTGTTTAAAATAAAATAAAATAAAATAAAATAAAATAAAATAAAATAATAAAATAAAATAAAATAATAAAATAAAATAAAATAAATAAAATAAAATAAAATAAAATAAAATAAAATAAAATAAAATAAAATAAAATAAAATAAAATAAAATAAAATAAAATAAATAATATAATAAAGAAGAAGAAGAGGAAGAAAGAAGAAGAAGAAGAAGAAGGAGAATACAGAAAGGAAGAAGAAGGAGGAGGAGAAAGAAAAGAAGGGGAAAAGAAGATGAAGAAGAGAAGAAGAAAAAAGGAGAGGGAGAGGGAGAGGGAGAGGGAGAGAGAGGGAGAGGGAGGGGGAGGGGGAGGGGGAGGGGGAGGGGGAGGGGAGGGGGAGGGGGAGGGGGAGGGGGAGGGGGAGGGGGAGGGGGAGGGGGAGGGGGAGGGGGAGGGGGAGGGGGAGGGGAGGGGGAGGGGGGGGAGGGGGGAAGGGGAAGGGGAAGAGAAAGGGGAAGGGGAAGGGGAAGGGGAAGGGGAAGGAGAAGGAGAAGGAGAAGGGGAAGGGGAAGGGGAAGGGGAAGGGGAAGGGGAAGGAGAAGGAGAAGGAGAAGGGGAAGGAGAAGGAGAAGGAACACCAAGAATCACTGGTGTCATTATTTCACCAGGAAGCAAAATGACAATCAAGAAGGTGAGAACTTGCCCTCAGAGAAATATATCTGCCTATTTACTGCATTTGGGAAACAGAAGACAAGGTTCATCTTTTATCGTTGGAAGAGAAGGACATGGATGAGTCCTTGAGCAGATATGAACAGCAATAATTATACTGCATCGGTCTTCACTCCAGGCATATGAGGTAAATAGTTTTACATAGATGAATGATTTTTCACTAACTCTAGAAAATAGTGGAAGAGTGGGAAAAGAGATAATAATGCCACCCATATCCAGTCAGATACAAGTTTTGTGGACATTCAGTAGCTATCCTTATTTATTCTGGCCTAAGATGGTATCTGGAGATTTAATATGATGACACATTTTACAGTTGAATGTGACAATGGGTTGTGTAGTCTGGTTCCATGGTAGTTCACCAGAATATTTTACTTTCTTAGAATTTTGTCACCTATGCTTATGGATAAAAGATCCACTTCTTAACAGGATGTCTGATTTACCTAACTAGGATAAATGACTTAAAAGGAGGTTTAAATTGTCCTCTCTGCTCCCCTCAGCCTGCAGGTACAATAAGCTTAATTTAATCCACAATTCTTAGTTTGAATGACAAATTTTAAAAGAATAGCTTAGATTTGAAAATATTTAATTTTGCATTTCTTTAGTTCTGGCAAGTGAACTATGCAAATATATTTTATTTTGATGTTGATCATTTGTTTTTATTAAAATAGTCTGATACAGTAGAAAAATGAAATTTTAGAGACAAAGTATAACACCACATCTGAAAAAAATATTTCATTCAAAATTTTGTAGTGAGCTTCTTCTGTGTAGAATTGATTAAAGTATACCTGAAGGAAGTAGCATACAAATACATTCATATTTAATATAAATTAGTTTGGAATATATTTGCCAACAGCTTATCATAAGCAGTTGATTATTTAAATTTGTGTTATTTTTATTGGACCCATAGCGTTTGCTTAGTGACCCAGTTAAATCAACATTGCTCTAACATTCCTATCATATTGAAAGATGCAGAATTAAATTTATAAATTTTCTTGAAAGATGTATGCATTATTCATAGCTGCTAGCTGAATTTTCTTTGAGTAAATGATCGTAAGTTTGTCTTTGAGTCTTTGAGCTACTCACTTAATATATTATTCATGTGGGTTAGGTTTCCATTTCTTCATTGGATGACACTACTTCTTAGAACAATGGACAGTTAATATGTCATAATAATATGCTTTCTTAAAGTGTCTGGCAGTATTACACTGACATGTCAACATTCATAAATATTGTAGGTTCATAATCAAAACATGGTAAGGGTGTTGGAACTAGATCGTCTTTAAGGTCCTTTCCAACACAAACCATCCTATGATTCTATGGTTATATTGTCTAAGATAAAACTCTAAAGCAAAATTTCATGCATCAGAATACAGATCTTAAGTCAGAATTAAAACTTTCCCCACACCAGCCAGACAGCAGATGGCTCACCCCTACTGTACATTTCCAGAAGGAAAGTATGCAACATAGCCATTGCACTTTGAAGTATTCAACTTTTCTTTGACAACCACATGTGCATAGTTATTTTTTAATTATGAGATCTCTCTTTCCCTTATGCAGCTTCACTCTATAGATGGATGTAGATACACATATAAAAACATACAAGGAAAAAAGGAAGAGAAAGAATAGATCTCATACTCCACACCAGGAATCTTCTGAGTGTGTTTTTTGTTGTTGCTTGGTTTGGTTTGGTGTGATTTGGTTTCACTTGATTTGGTTTGGTTTGATTTGGTTTGGTTATGAAGAAAGTACTAAACAGAATACAGGGCAGCATTACAGTGATACTGAGCACCCAGAGGAACTTCAAGATCATGACAGAATTCAGCTTTGATTTATGACATCACAATACTAAACAAGCTTACAGTAATTCGCTACTTACTAAGAAATGTATTTGTTTTAGAATATTTTGGAGTGTTCAACAAACTTAATTTCTTTTTCTGGGAATATTCAATATCAAATATTAATAACAGGTCTTGATCCCCCAAGTTTTTCTGATTGTAACCTTATATACACACATTTTCAGAGAAAATGAATAAAATATTTAGTGTTTATAAAGATGAACCTAGCTGAGAAAATTATTCCCACAAATCTCCTAGCAATTATGCTTTTCATTTACAAGTGGAAGAATTTCTACTGTTCCAGTTCAGTCAGGCCAAATCCTGGCCTGTTCTATAGACTCTTTTTGCACTTCCATCTTGGGCAAAGGATCAAAATCATCCTACTCTGCAAATATGAGGAAAGAAAGGCAGCATGCTTTCCTCTTTCTCCATCATTTTCCACGTATGTCCTAAAGATTAGACATGTCATCTTACTGAAATATCAGTGTAATGGAAGCCTGTACTGCAAGCTCCTTGAGTGTGATTGTTTCAGAAGTAAGACACAATAAAACTCTTAATATTGGGGGCAATAAAAATATATAATATATATAAGTATATTAAAATATATGTGTGTATCTATTTTAAATACATATGTGTGTTTGTATATATATATACATATCAAAAAATGTATACATATACTATATATATATACATATATAAAAATTTAGATTCCCAAAGTGAAAGTCTGGAAGATCAATCTCATTCCCTAACTTTTACTCAGTGGATAAGGAATACAAATCCTTGTATGCATCTCTAGATGCAATGATCCACAACTGTTCTCAGCTGCAGGAGAATTCTGAGTTGCAGTCATCAGCAGAACACATTTTGACAAGGTGCTTTGATACACATTGCTTTTGGCTAGGGCTGACCTGAATGAAATGCAGTTTTGAGATTCCTCTGTAGTCTGGTTTGTTAAACGTTGTTTGTTCCCCACATGTTCTGTTTGACTTTACAGATGTTTGATCTGCTTTTTCTCTCTTTGTTTTTAGTTTTCCCTATGGTTTCTTCAAGCTCCTGTTTGATTTGTCATTCTGAACACCTTCCCACAACCCCCATATTCACTAGATATTCAGTGAATATTCACTAGATTTTCAGAATATTTCAAGAAAGGATGATTTCAAATGCACAGTTCCACTCTAAGGGCACCAAGAGGTAAATTTTCAGTACAATGCACAGAGATTTAGATGCACAACAATTATTAACAATAATGGGACTCATGCAGATAAATTCCTTCACACTGAGCTGAAAATATAACCACAGTTCTTTCTCTGAATGAAAATTTCATCATAAGGATGTTTAGCCCTGGAACTCAGTGGCCACACATAATTACTATCAAAGTATCAGTGCTCAAATCTTGTAGTTGCTCACTAGACAACATAAGTCCATGGCACTCTAAATGTTCTGGTCTGCCAAGTTTAAAATAAGTTTAGGAAAGATAATGTAATGTTTTATTAAGACATTTCAGAGTAGTATATGATTTCATACATATCCAAATCCCAAGAAAAAACACAGTGGTACAAAATCTTATGCAGCTTAGGCCAATTTTCTTTATTTAGATCCTCACCTAGAAAAGTGATCTACTTGGTCAAATACCAGGACTCTGCCCTTTATGTGAAATCAGTATGAATGCACAGATTGGCATCTGTTTTGCCTGTACTTAACCATACTGCAGTGGAATAAATTGGTGTCTAAAATTTAAACACTGAGGACTGGAAGGGAAGTACCCTCCCCACGTAGTTATTTCCTGCTTGTTAGATACCAGTTAAGTGCAGGTTAAATGACATTTTTTAACACTTTTGAATTTAACTGCAGTTTATTAAAAAATGGAATAGAATTCTAGAATGGTTTTGATGGGAAGGGATTATCTATTCTAATCCCACTGCCATGGGCAAGGACATCTTTCACTAGGTCAGGGTGCTCAAAGTCCCACCCAAACAGACTTTGAACAGTTCCAGTGATGGGACATCCACAACGTTTCTGGGCAACCTGCTCTAACCACCTGGCAACCATCTAAACACCTCCATCATGAAAAATTTCTTCCTTATATTCATTCTAAATCTACCCTCTTTCAGTTTAAAAACATTTCCCTGTGTCCTGCCAATACACAACTCGGTAAAAAACTTCTTTGTCCATCTTTCTTATAAGCCCCTTTTATAGGTTGAAAGGCCACAATAAGGTCACCATGGACCCTTTTCTTTTGCAGGTTCACCACCCCAACTCTCTCTCTGTGTCTTCATAGGAGAGGTGTTCCAGCCCTCTGATCATCCTCGTGTCCCTCCTCTGGACCCATTCTAATAGGTTCATGTCCTTTTCTTCAGAGGGGCTTTCAGTGCATTCATCTCCCAGTATGTACGGATACTGGGGATTGCCCTGACCGCAGTACAGGACCTTGCACTTGGTTTTGTTGATCTTCATCAAGTTCACATGAACCTACTACTCATACCCACCAAGGTCTGGATGGCATTCCCTCCCTCTAAAATGTCAGTTGCACCACTCACCTTGGTGTCATCAGCAGACTTACTGTAGGCACTGTAGGGCTGCAACTCAATCCCACTATATATTTAATTAATTATCATATTAAATAGTATCAGTCTGAATATGGACCCCTGCGGCAAACCACTTGTTACTGGTTTCCATTTGGACATTTAGCCATTAACTGTAACTCTCTGGATGCCCCCATCCATCCAATTCCTTATGCATCAATCAAATACATATCTCCAATTTACAGGCAAGAATGTTCTGAGGAACATTGCTGATGCTCACCTGAACATGAGCCAGCATTGTGCCCAGGTGGCCAATAAGGCCAACAACATCCTGACTTGTATCAGAAACAGTGTAGCCAGCAGGACCAGGGAGGTGATCATCCCCTTGTACTCAGATCTGGTAAGGCCACACATTGAGTACTGTGTTCAGTTTTGGGATCCTCACTACAAGAAAGACATCAAGGCCCTGAAGTGTGTCCAGAGAAGGGCTACGAAACTGGTGAAGGTCCTGAAACACTAGTCCTACAAGATGCGGCTGAGGGAACTGGGGTTGTTTAGTCTGGAGAAGAGGAAGCTCAGGAGAGCTCTCTGTAACTGCCTGAAAGGAAGTTGTGGGGAACAGAGAGTCAGCTTCTTCTTGCAGACAGCTAGCAATAGGACCAAGACGGAATGGCCTCAAGTTGCACCAGGGGATGTTCAGGTTGGAAACTGGGAGAAATGTCTTCTCAGAAAGAGTGGTTAGGTATTGGGACGGGTTGCCCAGGGAGGTGGAGGAGTGACTGTCCCCAGAGCTGTTTAAGGAAAGGTTGGACATGGTGCTCAAGGACATGGTTTAGTGGATAATATTGGTGGTAGGGGAATGGTTGGGCCAGATGATCTTAGAGGTCTTTTCAAACCTTCATCATTCTATGATTCTATGATTAAATGAGGGACCGTATCAAAGGCCTTACCAAAGTCCAGGTAGATTACATCAATTCCTTGTCCACTGATTCAGTCACTCCATTGTAGAAAGCTACTAGATTAGTGAGGCACAATTTGTCATTGGAAACCTGGCCTCAAATGAAAAATTCAAAAGAGATGACAAACCTAAAATGGAACTGCTTGCAGTATGCTACAAGTAATGAAAAAGTAAAGAAAAGGACATGGACAGGTTTTCGATAAGAAAGGAAAGAAAAATCTTCAAAATACAGACCATATAAATAGTTTGCTTTCACAAAATTATCAACTTCTGTATTTTTTTTATTTTTTTTGGTGGACTGTTGATGAACTCCACAGTACAGTGTCTTCAGTGCAGCAATATCTGTGAAGTGACAGGACTACTGAAACACAAGTATAAAGGATAGAAACAGGAGGTGGGTTTTTGTTGTTGTTGTTTCTTGTGAATGTAATGCAGTTTGAGATTCCTAAACAGAAGGCTTTAAAAACTCCAGTTTGCTATTCAATTTTCTGTGCACAGGTTGTAATCTTCTTACCGGTCTTCATTTCATGGGCATTCTATTTTCAAGGAAACCACTTTGTGAAGGACCTTTAAAGGGGTACATGCTACATCCCCTGCATTTGTAACATTTTTTGGCAATATGTCCTCCCCTGCCCTTAGAGTTTCAAACGGGATATTATCACCACTAGTAAAACTGACAACAGATCTTCACTCAGAATACAGTAATCTCTTCCTATATCATCACAACACTATATCATCAGTTAATATAATCTTGTATACTGTGTCAAAAATATGAAGTGTAATAAAAAAAATTGAAAGCTTGCAAATACTTCTATTATCTTCACTTTTTTTTTTTTTTAAGACAGTTATTCGCACAGAATTCAATCATTATTCACAAGGATTTTTAAAAATTCATTTGACATATTCTGCTTGTATTATGCATGTCTCTTTTCTAGTTGAAAAATGCATTTAAAAGTATTTGCCTGGTAATGTCAGTGCTTAACTTTTATTTTTTATTTTTGATAAAATAAGCTGTAATATCAAACATTTCCCATTTGCTCTCATCTATGAATATTACCAAACAAGAGACTCAGCTGCCCCAAATCCCAATGTCCTCTTAAACTGATGCAGAAAACCATGTGGCAGACCCATTAGGTTACTTCTTTGGAGACTGCCACACAGAGCACAGTGAACTTGCAGAGTCTATGCAAAAATGCCTTATGCAGTTGCAGGAGGAGTCATTGTGAGACACTATGTTCCAGCACCTTCACTCTTCCCACAGTTTCTAAACTTTGTTGCCGGTAAAGGCTGAGTAGTGTAGGTAGAGGATGAAGAAAACCCTTGTCCCAGATTAAGCTGAAGGTTAGACAATTAACAAAATGAGGCCCTCAAGCCATTCAGCAATCACTGCTGCAAGGGGAAAACAGAGTCTCAAGAAAAGAGCAAAACATCCTCCACAAGAAGTGCTGGTCTCCAAGAATCATGGTGGCAGCAATCCGGATAAGAAAAGGAACCAGCAATTTGCAGATGGAGGGCAAATGCAGCTTGAATAGTTTGGGAGCTTCTGTCCCAGAACTTCCCATTTATCATTCAGCATCCCAGTAGAATAGTCTGCTTAGGTGCTGTTCATGCTGCCTCTGGAATGACACCAAGGCCTGTGTTTTAAAATGTCTGTCCTTGCTTTCAGCATGAAGAAGATGAGACATTGGCACAATGGAATAACAAAATAGAGAAGAAAAATTCTATTGATAGATACCAAAACAGAGGAGAGGAAGGGTTTTTTTACTTGCCAGTTAGGTGGTACTCTTTGTCTAGTTTTCCAAGAGGTCTGATGAGACAGCAATACTTGCAAAATAAGTTTTCACCAACAGATGTTGTAATTGTGTATTGTATGTACTATTGTTACCCATTTTCTGCTTCAAATCAAATGGACCCCGTATCTCTCATTATGAGAATTTAGCTCAGTGTGTCGGAAAGATATGTCAACAATGAAACCTTAGATAATTTAGTGCCCATGACAATTTCTTCTAGTGTTTTAAAATTCTATCAAGTGACCCTTTCTGTGCTTGCCATCCTATACTACTGCCAGAAGAATGAATTCTGCCGAAAGAAAATTAATGTCATTGCTAACATTAAGATATTTTGTATGACAGAATGGCTAAAAGTTCAGAATTGAACACAATACACAAACGATATTTAGTTGATATCTGCCTTATTACTCACTCTAAATTACTAAGGTAATTAGAAGAAAAGAGGGGGGGAAGGAGAAGGGGGAGTGATTTTACACAGGTTTCACGTCATTATCCCATGAGCAGGCACACAAGTTAAGCTTCTGAGTCTTTATTATTTCCTGTTTACTTTTTCTTCCTTAATTCTTCATCACTTAGGGGGGAAAGAGTAGGCCTCAGTGTGATTTGGTCCATTCTGTAAAAAGTAATAACTTTTCAGAGACCAGAATCCAGAGATTCTGGATCTCAGGCTTCGTTCCTCAGATAAACCATGAAATGCAGTATGAGGAAAAGAAGGTAGGATGCATAAGAAGGTAGGTGGTCACATTAAGACAAAAACTGCAAGAAGTCTGGGTACAGAAAATGACTGCTGTCTAAAAAGAGCATGCAAGTACTAGGAAGAAGTGAATACTATATAAATGATGGCTGTAGGGAGTACAAATAATTCAAATAAAAGGACAAAACATTAATTTAAAAGTGTTAAAAGGGAGAGAAAACATTCTGATTTCTGAAAAACATAAGAGTTTTGCATCATTTGCACCAAACACAACACAGCTCAGCCAGCTGAGTTCTTTTTGTCAGCCAAGACAACTGAGAATGTATTACAGGGTGCAATCCTGGACTGGCAGAATGTAAACCCGGAGGACCACATGGGTTTTTTTCCATTTGCATTTTTCTGTGAGCCTGTAGAAACCTGTTGTAACTGGTTAGGCCTTGAGATAGCCAAGTAAAACAAACTTTAATTAGGGTTAAATAGGCCTTCATCCTGAGTTTTATAAATTCACAAATGAAAGATATTTGCTAAAATAATGTAACACAAACTATGTTCTGTTTAACTTGGCTACTAGGATGATTAATCTTTGATGTTAAACAGCTCTCTACTGTTTATCATTATTATTTTATGAGTATATCTTATTAATTGGTGTTAGTGTATTTGCAGAATCATGGAAAATAGACCAAATATATATATATATGTATATATGTATGTATATATATATATGTGTGTGTGTATTTATTTATTTATTTACTATTTTTTAAGGAAACTACAGATTTTACCGATAGGGAAGGAAATTTAATCCAGGATGTGTAAGATTTCAGATTTCTGGGTCTGAAGCATTTTTTGTTGCATCTTAGCAAGACAGTTGTGTAAGTAAGACTAGACATTTAAAATAACATTTTCTTTTGTCCTCCAAAGGAGAAAAAGGATTACCTATGCAGATTTTTACAGAACAGATCTTGAGTCTCATTTTCACACTAATGCATTTTCAAATTTATAACAAAGAGGAAAGAATAAACAGTTAAGCCAGGCATTTAACAATACTCTTACACACCTGCCAACAATTAAATGCTTTAATTAAAAAATACATGAGAATGTACAAAAGCATAACCTTTTCCACAATCACAGCATGGCTGGGAGAGAAAACTTTCCCATTATGCTTATGTACATCAGTTCTTAACAGTTAAGCACAGGTGATTAAGCTGGAATATGAGGTAATACTCTTATCCTATTTAAGTTCCCTCACTTATGTTGTTTCAGGAAAAATCAATTTATTGTATTATTATTACTTATAAGGAATCTAATAAGAGAATGTTTCAGACAAAAAAAAATGCAGCCTGTGCCATACAAAATTTGGTATTGAATACAACATCCTGAGAACATAGATCAGTAAAGAGGATGGACTGGACGGACTAGGTCAGCTATCCATTTTGGTTCCATGTCTTGAGAGGTGGTTAAATGGGGAGGAAGAGGATTGTGTAGATTAGACAGTGTATTGAATGAGAAAAGGGATCAAGCTGAAGGAACTAGGTTGTCTATGGACAATGAAAGAAAAAGGAAGAATAAAGAACAATGTAAGCATGATGCAAGGAAGGGACAGCACAGATTCAAAATTAAATGAGACTATACATGGAGACAGTTTATGAAAGTAAGGAAGCCCCTACATATAGGAACTGTAAATGAAACAAGAGCTTGAGTGCAAACACACAAGACAAAAAGAACTGAGGCAATCAATAATCTGCTCTTCTCACCAGAATGACAGGAGACACACCATCTATCTATCCATGTGTCTCTAAGTCTACCACTGGGAAACATGTGAAGCTCTAGACTTCTGCTTAGCTGCCTGCTGAGATAGCAGCAGTTTGAATTGTCTTTTGCAGTAAAAGGAATTATTAATATATCATCCAGGTAACAGTTTCTACTGCCAGAAGAAGTCTAGCTTGGAAGCATAGTTTACTGCTTGGATAAGCAACTTAGATCCATTGACATAATACAATTAAGCAAAGGCTGTGAAAAGTGTAGCAGAAGCTAGTGATGAGCAGCATACCAGTTATATTTTTCACTTTGCAATACCTTTATCAGCATGATAAAATGAGGTCTTTCACTTAGATAGCATGATATGAAAATTTTCTCAATGTTGATTTAGTATGGCCACATTACTCATGGAAAGGAAAACTGTAAATGAGTTATTTGAGTTGTACCCCCCCCAAAAAAATCAATAAGCTCTTACAGACCACCATTTTGTTACAGCTTCACACAAGGCAGAAAAAAAAATCAGCACAAATATTTTAGAAAGGCCTTATTTCTTCAGTGTATTCTGTGCCTTCACAATTGAAACCAAGAACCTGTAATTACCATGATTCTGAGATCTCAAAAGGGCAAAGATTACAATTCCTTTAAAAAACAGCAATAACTTTCTTACATATAAGGATATCTACTCCAAAATTTAACCACTCATCCTCTATACTGAGCCATATGTTCCCCACTTCAAAGCTCCTAGTTCTGATTGCTGCCAAAAATAAATCCACACTTTCAATTTCCAAATGCTTAATTTTTTCTCTTAGACCACTTAGAATTGTAAATGAAAATCTACAACATTATAGCTTGTGGTATTATATGTGAAAAAGACCAAGTCTGTGTAATCTGCTTTGCATATTGATTTTA
The DNA here is from genome assembly GCF_964211835.1 of Anser anser. Lineage (NCBI taxonomy): Eukaryota > Metazoa > Chordata > Aves > Anseriformes > Anatidae > Anser > Anser anser. The sequence goes on along the minus strand of NC_139723.1, from coordinate 25,965,201 downwards.
CCAATCCACAATTCTCTTTTACATTTCTGGGATTTCTTATTATTTAATGAGTCAAGTGAAAAGAAATAAAACACCAATTTAGGGACTTTCTTAACAGTCTGAAACATTGCCTTATTTGAAATGTATTTATTTTATTTATGGTTATAAATTTTATCTATCTCTTCAAATTAAGCACAAGCAGAAGTGGAAAAGTTGAATTTTCCAGAGTTTTGAAAGAGATGAACCACTCCTGCTCTGTTAAAAAATATTTAGGAAAAAAGTTAATCTATTAATTTCTGATTATTTTCCCTATAATTTCTTATAAAAAGTGATGCAATATATTGTATCGATCTCTGATTTTTTGTGTTTTTTTTTTTTACAGAGGTTAATTTCTTGTTATACTGCATAACTCAAAAGAGGGAATTATTTCCAAAATATATCCAAAAGAGAGATTTATTGTCTGTTTATGTGATAGCAACATGCCTTCAGAAAGGTAATGTAAAAGAATTTACAATTTTCAGCATAAGGATTCATCAAGAAGCTGCTATCAAAGTGATTCCTGACTTGGTACTTCCTGATACAAAGAAAAAGAAAATGAAAAAAAAAAAAAAAGAGGGGAGGGGAGGGGAAGGGGAGAGAGAGAAAAGAAAGGGGATGAGAAAGAAAGAGAGAGAAAGGAAAGGGAAAAAGAGAGAGAGAAAGAGAGAAACAGCGATAGACAGAGAGAGAGAGAAAGAGAGAGAAAAAGAGTGAGAGAGAGAGAGAAAGAGAGAGAGAAAGAGAGAAAAAAGAGAGAGAAAGAGAGAAAGAGAGAAAAAGAGAAGAAAGAGAAAGAGAGAAAGAGAGAAAGAGAGAAAGAGAGAAAGAGAAAGAGAGAGGAGAAAGAGAAAGAGAAAGAGAAAGAGAAAGAGAAAGAGAAAGAGAAAGAGAAAGAGAAAGAGAAAGAGAAAAGAGAAAGAGAAAGAGAAAGAGAAAGAGAAAGAGAAAGAGAAAGAGAAAGAGAAAGAGAAAGAGAAAGAGAAAGAGAAAGAGAAAGAGAAAGAGAAAGAGAAAGAGAAAGAGAAAGAGAAAGAAAGAGAAAGAGAAAGAGAAAGAGAAAGAAAGCGAAAGAGAAAGCGAAAGCGAAAGCGAAAGCGAAAGAGAAAGAGAAAGAGAAAGAGAAAGAGAAAGAGAAAGAGAAAGAGAAAGAGAAAGAGAAAGAGAAAGAGAAAGAGAAAGAGAAAGAGAAAGAGAAAGAGAAAAAGAGAGAGAAAGAAAGAAAGAAAGAAAGAAAGAAAGAAAGAAAGAAAGAAAGAAAGAAAGAAAGAAAGAAAGAAAAGAAAGAGAGAGAGAGAGAGAAAGAAAGAAAGAAAGAAAGAAAGAAAGAAAAAGAAAGAAAGAAAGAAAGAAAGAAAGAAAAGAAAGAGAGAGAGAGAGAGAAAAAGAAAGAAAGAAAGAAAGAAAGAAAGAAAGAAAGAAAGAAAGAAAGAAAGAAAGAAAGAAAGAAAGAAAGAAAGAAAAAGAAAGAAAGAAAGAAAGAAAGAAAGAAAGAAAGAAAGAAAGAAAGAAAGAAAGAAAGAAAGAAAGAAAGAAAGAAAGAAAGAAAGAAAGAAAGAAAGAAAGAAAGAAAGAAAGAAAGAAAGAAAGAAAGAAAGAAAGAAAGAAAGAAAGAAAGAAAGAAAGAAAGAAAGAAAGAAAGAAAGAAAGAAAGAAAGAAAGAAAGAAAGAAAGAAAGGAAGGAAGGAAGGAAGGAAGGAAGGAAGGAAGGAAGGAAGGAAGGAAGGAAGAAAAAGAAAGAAAAGTCTGCTACGTACTAGTATTTGTCTAGGATCAACAAACTGAGGCTGATAAATAATGTCATCAATTAAGACACTGTTCCTTCTCAGTCAAAGCATATATTAAGCAGAAGTCAGAGGGTTAGCTACCCTTCTCTTGAAAGAGACAAGTATGAAATCTGTCTTCTATCAATACATGTGCAGAAACTAATTGTTATATCATGTGATTATTTAAAAAAACATGATTTTTTTTTCCCCAGTCTTCAAATTAGGAAAAAATATTTTCAGATTTTTCCAACTACTAATCTGAAAAAATATTTGAATTTGCCAACAAATAACAATTCATTTCATAAGAAAAAAGTTCCACTTCTCTGCAAGTCATTGTTCCATGCATAGACTAAAATCTAAGGAGAAGAAATAAAATGTTTATCAGTATTTCAGAAAAAGTTATGTGTAATTTTCAAGTTAAAATAAATAAATAAATAAAAATCAACTGCTTGGATACTATTCTGCTTTATTTTCAATGACAATTCAGCTTCATCAGAAAATTCCCAAACAGCCCCAGTCAGAGCACTGATGAATGTGGAAAGTTCATGCTAATTCTTAGCAAGGACTGATCTATTCCACAGAACTATTGGTTTGCCAAAGCTCATCTCCCCAACAGTCTCTGGCCAACAACACAGACTGCAGCACTGTACACTCGGTTTTATGTCCATACACTACTGCTTCATTTTAACTGTGGCTCTATGAAATCAATGCATTCACATCAAAATAGTTTTAAATAGAAAACCTGGTGTAGCATAACAGTAAGTATGTTTTTTGTAGATTTCTAAGGATGACTGAAAATAAAGCCATTAAAACAGACTCTTTATATCCTCTGTAGGGGCAGAAATAGTGTTTATGTTCAATACTACTGCAAAAGTAGTTAAAATATCTGGACATATTTCACACTCAGCAGTAGGAAAGGGTCAGTCTGCTTTTAAAGTATAATAGGTTTTAGTCATCTGTGGCACATTGTTCTGGGGCAAAAGGAAACATGGAGAACAGCACCATTAAAATTGAGTTACTATGGCATGCATTAAGCAGAAGTGATCAATAAATACATTGATATACAATAATTACTCTAGAAATGGATCATCATCCTTTACTACTTAGATCATATATAGGCAACATAAGGAAGTACAATATAGCATGTCATGAAAATACTAGAGATGAGTAATTGTGCATGCAGAGAGGGAGTTCACTTTCTTATTTCAGTTACACTGCCAGTGTGATACATGATGAATTGCATAAACCACTGTGAAGGTGCGCATCAGGAACATCAGCTCTTTTTCTAATATGTAGATACAGCGTTGGTCCTTTCACTTCTTCTGCTGTACCATCTTTTCTTGCAGCCTTTGAATCTCATCTGGTATCAAAGAAGGACTCCAGCTCTACACAACTCCAAAATCAGTCTTCACATGCAACTCAGCTAATGATATGAGACATAGATTTATTTAACTCTGTTATTCTTTAAGTGAAATTTCAGCAGGCTACTAACTTTATGCAGTTTTACACCCATGGGTTATTTTGAGTGAATATAAAATAACCCACATCCAAAAAAAATTAGATTATGGTCCTGAGGAAGATAACTTGGCTCTTGTTTCTTTGCAAGTTATTCACCCAAATATTCATTGATGTTTTTCATAAAAAGCACTGCAGAAAGTGGATCTCAGTTATAAGATCTGAGTCTTACAAATTCTTACAAATCTCTCAGACCAATTTTCCTCCAATAAATTCTTAAACCTACTTCTCTAAAGTCAGATAAAATGAAAATTGAGGCCTGTGATGTCAACGTACGATTGGTATCAAGATACTGTATTTGCCTTGAACTGTTTGCCTTGAACTGAATATAAGTGTACTAGAATGGTGTAACTAACAGTAGTATTTAAGTATTTTGTAACACTATGATGGCACAGCCAGATACAATTTTACATAAATATGTGAACAATGTGATCACCAAAGAGATTTTTTTTTTAATAATAAAAAAGTGTATTTTCACATAGGAGGCAAAAGTACCAAAAGTTGTCAGCTGGAGGAAGCACAATACAGATGGAGCACCCTTCCAAATGCACAGGAAGTATGACTGTCAACTCAAAGGAAAAATATGCAGCATCAGAAGCAGATAAGAACTCCCTTGTTGGTAGCTGGGCAGTAGCATAAAAACCTTAGGCACAAACAAGGAATGAAATCACAGAAGGTGACAAACCCACTGCTCTTATCAAAGAACTGACAAGCTTGATTAACTTGACATCACAGAGCACTGGAACAGGCTGCCCAGGGGGTTGTGGAGTCTCCTTCTATGGAGACATTCAAAACCTGCCTGGATGCATTCCTGTGTGACGTGATCTAGGTGTTCCTGCTCCAGACATATTATTCATTTGCAGCACAGTGGGAGTATTTTAATATAAACACTACTTACTTCCCCATGTAAGCAGTTAAACTGAAAGGTGCAGCCATGCAGGTAATTTGACTCCTTTTTACTTCAGTCACTGGGTCTGAGATCCAGACTGAACATCCTGATTCAATGTGCTGATGCACAGGTCAAGAGATCATTTTACACGACTTTTTCTAGTGTAGCCGCAAACCTTTGGCCCTTGCAATCTTCCCTTCTTCTCTCACTATCTCCACATTTTATACACAATCTCAGTTGCTCTTCAGTTCACCTTTAATCCACTATTGGATTTGGTTGAGTTTCTTATTCTAGTACTTATTTTTTTCTGCTTAACTTCAATTTTCCCACCCAGTTGAGAGCAAATGTCAAAATAAAAGTACCAATAAATGCAACCAACACAAGCAAATTATTTGATTCCTCTGTTACTTAGAGTACACCTGGACTGTTTCATTCTCACTTGTCAGGGGAAGTTTTTACTGCCAAGAGGAAAAGAGGAATAGTCCTGTATTATTGCTCAAAGCTTACAGTACACTTAAAGCAAGGAAACTCCAGCAATGCTAACAATGTGGACATTTTAGAACGCCACCAGGTTACCTGCAGCAGTGATAAAAGTCCCCAAAAGACGCACACCTATGGAGATCTCACAGTGATTGTGATGATGGGCTTGGTAGAGAAGACTCTACCAAGTGGCTGCTCGTGGTTTGGACTGGTGTACGCTTTGTTGGGTTAAAAACTGGCTGGATGGCCGGGCCCAAAGAGTTGTGGTGAATGGAGCCAAATCCAGTTGGAGGCCGGTTACTAGTGGAGGCCCCCAGGGCTCAGTGCTGGGGCCGGTCCTCTTTAATATCTTTATCGATGACCTGGATGAGGGGATCGAGTGCACCCTCAGTAAGTCTGCAGATGACACCAAGTTAGGTGCGTGTGTCAATCTGCTCAAGGGAAGGAAGGCTCTGCAGGAGGATCTGGATAGGCTGGACCGATGGGCTGAGGCCAACTGTATGAAGTTCAACAAGGCCAAGGGCCGGGTCCTGCATCTGGGGCGTAACAACCCCAAGCAGCGCTACAGGCTGGGAGAAGAGTGGCTGGAAAGAAGAGTGGCTAGACTCTGTCTAGTTTCAGACACTAGGCAAAGAGAGTAAGAAGGTGTCAATGGAAGAATGCTGCAAAGTCTGAGCAATGAGATTGTAACAGCTCAAACTACACACAAAGTGAAAGATTTAACTTTCTTGCTCTTGCCTTCAATAAGTTTTTGAAAATCTAGTTGTGATTTGGAAAGTATAGTATAAAAAGTACAAGTACTGAAGCACTACCTCAGGAGAGAGTTAGAGGCTTTGGCATTTCCAGTCTGATAATTTCAAAGCAGTAGTTAGAAGTATCAGTTTTTCTGTTTTAGACATGAGAAAGAAATCTCACAGCCAGTTTTCACATGTGGTTATGAAAAATCTGTGTTAGGGTCACAGAAAGAGGGAGGCTATTTCATCTCCCCCGGGTTTTGTATGACTCAAACACTTTAATTTTGGGGAATAATGAAATGTAGAGAACATCCCTAAAAGTGCTTTTGTCCTTTAAGTGGTAGAAGTAGATTTCAAATAAGAAGAAAATGTAAGGCATTATGCTGCAACACAAACAAAACAAAACAAAACAAAACAGAAAAAACTTTGCAGCTAATTCTGGAGTATTTCACGAATTTTGAATATTATTATTGTGAACTTATGTCTCTGCATGATGGCTGTTGGATTCTCAAAGTTTGGAGGAAATGGAGTCATGAAGTATGAACCCTCTTCTCTGTGTCAGCAGGGAGTTCTCTGCTGAGTATCCCAAAGCTCTGCAGATCAATTAAAAAGAAAGAAAATTGCAAGAAATCAACCCCAATGATAAATTCAGATTTCTTAATATAAAATAGATTTTGATATCTTTATCAAAAGGCTTGCCTCAATTAGCGACTTTGGAAACAGTTAAAATTTAATCTTAACAGGTTTTTAAAAGGTCATTGTTATTTTCTTTTCTTTCTCAAGATTTATATCAGAATACCAGAAATTTAGTCCAATATGAGTGTAAATTTCTTATGGACGTGTAATGTATATGTATGCAAACATCATAAAACTATAGGTTTATACATCTCTTATGTTTTAACCATTCCCTCTGTCCCATCATACACAGTTAAGGCTAAGAAAGACAATAAACTGGAAGAAAAAATTAGGACCCACTATCCCCCCCATCCCCTCATACCCTCAGCACCTCTTTGTTTCCACTGCCCCTTTTTCAAGGCTCAGTAAATGCTCTTTTCTGTAAATTTGCACACAGCACAATGCCAACACAATGTTGATGAAACAACACAGAGTAAATAAGCTTTGTGTTAAGCATTACAAAACTCACTATCTTTTAAAGAGTTAATTTTTTCTACTGCTTCTGTATCAAGTGTTCTTCCATTTAGCACTTAACGATATGTAATGCAGTGACAATTCAAAAGGGTGGAAAATCAGGGTTCTTTCTGCAGAAAACCTGCATTGGATCCATTCATAGCTGGTACTCCATCTGTTGTTATAGAAACCAGTTTCATTATTATGACTTCCTGTCTCTCTCTCTCTCTCTCATCAAGCTAGCTGTTTGAACTACAATCACCACCATGGCATCAAAAGGCTTGACAATGAAAAGAGGAAAAAAACGGTTGGGGGGGTGAACTGATCAAATCAATCAAATCAGCGTTAGTCTGAATATAGTCGATGTTTTGTCTCTTTCAGTGCATCCTTTCCTGTGCATGTAGATTTCTTCATTGTGCCACTCATCTATTGATTTCAATGCTCTTTTTTGTTACTGCAGAAAAGCTGTGGCAGACAGATGGGGCTGACATTTAGTGTGGAAGGTGGTTAAGATTTTTGGTCATTTTAATCTGTTGTGGAAAGATCTCACTCCTGGTGACAGTGAAATCTATTAAATTGGGGAATTGTCTCCTGGAAAAAGAGGTAGAACCCTCATTGCTTGGGACTTGTGAAATTAGGTTGAACAAAACAAAAGAAAATATGCTGTAAGGAACATGCTACCTTGGCAGAATGATAGACTAGATGAGATACGAGCAGTTGGCTATTTCTAGCTTTTTTGGGTACTATAAACCCCACGGAGTTTCCTATATAACAAGATGGAGTTTTCTGTGGGGAAAGAAGGGAGGAAGGAAAAGAGCAATCTCTGTGAAAAAAAAGTTCAGTTGAACTTAGTAAACCATGCAATACTGAAAGTAGGAAGAACATATCTCCCCAATTTCCTTATCATCTCACTGGAACCTTTACATGCTCCTAGACAGCACACTATCAGTGACAGAAAAGAGGCTCGTGTTGTTAGACACTACATTGGACAAGTACAATAGAATTCTGCCAATTACTTATCAGTCTACAGCTTGTCAAAAATAGACAGGTAAATGGCAGGGAGATTGACATATGCAAAATTTGAGAAGGAATTGGCCTTGGTACTTCATGTTGGCTAGTCCTATGCAGCACAACTGATCACTTTACAGTTCCTCAAAAATACAAACCAATGTCACAGGTGATTTGTGTCAATAGCTAAAATATGCCAAGTCTATTCACACAGCAAGCATTAATTCTCACTCCAGGCAGGGTACTTGTGAAGTAATATTAACCAAAACAAGCGAAGTTTGTAGAAAATTGCTTTGAACAAAGATGTGTCTTTTTTTAATTTTATTTGTTCTAAGAATATTGCTCTGCAGTTTCATTGGATTTCTTAGAGAACACCAAATGGATTTCTGCTTTTATTGTTCACTAAAGCAGGAATTGGCCAATGTTCTCAATTCAGGATACATCAGTATCCTTTTTTTTTTTTTCCTTATTTTTTTTTTCCTTTTCATATTACATGTACCTAATGTTTAATGTTTCACATTTGGTATGACGCATTTCAAAACCATTTTTTTGGTGTCTTCTCATGAAATATTTCTAAAATATCTTTCAGGTAATATTAAAAAATAACACACAGTGCAGTCTGAAATCATACATTTTTCAGTTCTTCCCACAATTCTTTCAATATATTCAATATAATCGAAGAATTTTTTGCTGATGTGCATAGAAGTTCAGTAACACAACATTTTAACTTTAATAACTTTTTCAAAGAGCAGCAACAGATACAGGACTAATTTCCCTTGTACTAGTTTTATTTACCGTAGGAATGTAATTTTAACACTCTTCACTTTTACATAGCATTTAATCATTAACATTAATCACTTTCAAAAGCTAATTTGTATAAAATAATTTATTTACCAGAGTTGGCTTCTTACTTCCAGAAAATTAGTGTGGTTTGTCTAAACAATATCACTTCAGTTCACCTTTTACCCCCTCCTCTCCCCCTTTATTTTTTTTTGTAATTGTGTAAGTTATGAAAGTTATTCAGTGTGACTTGTCACAGAATACTATGTCACTGATAAAGGTGTTGTTCACATTTTGACCACAGCTTTATAGAACCATTGTCTATCAATCTGTAGAAAGTATTCAATATTCAATATTAAAAACTTGGATTTTGCTAGCTAACTGTGATAAATGATGACTATTTTTTTTTCTGTGTAAGAGGCGAATTAACCACACTGACATGTACCCTAGATGTTGGTCAACTAAAGAAATTACTGTCAGCATCCCCCATATTTTCACCTGTTCATACCTGAAATCTGGTTATTGCCTAACTAGCTTACACTAAACATCTGTCTGCTCTTATCCAGAAATGTCTGTGCAGCAGAGGAGAAAGAAATCTGACATTTCTCTCTGTTTCCCATAGCCAAGGTGCAACAGTACCAGTAGCTATGGTCAGGCTGCTTAACATTTGAAAGGATGCCCCTTTTTCACAGATGGCAAAAGCAGCCTGAAGCCAAATTGTCTGCTGGCTCCTGCCTTGCTTTTCCCAGGGAACAAGACAGCATATTGCAGGATGGCAAGGATGCAAAATAGGCACAGATCAAAGCTACCTGACTGCCACTGATGCAAGGCCTATGAAGGACTGTATTTAAATTGACAGACTTTGAAAACCATAAGATTCCAGGGCTAAGGAAGCTGTGAGAACCAGAGTTCCTAAATAGTTCTCTAACATTCATCTTTGTCTGTTTTAGCAAGCAAAACTTGGAAATGCAACCCTAAAAACTTCTTTCTTTTTTTTTCTTTTTTTCTAGACAACAAATGCTCTTCCTAAGGCCCTTGATAATAATGTCCTATACAATAGACAAAAACTTCCCTTACAGATGAAAACAAAGAAAACATAAGTATGTATTTTCATAGAGGATTAAACTTTGTTTTTGGAGAGACGTTCATGCAAGTAAACGGAATCTCTTTTTGTTTGGTTGGTTTGGTTTGGTATCTTTTTTAAAGGAAACAAAAGGAGCACATAAGAACTACCATGGGGAATCTTGAAAAAAGAGTGAAACTTACATGAAATAATTTTTTGCATTTCCCCCCTTCTAAACACCTATACAATTGCAACCCGCTTCTTTTATATCTTTGGTTATATTTTCCTTAAGATATACAAGCCATCTGGATCTCTACTGTAGTGTTCTAAAATAGCTTCTATGCTGATTCTTCATGTTAGGCAGAATGACTAGATGTCTGTTTCCCCACCTGACTTAACTGAGTCATTCTAACTTCTCTTGAATGTGGAAACAGCTATTGCTTACAACATCAGTAATATAGTTTCCAAACAACTTGTCATAATCTGCTTACAGAACCACAAGGAAGGGACAAATATAAGCTTCATCATTAAAGATTTTATGATAGCAACAGACAGTAGTGCAACTAGAATAGTGAGCAAAGTATCATGCTCTGTTACAAACACAGCAAAGCCTATATTTGGAGGTCTCATGTATGCATTATAAAATATTTTTACGGTGAGTGTATTTAAGGTCAGCCAAATTTAAGCAGAAATGAAAATGCTGAAGAATAATCTTTTCAGTACCTTAGTTAACATTAGCCAGGATTCATAGTAAACTAACTATTTTATCTGCTAAAATGCTAGACTAGAAGAGGATTTTTTAAATTTTACTTATTTATTTATTTGGTATTAACTATGGTGTTGCAATATAAAGTAATGCTGCTTTCCCTCAGGTGACTTTGCACTTCTTTCCAAAGTAACACAACACCAGAAAGAGTTCAATTCCAGTGATATGTATTACTCCACCATCTATCCAGAAAAACAGTTATTTCAACTGTTCTTTCACATTCCAACTTTCCTTTTTTAATTCTAAAGTTATTGCATTAACACACCAGCTTTTTTTTTTTTTCCTTTCATGTAAGCATCAGCCTGGCATGAAGGAAAAAAAAAAATGCAGGGAAAAAAACTGCACAGGGGAAAAAATTCAGCAGAATATCTAGTTAATTTTTTAAGGACCTGTTAAGGACAGTTAAGGACCACACCAATAAAAGGACACCTTGTGGTTGGGGTATACTACAAGCCACCCAATCAAGGGGAGCCTGTGGATGAGGCATTCTTACTCCAACTAGAAGAAGCATCACACTTGTACTCTCTCATCCTGACGGGGGACTTCAATAACATGGATGTCTGCTGGGAACGCTACACAGCAGTCTGTAAGCAATCCATGAGACTCCTGGAGTGCACTGAGGACAACTTTCTGGTCCAGGTATTAGACAAACCAACCAGAGAAGAAGCATTACTAGACCCAGTGCTCACCAGTGTAGATGAATTTATTAAACAGGTCTAGATAGGAGGCAGCCTGGGCTGCAGTAACCGTGCTCTGGTTGAGTCTGTGATCTTAAGGAATACAGGCCTGGCAAAGAGCAAAGTCAGGACCCTGAACTTCCGAAGAGCAAACTTCAAGTTATTTAAAGACCTAGTAGATGAGATACCCTGGAACACTGTCCTTAGGGACAAAGGAGATGAACAGAGCTGGCAGCTCTTTAAGGATGTTTTCCTTAGAGAGCAAGAACTCCCCCTCCCCTTGCATAAAAAAAGTGGGCAGGTAGGGCAGACAACCAGGATGGCTGAACAAGGAACTGCTAGTCAAACTGAGGTGTGAGAAGGAAATGCACAGGAAGTGGAAGCAGGGACACGTGCCTTGGGAAGAGTACAGGGATGCTGCCCAGATGTGCAGGGATGGGATCAGGAAAGCTAAGGCACAGATGGAACTGAGCTTGGCAAGAGTTGCAAAGAATAACAAGAAGGGATTCTATACGCACATTTGTCAGAAAAGAAATGCCAAGGAGAGCGTATGCCCTCTGATGGATGAGTAGGGTGAACTGGTAACAACAGACATGGAGAAGGCTGAGGTACTCAACAACTTCTTTACCTCAGTTTTCACTGACAGACAGGCTTCCCAAGTCTTTGTTTCCCTGAACCCATGGATGGAGGCTGGGGGAGCAAAGTCCCACCCACTGTAAGCGAAGAGCAGGTTCGAGACCACCTGATGAAGCAGAATGTGTACAAGTCTATGGAGAGTGATGACATGCATCCCAGTGTCCTGAGGGAACTGGCTGATGGACTTGCCAAGCCTCTCTCCATCATACTTGAAAAGTCCTGGCAGTCAGGCAAAGTCCCTGGTGACTGGAAAAAGGGTAACATCACTCCCACTTGTATAAAGGGTAGAAAGGAGGACCTGGGGAACTACAGACTGGCGACTCTCATCCCTGTGCCTGGCAAGATCATGGAAAAGATCCTCCTGGAAGCAATGTCAAGGAACATACAAGACAACAAGATAATCTGAAACAGCCAGCATGGCTTCAGCAAGGGTAAATCATACCTGACCAATCTGGTGGCCTTCTGTGAGGGAGTGACTGCATCAGTTGACAAGGGAATACCGACCAATGTCATCTACCTGGACTTCTGTAAGGCCTTTGACACAGTTCCACATGACAACCTGATCTCCAGATTGGAGAGCTATGGATTTGATGGGTGGACCATTCAGTGGATAAGGAGTTGGCTAGAAGGTTGCACACAGAGAGTGATGGTCAATGGCTCCATGTCCAGGTGGAGGCTGTTGATGCGTAGTGTACCTCTAGGGTCTGTCCTGGGACTGGTACTCTTTAATATCTTTATCAGTGACACAGACAGTGGGATTGAGTGCACCCTCAGCAAGTTTGCAGATGACATTAAGCTGAGTGATGCAGATGATACAACAGAAGAAAGGAATGCCATTTAAAGGGACCTGGACAAGCTTGAGAAGTGGGCCCACATGAACCAAATGAGGTTTAACAAGGCAAAGTGCAAGGTGGGCACCTGGGCAGAGGCAATCCCAGACATGAGGACAGACTGGGAGAAGAACTCCTTGAGAGCAGCCCTGCAGAGAAGGACTTGGTGGTTCTGGCTTGACGTGAGCCAGCAGTGTGCGCTTACAACCCAGAATGCCAACTGCATCCTGGGCTGCATCAACAGAGGAGTGGCCAGCAGGTCGAAGGAGGTGATTGTCCCCCTCTACTCTGCCTTTGTGAGGCCCCACTTGGAGTACTGCATGGAGGTCTGGAGTCCCCAGCACAAGAAGGATGTGGAGCTGTTAGAACAGGTCAAGAAGAAGGACCACAAGGATGATCAAGGGGCTGGAGCACCCCTCCTGTGAAGAAAGGCTGAGAGAGTTGGGGGTGTTCAGCGTGGAGAAGAGAAGGCTCCAGGATTACCTCATTGCAGTTTTTCAGTACTTAAAGGGGACTTACAAAAAAAAATGGAGAACAACTTTTTGCCCTGTCAGATAATGACAGGACAAGGGGGAATGGTTTTAATCTAAAAGAGGGGAGATATTTAGATTAGATATTAGTAGGAAATTCTTCACTCAGAGGGTGGCAAGTCATGGTAACAGGTCGCCCAGAGAGGTTGTGGATGCCCCGTCCTTGGAGGTGTTCAAGACCAGGTTGGATGAGGCCCTGGGCAACCTGATCTAATTGGTGGCATCCTGGCCAATGGCAGGGGGGTTGGAACTAGGTGATCTTTAAGGTCCCTTCCAACCCGAGCCATTCTATGATTCTATGAGTCTATAATTTGAGTAGTGTAATATAATCCTAAAGGATATTGATCCCATTTAGCTGACCTTATGAGTCAAGAGGAACATATCTGGTTACAAGTGGGTGAGTGAGCAAAGGTATGTGGATGGATATGTCTATATGTATGATGTTTTACAAATCTCTCTGGCTGATGTTTCCAGCACCCTCTTCAATCAAAATAGATAATGTTGTTATAAATAGGAACCACATGGAGAAAGACTGTTCCCAGAGATATCATCTGGCAGCCACAAACTCTTATGGCAAAGAAGAGTTGCTTAAGTTTATTAACATCATGCTGTCCATAGGATCTAATGTGAGGCATATATTAAAAAATAAATAAAAATCCAGTGTTAGATACAAATGATACTTTTATATCTATTACATATTGTTGAAAAAGGACCTCCTTTCAGAGAAATGAAATAAATGAGAATACACAATCCTTGTTTAGGTACTCAGGAGGCCTCCAAATCTCAAGGAGAGTATTATTCAAAAAATACCCACAGTACTGTGTAAAAAAGAAGGAAGGAAACATTATTACCTAAGTAACTTTGCCAAAGAGTTTGATAGCAATGATTATGCAAAATATGGGCTTAAAACAGCTGATCTTCATCAGTGTGAAATTTTCTACATTTGGATAATTTTATTTGATATCCAGAACCTATGTAGAATAATTTTATTTTTGCATGCAGGTCATCAAATCCTAGAGTCTTACAATTAGCATGTTTGTGAAACATCAAGTAACAAAAACAGGAATTAAGAGGCCTGTTGCTCTAAGGTACTGAGAAGACATCATTAGTCTCCCATTTTCTTCTGTCTTTTTGGAGGCACACTTTTTTTCAGGATGTATTTTATGTAGCTTTTGAGATATTCCTTTGTGTAGTATGTATCTAGGAGCCCTAAAAAATGTGTTTATGATAACAAGTAATTGTAAAGGCTTTGAAAAAGCTGCTATTTATCATATACTTGAAATCTAAGCTTTACTAAAGCAGGTGCGGGCTTTGCCTCTTGAGCAAACAGAAAGAGAAATCCATGATAGCATGGATTGCCTTCTGCAAAGGACTAAGTAATTTTCAAAAGACAAACCAATTATAAAACATATGCATTAACTTGAACTCATTTGTTTGTACACTGACTTTGTATAGAGGAATGTGAAAAACGATAGAAACCATATCATGCGGTAGGCAGTTGTACTGGGTCGGGCTGGGATGTTAACTTTCCCCGCAGCAGCCCATACAGTGCTGAGCTCTGCACTCGTAGCTAAAACAGCAATGGTATCACACCAGTGTTGTGTCTGCTGCTGAGCAGTGCTGGCACAGCATCAGGACTCTCTCTAACCCCCCTAGGGGTGGGCAGAGATGTGAGAAAAGAAACATCACCAGGGCAGCTGACCTAAACCAACCAAAGGGATATTCCATATCATACGATGTCACACTCAGCAATAAAAGGTGGAAAAAGGAGGAAGAGGGGAGGGGTGGGCTCTCGTTGTGAAAACGTCTGTCCTCCTCCTGAACACCGGCTACGTGCGTTGAGGCCCTGCTTCACGGACGTAGTCAAGCATTGCTCATTTGTGGGAAGTAGAGAGTAATTTCTTTCCTCTGCACTTCCACACAGCCTTTACTTGTTTTGTTTAGTTTTCCCTTTCACCCTCCCTTTTCCCCTTTCCTTTTTCCCCTTTAGTTAAATTGTTAATTATTTTGTTAAATTGTTTAGTTAAATTGTTTAATTAATAATAATCTTTCCTTAATAATTATTTTTTTCTTCCCTTTAATTAAATCATCCTTATCTCAACCCGTGAGTTGTTCTTTCCTTTACTTCTTCCCCTCCTCATCTAAGGAGGGGGAGGGAGAGAGCGGTTGTGGTGTTCAACTGCCTAGCACGGTAAAACCTCCACAGCAGTTTACAGCTTTCCTGGCCCACTAAGAACAGGAATCGTTTTTGTTTTCATCCTGTAGAAATTGTCTCCAGCATAGCTAAGTTCTGTCTTTCCCAGTTATTCAAATTTAGCCATTGAATGGTAGTATTAGCAGTAGACCCAATCAGAACACTTGCTAGGGTCAAGGAATCGATTGCATCTAGAACCAAATATGAGCATTAAAAGGTAAAAAGAGTGCACTGCTCACCTGTTCTGTATTCCTACAAGAGCTGGCCTCAACACAGTCTCCTTTTTCCCCAAAATTCTTCTAGTTTAGTAGCAATTAAGAACAGTTTATATCCTATCGTGCATGCCTGCAGCTAAGGCATGTAAATAACAACAATGGAAGCTCAATAGTATATTATTGTTAAGACATCTCAGGCTAAAATAGTCTATAGAGTCCAATAATCACAATAAAATACTACTTTGTCCTTGATTGAAAATGTAGAACAAGGTGTATTTGCAGAAAATGTAAATACATTCTGCTATCTGTCTTCTGCACAATTATATTTTTAATAGCTAATATAGCTTTATCCCAAGATATTTTAAATATGTGAAAAAAAAAAAAAGAAAAAAAAAAGAGAAAAAAAAAAAGAAAGGAATCCATCAAAAAGGAACCATGGAGGCAGAATCAAGAGATTTCAGGCTGAGATATACCTCTAACACCCAAGCCTTCTGTGTTTGAATTTAAAACAACATTATCCAATTTATCATGATCTTGTAATTTATCAAAATCACATGGGAAGTTATACAAAAGGCCATGTAAATATTTATTCAACCTATAAATAATTGTGTCACCCCCACAGAGATCAAACTTTGCATTTCAGAAGGGTGGATCAATATCATAAATACACAATGCTAAAGGTAAGAAGCCAAGAACTGAAACTTCAAGGACTTCAACAGGGTGAAAAATGTTATTTGAACACAGTATTCTGTAAGCTATTTTTACACGTTAAGATGTACCCTAAAAAATGTTTTTTTCTTGGATTTCTTCCCACCTTCCTTATGCTCATCTCTAAATAACCAACTCATAAACTGTATGATTTCTACTATTTGCACTAGACACAAAGAATGCTCACCCTACCCATTTCATGTCTTTTGACAAAGACAAAACTGGAAGGCCATAATAACACAAGCACTTCCCCACTGGCTTCCCAATCACTTAATCAGCAGAAGACTTGCCCTTTTTACAAGAGAAATAGCTATCAGAAATTATATTGATCCTTTTAGTCCCTATTTAAGTTTTCTCCCTACATAGACATCTGCCAAAGCTACAAAAATTTTGTCAGTCTTGGTCTGAAATATCCTCCTCCTATGTGCAGTTTTTCTTTCAAAAGCATTACTTTATCAAAAATTTTCCTATAAAAAATTCCTTTACAACTGCCTGGGGACACAGTACAGCTTCTGATATATAAAGCCTCCAATGTGACTAGTTAGTCCCCTTATACTTAATCATCCTTCCCAGAGGATTTAGACTGTTTACCACTATTTTACAATACCTCAATTGCAAAATAAGTTCATAAAGATGACTGTGACCAATACCTCATTTTGCTTCTTATTTTTACACCTCCGTAACTATTTCTGTTCATCCACCTTTAGCCGATATCACTAGGTCTAAAGTTATTAAATGTTACTGGAAGAAATAGATTATGGCTCAAAAGCTTATTAGAAGTCTTTTTTCAGGAATTCCTACTAGTGGTACTGTCACTGACAGAGGTACAGGTACTAGACTGCAAGGTATTTTAAGTTGCCAGATAAAATGCTCATCATGACATTAAGGGATAGCAAGTTTTTGGAGGAACCTCTCTAGAATTCAAAAGCCCCAGAAAAATGCAAGTTGTCTGAGAAGCTGAGATATGCTGAGATGCCTATGGAAATACCAGTTCTTCAGGAACCTAGGAATTATGCATAGCCCTGGAATCTACTGAAGTCTTTAAATGATTATGCTTATAACAGTAAATCATTTTAGACCTCAGCTAGCTGAGCACTCTTGCATATAAAATCATGAGTGCTGAAACTTGCGGAAGCATTAAATGACAGAAGTATCAGACTACTTAATTCTCCAAATACCTTGTAAGACTTTACCCAGCCTAAGGGGATTCATAATGCAGTACAAAAAAAATTAAGTTTCAGAAAAATCTGTCTTTGACTGCTGTTCTCATTTTGTCTGCTACTCCTCAGCTGTGCACATGAAAGAATCAGAAAATCCACAGAATATAATCAGAGAGACTTGCAGGTTTCAATAACTTTGCAGCACCTAGAACACATCAGAATGACAAAATACATTAGAAGTTATGATAACATGTGGTCTCCTGACCACCAGTCAAAGCATCCAGTAGTAGTAAAAAAAAATGCAAACCTGATGACACTATTTACTCAGTTCCTTTATTGAGCCCATGACTGCCATGCAACTACAGAAGAGGAGATTATGAAACTCCAAAAGAAACAAGTTAAAACCTTACGTTTCTTTCGAGATAATATGTACAATAAGTAACAGAACAGGGTGCTTTATTATATTGCCAAGTGTCCTATGAGGAAGGACATGAGTGTATTTCTCTACATTCTACAATGGAATACAGTGCTGAAAAGCCTTTAAAACCAATGACTTTTATCTCCATGTGTAGAAAAGTATGGTAGTGCTGGACACAAGCTAAAAAGAGTTACAAAACCAGTGAATTTGAGATCCAAAATCCTATTCTGCCTGTTGTTATGCTGTATCATGCAATGATACTCATTCTGTCAGCAGCAGCTTAGACATCTTACGTAGTCTTTCTATGCTCGTGTATCACAATGGATATATCTATTTTATCATATCCTGGATTCTACACAGGAGTGAAAAAAAAAAAAAAAAACAACAAACAAACAGATAGGGACACACATATATGAGGAACACTCCAACATCACAGGTAAAATAAATGCATTGTAGTAACCTAGCATTGGACCATACCTGACCTGTCAAACACAGAAGTGCAAACCAAGATTTTCTTGGGGGGGGGGGGGGGGGAGGAGGGAAGGGGGAGGAGGAAGAGAGAGAGAGAGAGAGAAAGAGAGAGAGATTAGAAAATGATAGTTTAATGTAGATTGGCCTACTCTTCAGGCAGTAGCTATTGTGAAAATGACTACTCAGTGGCTGCTTCTATTCTGCTGTGCAAGAACAGTCTCAGTGACAGACTTGAGGCTAAACTGAGTACCTCATTTCTTGTCCACAAGTATGCCCCCAAAAGCAGACCCAGGCTGAACCAGCAGTGTATCGGAAGGATGTCTTTTCTGCCTTACAACACTGCTCTGTGGATGATATCCAGCAGCTTAACTAAGGTCACTTACTTCTCTAAAATCATGTCTTACAGTGAAAACTGTAACTACTGTCATTTTCCCCCTATGGATAGGCTTTTAATGTTCAGAAAGATACGCATGTTCACCACAGAGGTAAATCAGATATGCTCAGTTATACAATAGATCTTACTTTCATTCAAAACATAAACATGTTAAAATATTTTAAAAGAATATTCTCTCAATCTTCCAGGTACACCCTTCCATAAATAAATAAAATAAATAAATAAATAAATAAATATTGAACAATTAACACAATTGATTTGATTTTGATTCCACTGCAGGAAAAGAAAGGAAGGTTATGTTTGATACTTCTTCAAAACTCACTTTAGAAAGGCAGAATGTAACTATTGCAATTGAAGTCTAGCCCAGGACACTAGAATTAATAAACCCATTCTTACAAAATATGCCAATAAATATTCAATAGTCAAAAGTTACCATGAATACAGATTTATTACTCAGCTAAAAAGTATTCAAATCAGTATTAATGCATAGGAAAGTATATAAATCACTGCATCACCAGTCAAAATACCTATCGTACCTTTGTTTTTACTATGGGCCTCCTGTGCAATACTTGTATCTGAAATTCAAAGCAAGAACTCAAAACATGCAAAACAGCTTCAGCCATTCTTAGGATGTCAGTATAAAAAGGTTAGAAAAAGATGTACCCTAAAGCTACAGGATTTTATAAGTATAGACTACATCTCCTTACTTAATCTTGTATTTCTCAGCAAGCACTCCAAAATTTGTATATTTAACTTAAATATCTGGAAACAAAAACAAAAAAATCAAGTGTATTCAGTTATAGGACTGTTTTATTCACTTTCAGTTACAGAGAAAGAACATTATTTTAACAAATATTTTAATATTAGGGATTACTAACTGTTATTTATCCATATTAGAAAATTGATAAATTAGAGAAAATCCTTATTAGAAAAGAATATATTTGATCAGGATCTCAAAGAAAAATAATAGACAAAATAATAGCAAGCTTTTAAATCCTTTCATTCCTTGATATTGCAGATAGATTATTATATCTTTAAGCAAATGCACAGAGTAAAACAGATATTGAATACATTTTGGCCACGTAACTATAACGCGTCGTTCACTTATTTTGAAGAGTGACAGCACCATTGTCATTAAAATAAAGGCCATATATTGACCCTATTAGCTGTTTCCTACTCTTCAAAGTTTTCATGAGTCAGAGCTGTGTAATGTACTCAGGAGAACAATTTGCCACCAATGTCAGACCGCAAGCCATCTCAGAAGAGATTGTTTCTTGTATTAGCTATTTGCAGTTAATCCAAGATTTCACTGCAAAATTCAGGTTCTAAAAACAATCACAAAGTCCTGAATCAAAATCTTAATTACCTAGCATAAAAGTTATACCAGTATAAATTTTATTGTTGGCCATACGAAATTGGCTGGAAAATTCTCAGTCACTTCCACATTGTGACAAGGCACTTTGGGAATGGGTCAATAGTGATGCACTGTTAAACCGAAGGTGATAAACAGGGTTGTATTTAGGTCCCATTCATCAAATTTCTGAAGCACTTGCTTACCTCTGCTGAGTTTAGTAACATTAAGCAAGACAGCAAGGTTAAGTATTTCCTTGCAAAAGCAGAATCTAACCTTGGAACAGGTTCTGCTTCCTAGCTAGGACTCACTTACTCATTCATTCTACGTTGTATCACATGTATTTAGTTGGTCTTACTGCCTCTAGTCCAGGGCACAATAGACATAAAACTATTAGAAAGCATCCAAATTAGGGCTAAGAGGATGGTGAAGGGTCTGGAGCAGCTGAGGTCCCTTGGTTTGTTCAGCCCAGAGCAGAGCAGGCTGAGGGGAGGCCTCATGGCGGCCTGCAGCTCCCTCACGAGAGAAGCGGAGGGGCAGGCGCTGAGCTCTGCTCTCTGGAGACAGCGACAGGACCCAAGGGAACGTCATGGAGCTGGGACAGGGGAGGGTCAGGCTGGGGGTGGAAAAGGTTCTGCACCCAGAGGGTGGTCGTGCACTGGGACAGGCTCCGCAGGGCAGTGGTCACGGCACTGAGCCTGCTGGCGTTCAAGAAGTGTTTGGACACTTTCAGATATGGTCTGAAGTACTCCTGTGTGGAGCCAGGAGTTGTATTCGATGATCCTTGTGGGTCCCTTCCAACTCAGGATATTCTACAAATTCATGATTCTATTCGCATTGACTTTCTACACACTTGAAGTAAATAGCTTTATCATGTCTTCCAGTGTTATAAATTAGGAATCCACTGCAAACACTGAAATCTCTTCTAACCTTCATACCAGGGGGTGTGAACTATGAAAAGAAATGAACTTTTCTTAGCACTGCACAAAGAGCCATGGGACAGCTGTTGTGCATTTATTTCATGTCCAAACTGCCAGACAGAGAACTACACTTTGAGGTTAATAAGACAGAAGTTAGAAGAATATGCTCTTTTTAATTGCGGGAAAGCTAATACCCACACATTATTAAACAGATATGAGCCAATTACACTAACAAAATTATGTACTGAAAACAGTCTTGGAGATACCATACTGGGACATTTCCAAATGTCCACCTAACAGAACCATTTTGTACAATAATTTCATCTTCAATTTTTATTTATTTTTAAATTAGATTATTTCTTACTTCTCAAGATTTCAGAGAAAAGCTAGTAAATATAAATGAGGAATACCATAAGAATGAAGACATCATTTTTTAAGTTTATGATTTCTAAATTAATCTAATCACTTTGGAGACAAAACTCAGAATTTTTTAGTAATATTTGAAATAGGCATTTGTACACTACATCTCCGATAGCAGTGGTAGCTGTAAAGTTTGTTCTGGTTTTATTCAACCAGAAGGCAAAAGACAAGCTTTAAAAATTCAGTATAAACACATTCTTATACAATCAGCCATGCCAGAACCTACTTTAAGTTTATTCAGAAATTGTCTCTCACTTACTGCTAGTGCTTAATTTAACCAGAAAACTTATTATGTAAACAGTAGTGTCTATGCTTATCTAATTGCTAACTCATGTCTTGGCTAATTCATTTCTGTTTTCTTGCCCTTTATGCCTCAGTATTACTAGGATGAAAAAAATTCACAGGACATTTCATAAATGATACCTGCATCCTCTAAACATAATGTTGAAGAGCACCAGAAATGCACTCCAGAGTCATACCAATGGTTCGGAGCCTGGGACTCTGCTTCCAGAAGCAGCAGCAGAAGATGCTATTTAAGAAGAGCACAATCACCAGGCTATTATCTGTGGCCCATTCTCTTCTTACTCCACTAGCATCTCCAGTCACCATGATATACAGGTGTTAAGAAGCCACCTACCAGTCCCTTCCGTCAGAATTTCTTTATGGACACTTTGTCCATGAATTTGTCTTATTCCTTTTTGACCTAACAAGCATTTCCTGCCTCCACAGATGTGTGTGCCAAGTTCTCAAACTTCACTGTACAGTAAAAAAAAAAAAAAAAAGCAAAAAACAACTCTTCTCTTTCTAGTCAGACTCCTCTGAGATTCAGTGCATTCCTCTACTTACAATGTTGTGCGATCTGGTGAAAAACAGCATTTGCAAGTGCCTTACACAACACCTTGATGATTTTGTAAATATTAATCATGTGGTTTCTCAGCACTCTCCTATCCAAATCAAATCTAAACATTTTTAGCCACTGTTCATAAGGCAGCTTCTCTATCCTTTCAATCAGACCTCCAAGATCGTCTGGTCCAACTGTCCCCCTACCACCAATATCACCCACTAAACCATGTCCCTAAGCACCAGGTCCAACCTTTCCTTAAAGAATGCCAGGGACAGTGACTCCACCACCTCCCTGGGCAACCCATTCCAATGCCTGACTACTCTTTCTGGGAAGAAATGTCTCCTAATTTCCAACCTAAACCTCCCCTGGTACAACTTGAGGCCATTCCCTCTAGTCCCATCACTACTTACCTGTGAGAAGAGGCCGATCCCCAGCTTCCCACAACCTTCTTTCAGGTAGCTCTAGCTAGCAATAAGGTCTCTTCTGAGCCTTCTCTTCTCCAGACTAAACAACACCAGTTCCCTCAGCCACTCCTCATAGGACTTGTGTTACAGACCCTTCACCAGCCCAAGCCAGGATGCTGTTGGCCCTTTTGGCCACCTGGGCACACTGCTGGCTCATGTTCAGGCAAGCATTGGCCAACACCCAAGGGATCTTTTTCCTCTGCACAGCTTTCCAGCAAGTCTCCCCAAAACCTGTAGTGTTGCATGGGGTTGTTGTGGCCCAAGTGCAGGACCTGGCACTTAGCCATGTTGAACCTCATCCCATTGGCCTCTGGCCATCGATCCAACCTGTCCAGGTCCCTCTGTAGGGTCTTCTTACTCTCTGGCAGGTCAATACTTCCCACCAGCTTTGTGTCATCTGCAAACTTACTGAGGGTGCACTCAATTCCCTCATCCAAATCATCAATAAAGATATCAAAGAGGATGGGCCTCAACACTGACCCCTGGGAAACACCACTCATGACCAGTCGCCAGCTGGATTTTACTCTGTTCACCAGCACTCTCTGGGCCCAGCCATCCAAACAGTTTTTAACCCAGCAAAGAGTGTACCTGTCCAAGGCATGGGAGTCTGTGATTCTATATTCTTTAACTCTAATATTTCCTTCTTAAGTTGAAGTAACTAGAACTGCTAAAAACACAGTAGGCTTGGCAATACTCTACACAACATCCTCTCTAATCAGGTTTTTCATGTTAAATAAAAAAAAAAAAAATCTTAACTGTGATCTGAACTTACAGTACGTTCTGAAAACACAGGGCGTGTAAAAAGTCAGATGACTTCAGCATAAACTCTGTTCGTTCTGCGTATTCCTACCACAAAATTCTCTGCCTCCGAAGCACGCTGTAGTGAGGTTTCAAGCACACTTAAAAAGATTAAGGTTTACATCAATTGAAAAGACAAAAAAAATTTTGCTCTAAAATATGAAGAATGACTCCTAATTGTGATTTCTCTCATTGAGTATGACATGCTAATGGTAACTTAGCAGTATGTGCTAAGTAGCTTTGTGAGTTCATGAATTATGGGAAGAAAAGCAATATTTCACTTAACAGAAAGTATTTGTTTCCCCTTTACTAAATTAGGTCTTTTCCCTGGCATTAGCAATTAAAAATAAAACCCTATGGAAACAATTTACACTGACTCCTTCTGGCACTTTGAAAGGTGTTTTTGTTTACATATCCTCCCAATCTGCATGATAACACCATATGCAATGATTATAAACAGTGAGAATGGAAAATAGTTTCAGAATATTTTTTTTTGCATTTAACTCCTTGGCAATTCAGGAAATTGACAGCTACTCTGAAAATTGTATTTGGCCAGAGTACCATACGAAAGGGAATTTTTTTGTATTTTAATTTAATGAATCACATTTCAGCTTCATGCTCTCTCAGGCTCATTCTTTAAATCTAGAACTGAAGGAATGTGAGAACAGTTATTGTCTCTAAATTCCCCTAACATTTTTGTGTCAGTTCCGTTCAATTGCTTTATTTTTTAATCTTTCCAGGAACAGGTTTAAGACTTTTCTTTTTGCATCAAGATAATAGAAAGAGATTGAAAAATATATGCTTTCATCCTCTGGTTTTCCACGTTTCGGGAATAATAAAATAAAATATTTTTTTCTGAGTGTTATCACTTGCAGGTTTATATTATAATCTTCTTCAGGGATTTCAGCAAAGGACTGCCTGTTACACAAGAAATAGCAATTATAGTTTTTCTACAGATTGTTCAGGATTGTAGCTTTCACCAAATATTGCACTGTGATACACTATAATAGATTTAGTATGTATTTTTCATCTAGCAAGTAGCCATTTCCTAACAGGCCATCCACTGGGTTATGACCTAATAACAACCAAATTTAACATGAGTCTCTTCTTTTTATTTTTATAGAAGCGAATGTGAAGGAATACAATTAATAAAACGTATATATCCTCATATCTTTTTTCATGCATTAAGTATTTAACATACTTGCAATTAAGATTGTTTTCTCTATCAGAACTTACAAATAACAGTGTTGTGAAAGGAAGCACTTTGTTTATATGGGCAACATTCCAGTACTCCCTAGTTCACCAGAATTCAATTCCCAGTGTGCATCAGTCCAATAACCCTACATAGCTGGGCTCCTGAATCACTTTCTGTTCATATCAGTTTTGCAGACTACATCATGAAAGATCAGACCAACCTACCAACTCCTGAATTTCTAACTTTTCTGACACTAAACATCCTCATGTTTTTTCACCAATATAAATCTTCTGGTGGTCATTTCCAGCCACAGTCTGGCACAACATTCCCATACTGCATTATTACCTGTCGAAGAAACCTGCTTCTGCTAAAATACAAGAATTCCCATCCCATATTCTTCATAGGATACATTTAGTAAGTTTCCTAGAACATACAAATTGAAGTGAAATAATCTTATGAATTTTGTCTTCAAAAGCTTCCTAGTACTGTTGTTTTCCAGTTGAAAAATGTTGAGAACAGATCTTTCAATATCATGAAAAGGAAGGATAAAAATTTCTGGAAGGGATAAAAAAAAGTTGCCTAATATATTGGGGTTTTGTTTGTAGGTTGGTTGGTTTTGTTGGTTTTGTTGTTGTTTGTTTTTTTCTAAATAGTACTTGAAATCAACAGTTAAAATGTGAGGAGGTGCAGTTCTCATTTGCCTACACATTGACCCACAGTAACTTAAAAACACTTCTTTAATTTCTTGTCTTGGAAGTTATACTCACCTAATCACACTTTGCATGTGGCTCTCTGTCAGTAGGCTGCTGCTTACCCATTATAGCCCTCATTTTCATGATGAATCACAATTGGCAAAACCAGTAATATAAATGCAATGTATGTTATACCCTCCCTCTTTATGATTAATTCCACTAGTGGTACAAATTTGCATGAATGAATGTCAGTGTGTTTTCTGCCCTGAACATTTCCTGCTGGCTTCAATTCAGCCCTGCTGACATTTATTACAAATAATAGCTAAATATTCTTGATTTAATGGCTGTGGTGGCCCCACGTCTGAAGGTGATGTCTGTAATAAAAGCAGACAAGACTAGCTTATAAAAAATACTAATCAGATTGTGTTTGCACACATAATGGAGAGGCCTCACATACATACCAGCAAAATGGAATGATAGTTTTTTAAATGCAACCGCTGGAAGTCAGGAGTTCAAGAACATAACACCTGCATTATTTTCTGCCCCTCTCCCTTCTTTTACCACCTCTTTATAGCACCTGTAACAATGGTGAGAAGATCATAGCCAAAGGGTCAAAGTTCCTATTTTAGTACTCTTTAGACAAATAACAATGAATACTATACAGTGTCGTCTCACCTACTGTCATTGCTAATTCTGCTACCAGAAAAGCATGAGGGATTAGAGGGACTTGTCACCATATAGTGAGACCCATTTTAAAGTCTTGTTTAGCTTAGTTTAACTTAAATCATGCTAAAAAGGATGCCATCACCCCCATCACCACCCCCTCCAAGAAAAATGCAAATATGCTCTAGTCTTTAGACAGGGACAAAAATATGTTGCCTGCCAGAAGCACAGAGGAGACAGAAAGGAGACAGAGCAGCTGAAGAAGAATGGTTTTGCAAGATGGACATGTGCACATAATGGAAAAGAATACAGAAAACATTCAAAGAAAGACACATATAATAATACATGACATTATACAAATTTAACACTAAGGACATTGGCAAAGAATTTTCCCCTTGATCTATGGATGCCTATGGAAAGACATGTATTATATAGTTGTTCTCTGATTAAGTTTATAACACCACACAAAAATAGTCGATAAATGGTGATTGGCACTGTCAAGTGCCAAGATACGGTCTGGTCCAGTCAAGCCATAGTGCCTGGCTCTCATATTATCTTGGCTTTGGGATTTTTTTGAAAACCTCATACCTGTTCCTTCATTCAGAATTTTTGCACATCATTATTCACTTCAGTTTGCCTTTTATTGAGTATAGATTTTTTTGCAATAGAAAAATAAACAAACTTGAAAAACTTAGGCTTGGCCAGTATCCAGTTTCCAACAGTGCCCCATGATGATGGGTTTCAAACATACTACAAACACCAGGACAAGTATGAAATTATCCTTTCCTTTCCCCAGAATAACTTCTGATTTGGGGCAGCAAATGGAAGTGCTAAACGTGAATTCATAGTTTTAATAGTCAGTGATAAATCTAACTTTCTGAGATCTGTTTATACCCTTTGAACCCACTTATATTTTTAAATTCCAAAATACTATGTTTCTGGTGAAGGGTCTGTAACACAAGTCCTATGAGGAATGGCTGAGGGAACTGGTGTTGTTTAGTCTGGAGAAGAGAAGGCTCAGAAGAGACCTTATTGCTAGCTAGAGCTACCTGAAAGAAGGTTGTGGGAAGCTGGGGATCGGCCTCTTCTCACAGGTAAGTAGTGATGGGACTAGAGGGAATGGCCTCAAGTTGTACCAGGGGAGGTTTAGGTTGGAAATTAGGAGACATTTCTTCCCAGAAAGAGTAGTCAGGCATTGGAATGGGTTGCCCAGGGAGGTGGTGGAGTCACTGTCCCTGGCATTCTTTAAGGAAAGGTTGGACCTGGTGCTTAGGGACATGGTTTAGTGGGTGATATTGGTGGTAGGGGGACAGTTGGACCAGATGATCTTGGAGGTCTTTTCCAACCTTAATGATTCTATGATTCTATATATGCTCCATAGCTTAATTATGAACTCTCAGGAAAAATAAATAAATAAATAATCTACTGTTTCTATACCTACTGCCTGAGTTTAATGTTACAAAAGGTAGTGAATAATTATTTTCCCATTTCATTTCTTTTATTTTAATTTCATTTACAATTGAAGTGTATAAAAATTACATCTCTGACAAGTTCCCACAGTCATATGTTTTTCACAGTGAAGAGTCCTGATCTCAGTTTTCTTTCTTAGAGAAGCCTGGGCGCCTGAGTTTACAAAATAAACAATCAATGGCTAGTCTAAATAGATTTCATCCCAAATACATTTTAACAGATTCCTCTGTCCAGTAAAAGCATCTCAGTATCTTTTCTTCCTTTATCTCATAAGAGACAAAACTATGGACTTGTGTCACTCTCATCCAAAGATTAATACTTCTTAGTATATTACTCATCAAAAGAAGGTTTCATCACAACTAAAAACATGTAGGTTGGGATTATGTAGCTTTCGCTAAGCAAACTGATGGTACCTGTTTTTGACAAAACTGTCAAGCATCAGGAAACAGAAGCTGCACATAACTACCAGTGAGTTTAAAAAGTAGTTTTAGCAATCCCTTTTCCCCGTTTTACAACCACATGTTGTTTGTGTATGCGTGTGTGTGCGCCCTTGTGACCATTACATGTCTGTTTCAGTGCTATATACTGAAGAGTGTTTTTTCTCCACAAAACAGATTGGAATCTTAAGGAAATTAGATACGCCAAAATTTTGTTCATCAGATATTTGTAAGAGAACTGATCTTATGTATTAAAAAGACAAAAATCCTTTTTTTATGTATTTTAAACAATACTGTGGAATACTCTGTCAGAAATCATAGAATCATAACATCACAGAATGATTTGGGTAAAAAGGGACCTTAAAGACCATCCAGTCCCAACCCCCTGCCATGGGAAGGGACACCTTCCACCAGACCAGGTTGCTCAAAGCCCTGTCCAAGTGTCCTTGAACACTTCCAGGGATGGGGCATCCACAACTTCTTTGGGCAACCTGTCCTACTGCCTCACTACCCTCTGAGTGAAGAACTTCTTCCTAACAACAAATCCAAGCCTACCCTCTTTTAGTTTAAAGCTGTTACCCTGTGTCCTATCACGCCAATCCCTGACAACGAGTCCCTCTCCAGCTTTCCTGTAGGCCCCCTTTTGATACTGAAAGGCTGCAATCAGGTCTTCCTAGATCCTTCTTTTCTCAGGGCTGAACAACCCCGACTCTCTGTCTTTCTTCATGGGAGAGCAGAACATTCTATAACACCCAGTCTTCACAGGACAGGTAAACAACTGTATCTAACAGACATGTCTATATACAAGGCATATAAAACAGCTAGTATTACTTAACTGTTATTCTTCATATACTGTTCATATGGCAACTGCATTGTGAGTCATTTTTTCTCTTCCTTTATCAATTTGCAAATTCACAGCAATGCTTGCTGTTCTTAATTCATTTACAGTCTGAACAAGGATAGAGTTGTACACTAGTAATTCTTGCTGAAGATAGTAAGACCTTCTAGGAGTAAGGGATGATTTATCTATATTTATCTCCTTTCTGTGGCTGGTCTGTTTTGTTCTTTTTGACAGGCACCAAGCAAGAAATGTCTATATCAGATACTTTAATTACTTGAAATCCTTTTTTTATTGATTATGTACAGTAGAGCAGCGCTTTGTGTTAACCTTTTAAAATGTCAGTTTAATTTAGGAATACAGCAACTTTTTTAGCTCTATTGCCATGGATGATACATACTGTGTTGTACTACCATTATAAGAAGTGTGTTTTAATTGTATATGAAAAATTTGTTTGGGATTAAGAATTGCCACAATTCATGAGAATTGTTTGATTGCTATTGTGCAGTCTAAGCAGATCAGGGAATAGTCTTATAGATGGGCAGGGAGGGATCTCAAAGAGATTCTGCACAGATCTTACATTTTTGTTTGGTGGAGCCCTGAACCAAAGACTGGCAGCATATTTCTGCTGAGTTGAATGGCCTTAGACAGAATACAAGTACCTCACATGGCTAACACAGAGATTAATAAATAGTAACAATAATAACTTGTAATCCTTGCTCTTCTTTGGTAGGGAAATAACACTACAAAAGAGGTGCAGTAAGGAAGCCACTTGGCCCAGCCACACTTGAGCTAAAGAGCAGGACTGGCTTTGAGAAAGATGTGTGACTGTATTTCTATGAATTCTGCAGTAGTGGCAAACCCTCCATGTCCAGATCAGGCAGATACTGGCAATCTTCCACCACTTCTGTAAATTGTTTCATATCATTCCCACTTCAGCAGCAAAGAGTGACATATGTCACAGTGGGCATGCATTAGTGTGCCGTTACATCATTAGTTGTAGTGGGTTTACATGGCAAGGCTTTGGTAGAGGGGGGCTGCAGGGGTGGCTTCTGTGCGAAGAATCCAGAAGTTGCCCCATGTTAGATAAGGGCCCCACCACTGGCCAGGGCCGAGCCAATAAGAGATGTTGTTTGTGTCTCTGTAAGAGCATACTTAAGAAAGGAAAAAGAAAAAAAGACTATTGCAAAACAGCAGCTGGGAGAGAGTAGTGAGAACCAGCCCTGCAGACGCCAAGGTCAGGGAAGAAGGAGGGCAGGAGGTGCTCCAGGCAGGCAGCAGCAGTTCCCCTGCAGTATGTGGAGAGGCCCCTGGTGGAGCAGGCTGTCCCCCTGCAGCCCATGGGTCCCACATGGAGCAGATCTCCATGCTGCAGCCCCCCCGTGGAGGAGCCCCCGCTGGAGCAGGTGGATGTGGCCTGGAAGAGGCTGCGGCCCATGGAGAGCCCCCGCAGGAGCAGGCCCCGGGCCGGAGCTGCAGCCTGTGGAGAGGAGCCCACGCAGGAGCAGGGGGTCTGGGGGGAGCTGACGCCCACCCGGGGGGGACCCATGCTGGAGCAGTTTGCTCCTGGGGGATGGATGGACCCCGTGGTATGGAGACATGTGGGAGCAGTTCTTGAAGAGCTGCTGCCTGTGGGCAGCCCCCCCAGGCTCAGTTCAGGAAGGACAGCATCCCATGGGAGGGACCCCACGTGGAGCAGGGGCAGAGAGGGACTGTGAGGGAGTGGCGGAGACAAAGGTCAGGGACTGACCACGGCTCCCATTCCCTGTTCCCCTGTGCCACTCGGGGAGAGGAGGTGGAAGAGAGTGGGTGGGGGAAGGATGGTTTTGGTTTCTTTTCTTTGTTTCTCACTTCTCTAGCTTGCTAGTAATAAGCCATAAATTTTATTATCTCCCTACTCTGAGTCTGTTTTGCCCATCACGATAATTGTTGAGTGATCTCCCCATCCTTATCTCAAAACTTGAGCCCTTTTCATCATATTTTCTCCCTCTTTCCCTTTGAGGAGGGGGAGTGAGTGAGCAGTTGTGGAGCTCGGCTGCCCACCTAAGTGAAAACACCACATTAGTCCACATAGCATACCAAAGCAGAGGCAGAGATTGTGAATTGGTATGTACCACTTTTCTGGTGTATTTTATATCTTACACACGGTGACCACTAGCAAGGAGCTTCAGAACACACGTTCCCTTTACAAAAGGTTCACCCAACCTTTCTCTCGGGAGTTACAAAGAGGGTCCTAGTGGATTTCTGATAACATTTTGAACATGTTCTGACAACATTTGCTAGTATGCTCATTTAGGACAACACAAAATTGCAATCAGGAAAAAAGAAAAAAAAAAAGAAAAAAAAGCAGCTACTTGAAGTGTTAATTTGCCTTACTCTTTAAGCAACACACATTTTCCCAGATTCTAAAACAAGTCAGAAACAAAGAAGGGAGAAATTATCTTCTGGCTACTGGCATAGCAAACTATCCTAAATACCATGTTTCCAATTTTGAGTTTCACCAGCAATAGCAGAATACATCTGTTTTATTCCCCATGGCATTTCTATGATAAACAAACCTGTAATACATTGGATCACTAGTGATATAATGTATGTTCTTAAGACTTTGTGGGATTAAGGCTTAATTCTGCAGCATTTCAAGGTTGTATGAGGTCCTTAACTAATTTCATTTGCACTTTAATGAAGGATTTTTTTTTCCTTTTTCTTTTTTGTTTCTTCTTTTGTGCAGAACAGTTCTGCAGCAACTGCACAGTTGAAATGTAACAGAAATGATTCATTCAAAGTTTTCAGAAAAAAAAAAATAAATCAATGTCAAATAAAGAATAGTCACTGAATTCTTTAGTGAAATCCATAGGCAAAAAAAAAAAAAAATCTTTAAATAAAATATTGATACAGCTATTTAAAATAAATACATGTGTACATAAGGAACATTTTCTATTTATTCTTGGACTGTAAATTAAATGTCTACATTCTTCTTCATAACATTGCCAAAGGCAAACCAATTACTAACAAAACACTGTGACGTGTTTTTAAGTAGCTTGCCATCATGTCTATTGTTGCATTTCGTATAACATAATGCCTGTGTGTTTATTAAGCCCACATTTTACAATAAGGTACATATGTTATTTCTCTCTAAATGTCTGCAAGTCAGGTGGGGAAAGTAAATAGTTCTGGTGACATTGAGCATTTCTACCACAATGCAGATTTTCTGCTTTGTGTTTTTTCTGCCTACCACACAGAAAACTGAATTGCCAGTATGTCCTTTTGTTTAAACCTGTAAACACAAAGATCATTTGCTGCCTGTGTAGCAAATGTCTACAGTTATCATCCTAAAAATTTTACTTTGAAAGTCTCTTGAAATAAAGGGGAAAACTAATGTACATGAATTGGCCTCACTGCTTTCCAAAGTATGTGACTCCTGAGGGAATAAGAGCATTTCCAATTGTGCTGTGTCTAGGAGCCTGTCTCTGATGTATTTCAGACCATTTTCCTAAAAAAATATGATGACTACAGTGGTGAGGAGGAGAAATGCACTTCTTCCAGCTCGTTTACTTAAGTATCAGAGTATACAGGAATCACAACAGACATTACAGTCCAAGATTTCTGCCCATCTCTATCTCAGACTGGGCCCAGATTCCTGAACTAGGACTGGTATGAGCAAATTTATGTGGAACAGTTATGTGCAATACATCTGAATGTAGTGAACTTCAACATAAAGGAACATCTTGGAAATCAGTTTACTGATATAACTAGAGAGTATTAGATGTCAAACTTCATCACAAGAAAATATTTCAAATTTTGAGCCCTAAAAGCCTAAATATGTAATGAGCTCTATAAATTCTTCATCTCAAAGTTTGTCATTTGAAAGCAATATCAGGAAAACTATTTTTGTTGAGTGACAAATTGAAAAGACAATAATGTCACAGCAATAACTGACTCTGCAGCTCACTCTTCTAGCTTTGAAATCCACTACAGGAAGGTTATTCTAAAACCAGTGAATAGGCTGAAGAGATGAATTAGAGGAAGTTGACATTTAAATATATGACTCAAAAGCTAAACTTGTGCTTTGACTGCGGTTAGGTGATGTCAAGCTACTGTGTTCAGATTTTACACAACATAAAACATTCTGAGAGAGACGGAATGTATGATCAGAGAAAAACTTGTCATTCATTCCAGAAAATGTATTCCCTTTCAAATGCATTAAACACAGAAATCACAGATGCAGCACCACATATGCACACCCCAGTTACAGGCTAGTCAGTACTCTTGGTCTGTACTTAATCGAATGTGAGCCACCATTCCCAGGAACGTGTAGTTTGAGTCTTAATCTGCACTGTTAACACCATTAGCAACAATTCACTTAAGTGGAATTTTGGCTATTTGCAGGAGAAGGATCTAAATCTTCTCAAGCTGTATTTGAAGCTTTCTCTTCCAGCACTGAGATAAGCACCAATGGAAGTCTGCTTAAACACATGCCCACAGTCCACTTGACGTTCAGGTGACAAAACATAGTCTACAGATATTCAATGTAATGCACTAATTTCCAGATACTCCTCATACCCATTTAAATGAAGTTGCGTATATTTGGGCTATAAGTGAGATTCTGAGTAAAGGTAGAATGTCCTGATATCATTACTGTGCATTTCTTCAATAAAACCATATTTGCTATTAGAGACAATGATAATATTTTCTCATCACTACGTATATATAGAAATATTCATAAATTGATTTGTTTGCTGTTTTGGCAGCATATTCCTTTTGTTCCTGTACAGCAGTAAAATAATGCAGGTATTTATTAGTTGTCAAATTCAGAGTTGCCCCATATCTGACAATGTCCTTCATATTTTCAGCCTGAAATAAGTCACATCTAGTCAACATTGCACTTACAGTTTGAAAAACACTCTCAGGTTGCATAAGCTTGGCTACTTCTGTAGGGTCTGATGCCAGAAACAAGATGTTAATCATAAATGTTATTTATTCCATCTCACAACACATCTCCATACACGGCCCTTATTTCTTTTTACATCATTTACAGTAGAGATACCTTCCTTAATGTTACTTCCTGGGATTGTTCTGCAAAGTTCTCAAGTACAGAACTACCTAATACCCCATGAAAATTTTATTACTAAAACCAGTTAATAGCCAGTAGAACAACTGCACCTCTGTATTTTGTCCATCAGGACTTTTTTATACCATTTACCAAATTTGTATGAAAAAATAACTTATTTTCAGAGTTTCAATGCAAAGTACATTGTCATCTACACAGTGTTTATGTACGCATATCCTCCTATATGATATGAGATTTGCAATAGAGCAACTAAGTTCTCCAGCAATATCAGGGTTTTCACAGCAAAGAAGGAAAAATATCACAGTAACCACAGGTAAGAAGAAGCACTGCACTTCTCTTGCAAACTAAATATTGCAGCGTGCTTCCACCTAATACAAATTATTTTTCTCGGATCCAGTACAGGTGTCAAATATCACTTGTTACTTTTACATGGTTAGTTTTGTGGATAAAAAGACAACAGTAAGATATTATTCAGTATTAAATCCTGCCAGAGTTCCTGTTGCCATATAGAAAATTTATTTTTTAAATAAAGAGACTTAAGGCCTAGAATAACAGGAAAAGTACCAAGTTCATTCCATAATTTCTAATATTCAAAACCTTCATACTATCATTAAAACCTACCCATTGTTTCCAATTTAACATGTAAACATTTCCCTTTCAAATGGACAAGTACAAGTGGACACCTGTACTGCTTTTTCTATCTTAATAAATAAATAAATAAATAAATAATCCTTCCGTGTTTACAACTACAGTTTTTGTCCTTAATACCATTTTCTGTAAGATATAAACAAAGCTATCTTATTATCAGAATTAAGCTGTATGCTAGCATGTCTAATCTTATGTTTTATGTGGGCAAAAGTGTCATGCTTACTGCCTCCCCTGCTGATCTGTATGGTTTCAAAATCATCTTTTGTCTCAGTGTCTCTATGCAATGTATTTGGAATAACAGATGTATTTATTTTTTCTGCCTTATTCTTACATTTGAACTTACTAGGATAGAGGCTAGCATTTCTTTCTCATGTCAGTGCCACCTTAGCCCAGTGTTTATCTCAGTCCAGGGATCAATGGTATACACTAGACACTAGGTCCGTAACACAATTTGCTTGCCAGTGAAATTGTGAATGTGTAAGGAAATCATCTACTTTAATAGCAGAAGTGGAATTAAGGACAAATAAGTCACAGAATTGCTGTAACTTTCTGTTAATAAAAAGGCTACTGTTCCACAATAAACCAAACTGCAAAACATTCCAAATGCTTTTGGCCAAATCCTCCAGATACTGCCAGTGGCTGTTGACAGCCACTCGACATAACCATAACATAAAAAATGAGATTTCCAGAAATTCTGGATACATTACACTTGTAATGTCTTTACGTAGGGTCACTGTTGTCTTTTAATAGTTTAAAACATTTTGATATAAAGCTCTTTTAATATTGAAATTTGCCTGTAAAACCAGAGGAGGTCACTTCTCAGCTAAACCAATTCCCTTGAGTTTCTCTGGAGCTTCAAACACCAAATCAGTGAAGCAGAGCTGAGAGAAAATACCTATTCCTACTAAGCCAGCTGCTTTTTAGATTGATGGATACAACCTAATATTAAATGAATGCAAAGTT
Organism: Anser anser; assembly: GCF_964211835.1. Taxonomy (NCBI): domain Eukaryota; kingdom Metazoa; phylum Chordata; class Aves; order Anseriformes; family Anatidae; genus Anser; species Anser anser. The sequence goes on along the minus strand of NC_139723.1, from coordinate 25,930,053 downwards.
CCCAGAGCAATGTTACAATGTCTGGCCACGTAGCCCATACCTCAGAAGGTAAAGGCAGGGAGTGGGAGAATGATGAACTGCCCATTGTAGGAGAACACCAGGTTTGAGAACAGCTAAGGAACATAAAGGTGCACAAGTCCATGGGACCTGATGAGATATATCCGCGGGTCTTGAGGGAACTAGCAGTTGAAGTTGCTAGTTGCTAAAGGGTCCAAAGGAGGTCTAAGAAGATGGTGAAGGGTCTGGAGGGCAAGACGTGTGAGGAGTGGCTGAGGTCCCTTGGTTTGTTTAGCCCAGAGCAGAGGAGGCTGAGGGGAGGCCTCATGGCAGCCTGCAGCTCCCTCACAAGCGGAGCGGAGGGGCAGGCGCTGAGCTCTTCTCTCTGGGGACAGCGACAGGATCCAAGGGAATGGCATGGAGCTGGGACAGGGGAGGGTCAGGCTCAGGGTTAGGAAAAGGTTCTGCACCCAGAGGTGGTCAGGAACTGGGACAGGCTTCCCAAGGCAGTGGTCATGGCACCGAGCTGCAGGAGTTCAAGAAGCATTTGTACAACAGTCTCAGATACAAGGTCTGATTTTTGGGTGTTCCTGTGTGGAGCCAGGAGTTGTATTCGATGACCCTTGTGGGTCCCTTCCAACTCAGGATATTCTACGACTTTGTGACTCTATGGCTTACTCTAAATACTCAGACAGCCCTGCATTTCATCAGTTTACACTGTATGATCCCCATTATACTCAAGAAGCCTCTAAAGCATTAAAAGAACCTCATTGTTTTTGACACTTTTCCTGACAGAGGGTGTACGGTGTCTGGCTAAACCACATACTGTATTTCATGATAAAAAGCATGCCAGGGTTTCTTTGGTGATCGGGTTTCTGCTATAAAGCTAAGCAGCTGAGATAAGGTGAAAGCTAATAGGAACTCAATGGATGAAGACACTGAATACTAAGAGCCTTATTTGTGCTTTTTTTCCCCTTCACTGTTTTCATATTTTACAGTTCTGGATATTTTCCTGAATGAGCATGCAAGCAAGACACAACATTTTGGAAAAAGTTGAGTAAATATAATAGCTATTACTGCTTTCTTTCACCTCTACAGCACAGTAAGTTAATGTCATTGCAGTGAATCACTGAACATATTTGATGGTATCAGTAGCTCTCTAAAGATACTATAATGACTAAAAAAAACATTATCCTTAACCAAGGATAACAGTGATTACAGTAGGGTTAGTTGTTATTTAAGTGCTGGACAAGTCGTCATCATTATCAGTAAATGAAGAGGGACAAGAATGCTAACCTTCTACACATCAAACTGAGCTGGGAGGGACTATATGCTGGGTTGATGTTCTATACTTTCCCTAAGATGTTTTTTTTATTCAAACAGTGTTTTTATGAAGGTAAATTCTCTTTTTAGCCTTCTCCTGTTGCTTTCTTCAAGGACGTTATCAGAACACATTTAAAATCTCTTTACTTGTTTTCTTTACAATACTAGGAATTCATCTCTTATTTTCATACTCAGTGTGCTGATTAGTATTGTAAAGTTTAGCCAACATTTTAAGAAGTAACCTTTTTCAACTACATATTGTACTGATGTAATGATAATTCCATCTTCCATTTGGTCCTTTTGTGATTCCTCTAGTTTTCATCAATTAGCTCAATTAGGAAAACATTCAGCAACAGGTTGATCATGCCTTTAAATCGATCGTAAGGACTTATTTGTTTTCCTTGCTAAGTGACAAATCCAGTTACCATTATTAGCTTACTTAGTCACTCTTCAATACACATTGATAGTTTCTTGGCCTTCAGTAACACCCAGCTAACATTTGGTTATTTGGAACAGCACAAATCTGTACCAGGAGAGGTTCAGACTGGACATTAAGAAAAATTTCTTTTTCAAGAGAGTGGTCAATCACTGGAACAGGCTTCCTAAAGAGGTGTTTGATGCCCCATGCCTGTCAGCGTTCAAGAGATATTTACATAGTGTCCTCAATTAATATGCTTTAATATATATGTATATTTTAATATTTTAATATTAATTTAATATTAATTAATGATATTAATTAATATGCTTAATATCCTTAATATGATTTAATTTTGGTTAGCCCTGAGGTGGTCAGGCAGTTGGATATGATGGTATTCATAGGTCCCTTCCTACTGAACTATTCTATTCTATTCTATTCTATTCTATTCTATTCTATTCTATTCTATTCTATTCTATTCTATTCTATTCTATTCTATTCTAATGTGGCAATCTACATTAGCACATTTTTAAATTATCAAATTACCACCAGTTAGAATAATGGTGGCAAAACATAACTAGTGTAGTATTTTTTGTCATTAAATAAGTGTTGTTTACAGAGGTGTATGTGCATCATAACCTAGCCATTATGCAGATATTTGTGATGTAGCACATTATTAAGAAGAATCACTCTTCTCCACAAGAAAATGTCACCTCACCACAGGTGACAAAATCCAAGATGTCTAAGCTCACTACTTAGCATGGCTACTACTGCTGAGTTTAACAGCTGGCTCCAGAAGATAATGCTTACATAACATCAGCCGTGATCCAGGTAATGACAACATAATAGCAAGATGGAGACAGACCAGGTCCTTAGGTTAAAAATGAAACAATGCTTAATGTCTTGTTCTAACTCTTACTGTCTCTCTCCTTTCTGTCCACCACATCTATATAATAAAGTGCAGCTGTCTCACCTGTATACGACTACTATTACATTGCTTTCAAACACTAAATAAGCAACAGTGCAGAGCTGTACCACCCCTTCTGAAGATGGCAGTTAATCTTATTCTGAAAAGATGAGGGAACAGAGTGGATGAGTACAAAAAAACACTGAAAGAAAGAAGACTGAAGCCTGAAAGAAAAAAAAATATATATATATATATATATTTCTCTTTACAACTCTATTCCACCTTTGTGAAACTAAGATTTTGCTGATGATTACCATATCAGATATTTTTTTCCAAGATCTTTTAATTTTCATTTCTTTCTAAGCATCAATTCCTGAAAGAAATGTAATTCACTATGTATGTTTGCACTATGTTATGACAGCAGAGCTACACCAATTTATCTCAGGTCAAAATCTGCACTACTACACAGTTCACATCTATGTGATTTATTGTAAAGCCTCTGAATAGAAGGGGAAAAAGAAAAGGGAAGGGAAGGGAAGGGAAGGGAAGGGAAGGGAAGGGAAGGGAAGGGAAGGGAAGGGAAGGGAAGGGAAGGGAAGGGAAGGGAAGGGAAGGGAAGGGAAGGGAAGGGAAGGGAAGGGAAGGGAAGGGAAGGGAAGGGAAGGGAAGGGAAGGGAAGGGAAGGGAAGGGAAGGGAAGGGAAGGG
>NC_139723.1:25521924-25926505 GCF_964211835.1 Anser anser | reverse complement strand
AAAGGAAAGGAAAGGAAAGGAAAGGAAAGGAAAGGAAAGGAAAGGAAAGGAAAGGAAAGGAAAGGAAAGGAAAGGAAAGGAAAGGAAAGGAAAGGAAAGGAAAGGAAAGGAAAGGAAAGGAAAGGAAAGGAAAGGAAAGGAAAGGAAAGGAAAGGAAAGGAAAGGAAAGGAAAGGAAAAAAAATAAAAGATTTTAAAAGGGATGTAAAAAAAAAGAAAACTAGTCAGCTTTCTTCACTTATGACACTCCATGCACAAGCTCTGCAATAAAAGAAGTATTTAATATCCCTTCTTTGATGGCATATTTTCAGGGTGCCATTATAGGAATACAATATAAAGGACAACTTGCAACCTACTAGTAGAAATGAAGCTTTTTCTTTTATTTTACAAGGAGAAAAAAATATATGGCATAAGGCTCAGCAGCACATTTGGCTCCTGGGTTCTGCACCACAACATTTTCCAGCAAGAATGAATACATCAAAACCAAAATCACGTCAGAGTCTTTGACAGCTTTCATTTCAACTGACCAGTGAATGACCTGACACAGATTGATGCAGTGTGCTGTTTACAGTATGCTGAGGTTCAGTTGTGTCACACCATCCAAGGGCAACAACATTCAGTTAACATATGGACATGGGGTGCTCCATGAACCTGGAGTACTGGCACATTTGCTGCAGCTGTATGCCACTGAGGAAGTTTCCCATCACAAAGAGAATCTGTGACATAATGCAGCAGCAGTACCTGTCAGCACTGCAGTACAGATAAGCCTGCTGCTCACCCAGGTATCTCTAGAAAAAGTTGATGATGCAGCTCCAAGACCAAGACCAAGGACTTTTTTTTTTTTTTTTAACCATCAGTGACATCAGAAGGACAGACGTCTATAGACCAGCTTCAGCATTGTAGAAGTGATTAACATACAGGACAAAAGCTGAAGTTCTCTTGTTAACTTTTGCCTACATATTTTCTCTTGGAGAAGAGGATGTTACAGCACAGAGGAGGTTAGCATAACCACCTGTATGTCCCTAGCTAATATGCATACCAAAATAAAAATGAAGTCTGGAGAGTTAGGTTATAGATGTCTCCTTTTTCATGTTGATACAAAAGTCTATGTAATCTGCATAGATGTGACCAATTCAAAATAGGTAAGATGCTGGCAGATGAGGCTCAAAAATACGTAACATATTTTGGCTTTTATAGTATGCATAAATACATGTAAGGCTAAGGCTCCTCCCTTTGGAGGGCTGAAAAACTGGTAGAAGCATTAGAAAGGTACTGTCAGGAGGTGTTTAGATAACTGCTGTGTTGCTTCCACCAGTAGCTTTGGCTCTTCCAGCACATCAGGGGACACACTGTCTATGCTGCCTGAGAAATCAACAAGTGTTTTTGTGATGGTGGTTTTCTTAGAAGCAGACCCTTTCCCAAGAAAACCCTTGGGCAACCTGCTTGTGCTGGAAGAGCTAGCTGCACTTGGCCAGCTGTACACAGAAGAACAAGCGGAACAGGGACGTGAAGATCCAAGCTAGAATGGTATGTTTCTTAGCCTAACAGCCTAACAGCAAGGCAGTGGCAGTAGGGAGGCAAGGCCAGTTCCAGCCAGCTCCAGTGGCCCCATTGCAGGGCACTGTCAGACTCTGCAACCAAGATGGTGGCACCTTGGGGAAATGGATTTAAGAAAGGGCAAAATACACTGAGAGGAGAGTCTTGTGCCATTTGAGGGAATGGGTAGGGGTGCTCAGAACAAACGAGTTGACCCTGAGAAAGGGGGAAGGAAATATGTTAAGGTTTGTCCTCCTGTTTCCCACTACCCAAATGTATTTGAATTGCCAATAAATTACATTAATTTTCACCAAGTGGAGTCTGTTTTGCCCATGACGGTTATATTATGGGATCTCTCTGTCTCTGTCCCAACCCATGAGCCTTTTTTCCCCTGGCCCTGCAGAGCAGGGGCAGTGAGTGAGCAGCTGGTGGGCGCCCAGCCATAGGCAGGGCTCACTCGCCCCGCGCCCAGGGCCTAGAGCACAGGGCATAGCCCTTGTCAGCTATCTGGGGCTGGGGGTATGCACAAAGGCCTAGCAGAAACCAGTGCCTCACTGAAAGACTTTAGGCATTGCAACTCACATTTTCAGCTAACCTTGGAAGAGAAGCATCTGGTTTCTCCACTGCTGGCAATCCTGATAATTGCTAGGTATATCTTTCGTTATACATTGTGACAGCATTAGCACCTAGCCTCTTGTTGCTCAGTTACAGTGTATGTCTATATAATGGCTTTGCCTTTTTTTTCTTTGTGTGTCTTTCTTCCCTAAATTCATTAGCAGTGTGCTAGGGTAGACTCACTTTATTAAAACACACATTGAAAAGACTTTTCTGCCAGCCATGCTCTTGCATTTTACCTTATGCACACTATTAAAATTCAAGGTTATAATAATGAGTACATGTTGACAATGTTAAGGGAAGAGGGAACCAATCCAACACTGGTGGAGAAGTACTGAGAATTCACTTTATTCTAATACGTAAACTGAAGATACTAGAGAAAAAAATCTTCTGACATGCCCAGGAGAAGCATTATTTGAATTAGTTTCTCACTGTAATGGCTTGCCTCTACTAACAGTAGCTGGCAATTTTTACATGCTTTTCAAAGTACCTCCACAGCTAGAGGAGTATATTACCATGTTAGAAATTATTTATATCTCTCTGATTCCAAGTACACTGATAACCCAACTTTACTGTTACAGATGGGGAATAGAAGCAGGAATAGAAGCAGGATACACTAAAATGGCTAGGATTCACTAAGGTTGCAAATTGTCCTGGTTTCACCTGGGATAGAGTTAATTTTCTTACTAGTAGCCGGTATGGTGCTGTGTTTCAGATTCAGGATGAAAATAATGCTGATAACACACTGATGTTTCAGTTGTTGCAGAGCAGTGCTTACATAGAGACAAGGACTTTTCAGCTTCTCATGCAGCCCTGCCAGTGAGGAGGCTGGGGATGCAAAAGGAGCTGAGAGAGGACAGAACCAGGACAACTGACCCAGACTGACCAAAGGGATGTCCCATGCTATGTCCCATGCTGAACAAAAAAACTGGGGCAGTTGGCTGGGGGGTGGGGGTTGGGACAGCTGCTGCTGCTCAGGGATGGGATGGGCGTCAGTGAGCAGGTGGTGAGAAATTGCATTATGCATCACTAGTTTTGTATATTTTTTATGATTATTATTACTATTATTATTCTCTTCTGTTCTATTAAACTGTCTTTATATCAACTTACTAGTTTTTTACCCTTTTTTTTCCAATTCTCTCCCCCATCCTACTGAGGGAGGGTGAATGAACAGCTGTGTGGTGCTTAGCTGCCTGCTGGGTTAAACCACAACACAAATTAATTTACGGAAGTTGCTAATGGCTCACTGAAGTTCAAGAGTTTTCGTTGCTTTGTTGGTGGTGGTTTTTTGTTTTGTTTTGTTTTGTTTTGTTTAATTCCCCGTGATCATCTCTGGGGTTGGATGGTCCCAATGAAGTCCAAGATGTTCCAAGAGAACAGTCTGGAGAATATCGAAGAGAATGCCATCCCTACCCTATGATATACATATGGATGTTGAAGACAAAAATGTGGGAAAAATCCCACTCGTGACAGGTAACAAAATGACTGCAGTAAAAAAGCAGACATGTCAAGTTGAGGTGACAATATTCACACACTGAACAAAAGGATATCCATTTTCATGATGGCAAGTAACAAGTAACAGAAATTCAGCACATCTAGTGTTTTACCCAAGAGCAACCCTCCCACAGTACTCTCAATAAACAAAAAACAGCAAAACTAAATACATAGGTGCATCACACCAGACATTTCCAAGGCAATCAAACCAGACAACTATCTCAAAGACTACGTTAACTTCACATTATCTTCCATGCAACTTTAACAAGAATAAGTTCTAATATCATTCCTAAAGCTCACTTAGATCTGTACAGTTGTTTCAGGAGTAAATATAATTTAGTATGAAGTGTGTAACAATATGCACCCTAAGATCCAATTGACTTACAACATTTATATGATATAAATAGCATAGCATATGCTTTTGTATTCTTGGCTGCTGTATAGCTCTTAATATTCACAGTTTTTGAAAGAGAAAAATTTACACTGACAAAAAAAAAAAAGTACCTGTAGGTGACAATACAATTCTGAAGATGATACAGAAATTTATTTTTAAGTGTACAAAACGTGTTCATTACACTTCTGGGCATGCTTTCAAAAATCCCAAGTAATTGACGATATCAGCCAAAAGGAATGCTTCCATATACTTCCTCCATAGAGCTTCTTACTGCAGCAAACATAAGAATACCAAAAGAAACAGCAATATGGCTGACAAGCCATAAAAGGTATGAAGAATGCAAGTATGACAGGATTTCAGTACTGACTGTTCACTTCTCATATAATGAGAAGGGAAGATAAATCATCTCTGTTTGCATCAGGGAATATTCCACACAGAATCACAGACAACATGACTGTTTCAATTCAGGGTGTCTTTTAAATTCAAGGTATCAATTCAGGGTATCAATTCAACATTATGATGTCTTTTTATCTGAACTGTCCTTAAAGATTATTTTACTGTTAGGAAAAAAAGAAAAAAAGAAAAAAAAAAAAGGCTGATGGGTGATTCTTATAGTGATGCTTTCAATCCAATTTAAATGAAGAACACAGTATTAACTCCGTGGCCTTTGCAGTATTTTAAGACTGTCATCACATATCTCCCAACCTACATCTCTATAAGCTAAATGCCACCAAGTGATTCAACCTTTCCTGATAGATCAGTCTTCTAAACCACTCGAGGGAAGAGCTATTCCCCCAGTTTGTCACAGTAGTTTTCAATTCCATCCCATCTTTCTGCTTGCAGGAGAACAATTCCATCCTCATTCATCCTACTTGCAGCGTCTCCTAAATTAGTGACATCAACAAATTCATTAGGCACATTTTTCATTTAATTATCTTTTAGAACAGTTTGCAGATTTAGTCTGTATCTCCTGTGCTGGAATTCATTTATGTTTGTATAAATCCAGTGAGTTAAATGCCTCTGTTCTTTCAGAACAGAATTTGGAATACAGTGATGAAAAAAGAACCAACTCCTGAGGAACAGTTAGGTGTAATAACTAGTCCTCTAAAAAGTATAATTTTACTTGGAATAAACATGGATGTTAGGTAAGCAACATATAGGTCTTACAATAAAATAATTTGCTAGATTTATACATGTATATGCATATGTAAAACATTGAATTATTTTCTCAGAAAAATAAAAAATAATTCCATCAACAAAATATTTAAGGAATTCTACCCATTCCCTAACTTTTAATATATTAGGAGTGCCTACACTTAATCACCCTAACCCCATGCTGCTCTTTCATGCCAAACATTGTTATGTCTCTGTTCTTTAAACTAATTATTTACCTATTGTCTAGTCTAAGCACTGATATTATTTACAGTTGTATTACCTATAAAACTAGTGTTTTTATTATTAAAGAAGTCTAGTAATACTACTGCTTTAGTTCACCTATCACTTTGTCTAAATAAAGTCACAATTAAAAAAAAAAATCACTCATTAAGAGATCCATGCAATTTAGGTTGTTTATGGCAAACTTCAGTGTTTTCTTAATCACTGGAGATCCAAATTAAACAGGTTACTTCAAATATGGTAAGTTCCAGTATTAACCGAGCTTATTCAGTAAGTATTACCTACTGAGAAAAAATAAGCTCACAGAGTAATATACAGCACTATCTACCCTCAGTTGGAATATCTTGTAAAAATTAATAATTCATTTTATACTTCATATTTAACAATAAAAGGTCTTAAAAATTAAGCCCCTCACTCAGGAAAAATAAAACCAAATCATTAAATGTATTCATGAGGACGTGTGACAAAGCCAATAGAACCTAGCAACAGACAGGTACAAAATTTCCAAAAATGTATATGGAGAGAAATATATCAAATGAGATTTTTTATGAAGAATCTCTACAGGTCAACAGAAACATTGTCTAAAGGACATTTGATGTTTTCAAGAATTCTCAAAGGACAGAGACAGACCATATATGATCTGTACAAGTCTTTAAAAATTTCTAACCTGAGTGTTTTCCTGATGTGGTGATTGGAGTTAAGCCCAAATTATGGATAGGAAAAGAGGGAAACAACAATATTAAGGATACAGCAATGCATTAGAACTAGTCAAACCAAAACTGAACAAAGCAATTTAAGAGATGAAAAGTATGACTAGTCTTCCATCCCAAGATAACTAACCTGCTAAAAAATAATTAGTATCATAATAGTGCAGTACCTGGGCTAAACTAGTGTATCATTATGGTATTTGACTGAACTGGTACTAAACTAGGGATTTCTAGCATGATCATAGAATAATCAAATGGTTTGGGTTGGAAGAGACCTTAATGACCATCTATTCCAACCCCCATGAAAGGACACCTTCCACTAGACCAAGTTGCTCCAAGCCCTATCCAACCTGGCCTTGAACATTATCATGCTGCATTGCAAGTTGTGGTTATATGGTTACATTCTAAATCTGTGGGAGAACCAGCATCAAAACTCTGAGTGTTTTGTGTTTTTAAATGCTAAATACTCCATTATTTCTAATTTACAGTTGGACTTGGTGATCTTAGAGGTCTTTTCCAAGCTAAATGATTCTATGATTCTATGATTTTTACCATAAAAAAAAAAAAGGAACCTATGTGTCCTTCAGTATTTTCTATTTTTCATCCAAATACAAGGTCAGAGAAAGATATTTCACTGAAAATATAAAAACAAGTCCTATCACACTAACTTGCTGCATTTGGTTCCCAGAAAACATTAGCATCATGAAAAATAAACTACAGAAAAAAATATCCTTTATGCAGCTCTATGTTAGAATACCAAGTACTAATGTTTTTACACAAAGGTTATTATAAAAATTCAACTCAGAGAAAAAGATAATTATGTTAACTTTTAATCATCAAACATTACCTTTTGACATTACTTTAGACTTCATGCCGTTAGTATTCACATTCATTTCCATGTGTGGCTTACTTATGTTATTCACTGGCATTTCTTTAAAGAACTAGTGCCTAAAATATTATTCACCAATGCTGTTAAATTCTTTATATCCAAGCACTATTACAAACAGGACTAAGTAAGAGAAAAGAAAACATCCTTGTCTCAATCCCCTAAAAACTTTTGTTGTTTTTAAAGAAATTAAAGGGGTAGAGTGTGCACTTTAAAAAAAAAAAAGTATTTGCAAATTGTTCTATTTGTTCTATTTTACTGATGAATCAGAAAATGTGGAAGACTGTTTGATTCACTCAGGACAATCAAACTAAATCTACATAGAGAACAAGAAAGCACACATGATGGAAATGCTGGGTTTTGTTGTTTTTGAGGGTTTTGTTTGTTTGTTTGTTTTTTCCACCTGGAGGCAATGTTTCTGAGCTCTTTTGGGTTGCATCTGTACTTCACTTCAGCAGGACTATCCCAAAGTGTAACAGTCAGCTGTGATTCTGTATACCTCATCATCACATGCCCTTCGGCATACAACCCACTTCTGGCTTATCTGTCACACACTCCTGTGTAATCCCTGCAACATATTCTCTAAAAGAAAACAAACGAATAAACAAACAAACAAAAAAAAAGTCCAAAAAAGTCCTTAGTTCTTGCTCTGAGCTCACAGCAATACATTAATCCATGTAGCATTTGTGGAAGAGCTTGGCTTGGGCCTCAGTTCCTTGTTCCCTGCCATCTATTTCTCCTACATAATAAGGCAAAGTACAGCCAAGTTAAACAATGAAGACTCACATGAGATCTTCAGGTGGTAGGTACCAAGGTACAGGCTTGACACCAGCATCCCAATGCCATAATGGTATCCACAGTTTGCTGCATTCTGCACAGCCTACACAGGTAAGCTCTTTTACCAGAAATACACACAACAACACAGCCCAGCGCATCACTTATGCATAATGCAGCAGTGACTCTGGCTTCTAAGACAGAAGGATATGGAAACCATAAATTATAGCTGTAAAATAAAGGTACCAAGGAATGGTCTCTGGTCACTAAGATCCACTAATGTGGAACAGACCATATGTATTCTAGTGAATTTTCTCTCACTCAAAACAAATATCTTAGTTGGAAAACAACCTAGAATAAACATACTACAGTCTTTGTACTCAGACACACCTCTCTTCAACACCACATGTCAATCTCCCTTCAATTTCTCTCAAAAAACCACACATCAGTTTACCCCACATCTATTTAGTAATCTGTTCCATGCTAAGTCCCATCAAGATTTGTCACTTCTGTTGGGTACATAGTGCCAAATGCTGCCTGCAGCTGCTGCCACTCTATGTCAAAAAATAACTTTGTCAAGGCGTTGTTGCTGCCACTTCTGCTGAGTAGATGCCTTGTCTTCTCAGGCCTCCTTAGCTAACCTCTCGAATAGGAAGAAAACCTCCCTTTCTAGTCCGGAGAGGACACCTTACTGTGTGACATGGATGATTTCTAGAAGTTGTTTTCCCAAGCTGATGCTGGCATTTATGTAAAAGTGGACAAGGGAGACTTGTTTGACAACCTGTTAATAGTGTCTTCCTCTCGTAAGTCACACCTCATAGTGCTGGCTATTCCAAACCCCCTTACATTGTGAGTAAAGAACCTAATTTTCACTCATCATTTGAGGCTTCCAGGCCAAAATGTGTCACTAGAGTAACATAACATTAGTGATAAAAGCAGAATCAAGGACAGGCCCTCTCTCAGGTCTTATGACCACACATCCAGCACTGTCATGGTACCTTGGAGGAGGGGTATCTTAAAATCATGCTTCATGAAGGAGTCGGGGAAGGTCTCCCAGCTGAATATCCCAAGCACTTCAGAACAGGGCAAGCATATGTGTTCAGCTGCTCAAAAATGACAGTTGTGGCAGACACTTTTATTTTTAATCATACATCAGCACTGTATATAGCCTGCCTCTGCTTTAGTGCGTGGAAGTGTCTGATCATTGGTCTTGGCAGAGGTAGCAAGTCAATCTTGGCATAGGTGGTGAGGGATGAATGGTGAGCTGGCCAGAGCTGAAACCCCTTCATTTGTCAACCAATTTGTTGCAGACTACAAAGAAAGTGGTCATGTCCTGGCCTCCCTAATACCAAGACTTTTTTTTGCTGTCCAACTGTGAAAAATCAGAATATTACTTCACAGCACTTCCTAAGAGTGAGGTTTGCATGATGCCAAAGGTGCATCTGGAATGGCCTGGGGTATGGCACAAAGCCGTCTGGGATGATATTAAAGCTCTGTTGCCGAAGGAGTGTGCAAAAGCAGAACCGCCTCAGCTATTCTAGCAATTGAGATTATTTTGACGGCCAAATCATACCCGGGACGACACTGGGGAGGTCTTTGTTTGGCACAAGCCATATTCATGCCAAGAAGCATTCTGATTATTTAATACCACAGATGAAAGTGTGCCAGTGCCAGAGAACAGTGATGGCACATTGTCATCTGTATAGATGCAACCATAATACATAAATAATTTAGGCCTACACCCACATGTCTTTTCCCATTTCCTCTTGTGATCTCAAAGTCCTCATGTACCAGATGTCATATCCAGATTCAAATTTCTTTGTTTTATTTCACACAAAGATTTCAGAGGTTTTGCAGTTAACATTTATCTAATTACACTACTAGCCTACTGTTTCTGTTTCTCACAGCTTTTGTATATTTTTTTTTTTTCTGCTGGAAGAGGCTGTGAGTTCGCAAGTTTCATTCTGATCCAATGATACATTCTGATTTAGGAGTTAAAATTTATATTTTTACTCTCAATGTAAGAATGGATTTCTAAAATTGAAGATGCAAATATATCTTTGTCCTTTTTTTTTTTTTTTTTTGAAAGAGAATGTGTCAAAGGTACAGATGGAAGGACACGGTAATTGATTATCTTTGTAAAGCAAAGTAATGACCTACACTTTGCCCCTCTAATGCAAATTATTTGCTTAGAAGTGGATGGGAACTCTAAGTCATCAAACCCACTGCTTTGCAATTACAAAACACTGCATGATATGTAATTCATAAACCAATCAGGTTTCACCAGAAAGATCACTTGATGCTTTCTTCTGGTATTGCTCACAATCAGAAACCTTCTATTTAATTCTATCTCCTATGGTTAGAAACTGTTCTCTATGATTAATTCACGGCCAGTTTATACTATGTGCTCTTATATCAGAAATTCCAAGGTTTAAAATTATAAAAAGTTAGCACTTATTAATAACTTTAGGGTTTTTCCCTCCTGAAAAAGCTCCAAAGGAACCTGTACAGTCTGTTTGCACGCTGATTTACATACCACTCAGGTCAACAAAGTTACAAAGACTGTTTTTTGAAAGGCTTTCAGCCCCATTCCCATTAATGACACCTGAAGACAGACCAATTCTGTTCAGTATCTATCATTAGTTTAATTAAAGCGTGGCTTAGAGATATTCTTCAACAGAACACATTGAAAACTTTACTGCCTCTATGTTAAAGTAAATTAATATTCTGGATTCGTATAACAACACAAAGGTTAACAAAAAGTTCAAAGTGAATAGTGACATAGCTCTGAAACTGTAAATAACAGCCAGACTTTTGAGATTAGTGACTGTGAATAAATCAATGGTAGATTAAAATACCAAAGGTCTTATTCTAAGCAGCAGAAAATAATGTTTTACTGCCACTTGAATGCGTACCAATCTGTTCTTTTGTATGTACTCATTAGATTTGAGATATTTTAATTACTGTAAAAGAGCCATTTCAGTCACTTTTAGAAGTACCTAAAATACATACATAGCTGATAAACCATAATGAGTTTTTCTTCTGAAACCATTACAGTCTACAGAGTAGATATGTATTTAAAAAAAAAAAAAAAAAAAAGAAAGAAAGAAACAGAGGGGTGGATGGGAATAAATCCTTATTAAACCAGCTGACAGAAAATCTACAAATACTATCATATCAGTAAATAATTCCCTAAAAATGTTTGCTCTCTTTTTCCAACGCTTTCCAAATGAAAGAAAACTCAGAAATAAGAAATCACGCATACAGTAGGCAATGCAAAAACAAAACAGCCCATTATTTAAAGGGGTTGCATTGTTTTGCTTTGGTTTTAAGTTCCTAGACTGAATTGTAAGGTAAGAACAACATTGCCATGTTGTGTTTAATCTTTTTACTTTTTTCAACTCTTACACATTCAGAGTTGTACCAGTCTTCCTTCAAAAAGAAACACACATGCCAAAAGGCATGGCTCAGGTCTTTGCAACTCAGAATAGTAAGAATATGCAACATATGTGGGACAAAACTAACTACAGAATTGTTATGCAATAAAAAAAGAGAGGAGTAACTCCTCTAGGCCTAAGAGCTGTCATTCTCATGCTTCTAGAGAATAACATCGAAAGCTGATATGCACAAATTGAAACCACAGTCCTACTAGACTTCTGACTTAACAATTTTGGCTTATTCTCAGGTAAGAAAAAAGACCTACCTCCTTTTTTATGCACTTCCTAATCATGGAATCACAGAATCATCTAGGTTGGAAGAGACCCAAGATCACCGAGTCCAACCTCTGACCTAACACTAACAAGTCCTCCACTAAACCATATCACTAAGTTCTAAATCTAAACATCTTTTAAAGACCTCCAGGGATGGTGACTCAACCACTTCCCTGGGCAGCCCATTCCAATGCCTAACAACCCTTTCGGTAAAGAAGTTCTTCCTAATATCCAACCTAAACCTCCCCTGGCACAATTTTAGCCCATTCCCCCTCATCCTGTCGCCGGGCACGTGGGAGAATAGACCAACCCCCACCTCACTACAGCCTCCTTTAAGGTACCTATAGAGTGCGATAAGGTCACCCCTAACTATCCAACTAAATAGGAAAGGACCAGCTAGCTGTTCCTGGTCTGTAAATAAGCAATATACAGAAAATATAACAAATTCTAAACCAGAATTAATGTAATAAGCCATTCACTAGTGAATAAATACTGGACTTGGGGGCTGGGAGTCGCCCAGTGGGGAACCTGTATCCTGTACATCCTGGAGGTACCTTTGTAATCACTGTTTCTCAGAGAAATGCATGTGTACTTCTGGAACACATAGCTATATGTGTGTGTGTATAATACTTCTACACATAAACACACACAGTTCCTCAAGTCCTTGTATTAATTTCACTGTGCTCTGTTATTTTTCCACATTTCTATAACCCTTTCATTATATTAGAGCACATGGCAAAACGTGAAAAATTCCAAATGCAGGTTCATGAAACTAGTGTTCCTGTGTTATATTTTATAGTGCTATTTAAGCAACCTAGACTTTTGTTTGCTTTTCACTGTTATTTGATGAAATAATCTACTATCGCCCTCAGATTTTCCTCCAGTTTAACCTGTGTACAACACAGAGTCCACATTCTCACTTTTTCCTTTTCCTTATCCACAGCTCTGTGTAGTTTTTCTTTCCTTAAATTGCATAAACTTTTTTAACCTACCTACATACATAAACACAGGGACCTGTATTGCCATCTTGGACTACACTGAGTCATTCCAGCACATCCATCCATTGTCAACTACACTTCATTCTTATTTGTTTACAGGCACAGACAGTACTGGAAGAAAGATGAAAGTTTAAAAACTTGTCCTATGTTAAACAGAAAAGTATGTCCAGAGAAAAAGCTTCCAATTTCATTGGAAATTTGAGTTAAATTTGAGATCCACCTTGCTTGTTTTCCTAACATACCTAGACAACACATGGCAAAAATCTCAGCAACTTTTTTCAGTATCAGCACCTACCACAGCAGTATTTGCCATTTCTTTCTTAATACATACTAACTTGTAATATCCTAAGAACAGTTCACAATGAAAAACACAGGGAATTGCAACAGCGTACAAGGATCTACGACATGACCCATTCCATAAATTTCAGTAACTACTGGTAACAGTTCAAAGCAGTTTCAAGATCCAGACAATTTTATATTTGGTTTTGTGCCTCTGCATATTTTCCCACCTTGTGGTCCACTGTCTTTGGGGTCACCAGTCCATTTTCTTTGAAGCAACACCACGGCAGAGCTATCCTCTCCACTGGTATTCCCAGAGAAATTCCTAGTTATCCAGAAGAGCACATATATCCTATTGCTTACATGGACTGTTCTTCTTAACAC
This sequence comes from Anser anser, assembly GCF_964211835.1. Classification (NCBI taxonomy): domain Eukaryota; kingdom Metazoa; phylum Chordata; class Aves; order Anseriformes; family Anatidae; genus Anser; species Anser anser. The sequence continues at coordinate 25,913,334 of NC_139723.1, read as the reverse complement.
AGAACGTTTTCTAAGCAGAAGGTTTGTTATAGTGAGGCAGCAACAAGGCCCTTCATGAATGGTTTTCATAAACAGACAAGTCTGATGCAGTGCCTATATTTATAACTATTACTTCCATGCATGCTACCAGACAGCACTGCCATGAGGATGCATCTGAAAGTGGACCTTACTGTATCAGAGAGCTAGAATTAATATTGAGTCAGAAAGGATCATTTCAGTTACGACAAAGCCCCATGTCTAGAAATAATAGACACAAACACTAGTACAAATGTATTCATTACTTTCTCTCACATCCTTCAAGGGGAAAATGTAAGATAATAAGAACTGTATCCTACTCTATTTAATCATTGAGTTTTGTCTGAAAAACATGAAAGATAACATGAAAGATAAACATGCATCCCTCATATGACTGTGAGAAATCATAAATCTTCATAAGATAGCGTAAGTAAACTTCAGTTTTCAGTGACTGACTGATATGAAGACACAAATACACATTACATAAAACCATAAAAGTCAATTAAAAATTAGTTGTCTTATTAAACTAGTGCAATCTTAAATGTTCCTTTCATATTTTAGATATTGGTCACTATTCAAAAATTAGAGCAGAGCTCAGAATACTCTTGCTGCAGTTTACAACAAGAGGTGGAAGAAAGATAGCGACACTTCTTTTTCCATTTCTTTCACTTCCAAAATAGTTTTTAGTAACTAAGATGTGTATTTTGCTGAAATAGTACTACCGTTTTCCTCATCTATGAATACAACCCCTTTTTTGAACTTCTTACTCTAGTACATAGTACTGTCTCAAATCCTTTCACGTATTTCATAAAATCATAAAATTCTTTGGGTTGGAAGGCACCTTAAAGGTCATATGATTCCAGACCTCCTGCCATACATAGGGACACCTCCCACTAGACCAGGTTGCTCAAAGCCCCGTCCAAACTGGCCTTGAACACTGACAGGTATGGGGCATCCACAACCTCTCTGGGCAACCTGTTCCTTAGCATCCCCTGTGTGAAGAATTTATTCCTTACGTCTAATCTAAACCTACCCTCTTTTAGTTTAAATCGATTACTCCCTTGTAATTACTCCCTGAAAAAAAGTCCCTCCCCAGCTTTCCTGTAGGCCCCCTTTAGGTAGTGAAAGGCCACTATAAGGTCACCCTGGAACCTTCTCTTCTCCAGGCTGAACCGCCCCAGCTCTCTCAGCCCCTCTTCATAAGAAAGGTGCTCCAGCCCTTTGATCATCTTTATGGCCCTCTTTTGAACTCACTCTAATAGATCCATGTCCTTCTTCTGCTGGGGGCTCCAGAGCTGAATGCAGTAATCTTTTAATTAATTTTAAAATAAATACTGTATCTGTAAAAAGAGTCCAATTTGCACACTGTATATCAGACAAACTATCTAAACATCCATTTGCAAGTGTTATTCTTGTAAGCACCAATGAAGATGCAAAACATACCTGCATTTTTACAGCTATGCTCCTAGTCTCACTTTTTAATTAAATGTTCCGTTAATAGTGAGGAAAAGCTGCAACTGCACCAGCTACACACAGTGGTCAATCCACAGGTTTTTTTTTCCTCCTCTCCATAAGCAGTTTTGTTTCTGTAACTGAAATCTGTATCTTTAACTTTCCTGTTGAATTTAAGGTTCTCTTCTTTTCGGTGGATTGATAGAGGAGGTTTTCTGAGGTTTGGGGTGAGTATCTACTGTGTTTGTTCAAGTAAGGAATTGATAGCTGTGGTTAGAATGCCAGACATAGCACTAGCAGATGCTACACAAGCTTCCCTGCAGAGCTCTGCCAATGCATTTCAGTCCTGACCTATAACACCGCTGCTATTCTTGATCTGGACCTCTCCTGAGCACAGACTGACAGAAGTTGTCTGGTACTGTTGCTCCGTGATTTGGACAGATAGCCACTAAGGACTAAACAGCTACCCCAAAACTCATTTTCACTTGTTTGCTAAGCCAGTTTTATGATCAGATATAAAGTTAATAGCCATTGTCATGAGTCACTAAATATGAAATTGTTTTTCAGCATCTGGACAGAGTGTTTAAATGGTAAAAACAAATGACAAAGGTTATTCACACTTTAAAAAAAAAAGGAAAGGGAAGGGAAGGGAAGGGAAGGGAAGGGAAGGGAAGGGAAGGGAAGGGAAGGGAAGGGAAGGGAAGGGAAGGGAAGGGAAGGGAAGGGAAGGGAAGGGAAGGGAAGGGAAGGGAAGGGAAGGGAAGGGAAGGGAAGGGAAGGGAAGGGAAGGGAAGGGAAGGGAAGGGAAGGGAAGGGAAGGGAAGGGAAGGGAAGGGAAGGGAAGGGAAGGGAAGGGAAGGGAAGGGAAGGGAAGGGAAGGGAAGGGAAGGGAAGGGAAGGGAAGGGAAGGGAAGGGAAGGGAAGGGAAGGGAAGGGAAGGGAAGGGAAGGGAAGGGAAGGGAAGGGAAGGGAAGGGAAGGGAAGGGAAGGGAAGGGAAGGGAAGGGAAGGGAAGGGAAGGGAATTAAGACATATTAATAAAAACAGCTATATGGGATCATTAAATTCTGCATACAGAATTCCCATGGAGAGTTTCAGCCTGTGCCCACAGCTGACCCATCCCAAGGAGTCACTGGTGCTGATTTACTTAATGACAGTTTAAAAGATTATTTCCCAGTGCCAGTAAAAATAAACATTTGAAGTGCTAGGAACTATTCATAAAGGATGTTTAATGTCAAAGCCTTACTGAAGAAGGATGCTGTCAGGAGTGGTATAGCATGAAGTGAGACAAGCAATTCCTGTCCATTATCTGTAAGCCTGTGGAATACATCAGGGAGAGCACAGAAAATATATAGAAACAAAGCAAAGGACAGCGGATCTTCACTAATATAACATGGAATAAGTCTCTTATGAATTATGGAAAACAATGCTCACAGAAAAGGAATTTTAATAGTTTTATTTAAAGAGAGTGAATGTGTTTCTGCAGTTAAAATATTATTGCAGTTCCCCTAGTTTCAGGCAGAGACAAATTCAGACAGACTTGTAGTGGTCTTTTTCTATTTTGATTACAATTCTTGTCACAAAAAGCATGTGAACATTTAAATATTTAATAAAAATCTCTGAAATCTATAAATACAGCCCTTCATATTTATGATATCTGTTGATGTATAGGAAGACAGTAGATTACTGCCAGCCAGTTAAAACAAGTCATACTGCAAAAGCCCATAAAGGAAGTCATGGTGGGTTGATCTTGGCTGGCCATCACACAACCACCCAGCTGCTCTCTCATTCCCCCTCCTCAACAGGATGGTGGGAGAAAAAAAAGATCAAAAAGCTTGTGGGTTTAGATAAAGACTGGGAGATCTCTTACCAGTTACCACCACAGGCAAAATAGATATAACTTGGGGAAAAGTAATTTATTGTATTGCCAGTTGAAACAGAGTTGGACTGTGAGAAACAAAGGAAAAAAAAAAAAAAAAAAAAAAGAATTTCACCCAGCCCAAACTTCTTCTTTCCCAGGCCTGAGCTTGTAACACTTTTGCTCGTAACATTTCATTAGTAATAATGGCAAATACTAAATTTTCAAAATTATTTGAACTCTATTTGTGTCCTATCAATAACATGGCAATATGAAAACTCCATCACTACTTCATTACCAGCTCTTCTATGAATAGGATTATTGTGGTCAGTCCACAATAGTTCCTTTCTGCTGCTCCGTCCTGCTTACACTACTCTCCTGCTCCACCATGGTCTCTCCATGGGCTGTAGTTCCTTCAGGACATATCCACCTACGCCAGCGTCAGATTTTCTATGCACTGTAGCATGGATAACTTCTCCAACACGGTCATCTCCACAGGCTGTGGGGAAATGCCTAGAATCACTGAATCATTGAATGGCTCCAGCTGGAAGAGACCTTAAAGATCATCTAACTCCAACCTCCTGCCATAGTATCTGCTCCACCATGGAGTGCCTCGTCCCATCTTTCTCTGACCCTGCTGTCTGCAGGGCTGTTTCTCAGACTTTTTCCCCTCATCTCTCTCACACACTGCACAGCAGTATTTTCTTAAATCCATTTCCCCAAGGCGCTGCCATCTCGGCAGCAGGGCCCGGCCATGCCCTGCAGTGAAGCCGCTGGAGCCGGATGGAACTGGCTGTGTCCGGCACAGGGCAGCCCCAGCCTTGCCTCACACAGCAGTCCCACAGACCCAGCATTCACCCTGCACCCAGCTACTACCAAAACCAAAGCCACCTACACCCAATACAGAGGTCAAAAAGCTATGAAAACAAAATCTCCTATGACTTTACTCTAAATAACAACGAGTACAATAAAAAAGTGTAGTTTATTCATCCTTCCTTCTGGGAGCTCATGCACCAACATGCACAATTAAAGCCCATCTGTATGACATTCTTTACATACAGTAATGAAAAAGGGACTATAAGCCTGTTTAGCTTTTGGGATTACCTCTTAGCTTAACCTTTAAAGTTTTCTGCATTTTTCCCAGCCTTCTTTGTTTTCGGGTATTTACTCCATTTTAACTTTAATCCTTTTATATCTTCCCCATCATCTTTGCAATCCATACAGCAGGAACATCAATTTGTATCCAAAATTTCACCTTTCAAAATCTCTCTTTTTAAAGGAGGATAACAAAGATGCTAAAAGTTGCAAAGAAAAAGGATTACAGTTAGCCATGCGTATTAACCATTAAACTGCAAAAAATGAAAGCCACTACTGTTCAAGGAATATTTATTGCATAAGGAGTATCTACTTCATGTACAACACCTTACCACATTTACTGTATCAGTTTCCATTGCCTCAAGGTGACAGTTTCTGTCTTGAGAAGTATATCCATTTCAACTTGAACTCTTTACAAACAGCAAAGTGGATTGGAACTATAAACCAGCAGTTTCTCTGAATTTTATGTCAGGAAGTTTATGTTCATGGTAAGAACAGTAAAGAGCCTCATTTCCATCAAATACATGAGAGAGAGAAGAATTAGGTACTATACAACACACTACATATGTAAAATCAATAATGGGAATATACAATTTACAACCTATTCCTGACATTTCCTAACCCAAAGAAAACAGTAAAGTACAAATTTTCCATATAAGAGAATTGACCTTATATTTTGCTGTTTGCCACAAAAGTTTATTACAAATATTATCTTAATGAATTAATTATAATGTTTACATTACCCTTTAAGATGATACAAGAAATTATTAACTCTTCATTGGAATTCCATTCTATATACTTTAAAGTTGGAAAGAGTTTATTGCAATCATTACTTTAGACAAATGTCCTGTAAGACATATGTGGTTTTTGTTGTTGTTGTTGTTTTTTTAACTTAGGACATTCTGAACCATAAACGCAGCCATTCACAAGACTACAAATAATACGAAAATCATTGGTTGGATAGCTGACAAAAGAATATATTTCTCTGTCTAGCAGAAGCAGACACGCACATGTTTAGCTTTGAATATATATCTTAATTCTAATTTTTTATTTCCTTCTGCTAATTTTCATTATTTATCTAGAATGAAGTGTGTTGCATTTTCTGTGTACATAATAATACAATCCAATACTGTATCCCACTCACTAAAAAGCTAGATTCATGTAAACTCTCGTTTTAAATTACCTCAGAAAGCAAAACTGTTGCTTCATGATCACAGTTCTCTAGTGAAAAAGAATTTCTTAACAGCTCTGTGATACAGCATCCCCGAAACTGGTTTTGTTCTCTTTTTATAATTTAGTTTCAAAGGTACAAACGGATGTCTGATACCTAATGCTGAAATCTTACTTGTATTTTGACTCAAAAAGAAGGCAAAACTCATGAGAACAAGAAGCATGCAGTTTATTAAAGTCAAAACATTAAGAAAAGTTACCTTCCAGCACCTCTGAAAAGTAAGTAAATAAGTGTTTGCTTTCAAAGTTGAATTCTAGCCTTTATAAGATGTGCTGTAGAAAATCAGAGTTGGATCATCCAGACAAACAGTATAGAATGGGTACAGCTTGAGAAACAGCCATGAAAAATGTCCTGCATGCCCAAATTCTGTTCTAGGAAGAGAGAGAGATTGTTATTTTGAGAACTTGGACTTTGGTGAAAGTATATAAACATGAAGAAAACATCTTGAATAACATCACAGAATACAGGTGGTTAGGTCTTTAAGGTGTAGGGTGGTTACTAAACAATATAACGGTAATATAGATATAAATTTAAAGAAACAATGGGAACTAATCTACGATAGTTTAACCTACAATAAGAATTTAATAAAAATGATGAAAATGGCATATCAAAACAGATTACTGATCATAGTTCTGCTGTTTAGTAGCCATCCGCAAGCTTACATTGAATGCTTACATGGCTCAACCTGCTATGTAACACCATTCAAACATTTAAATGAAAAAAGAAAAAAACACCCTCACTTTTGGTAAAGCAGCTAGATCTCTCAGAATTCTGAGATCAAAGAACTAAAAGTCCAAATGAATTGACTATACTATTCAGCAATGTTCAATCAAACTAAACAGCAAAACAAAAAAACCTCTGAAGACCTCCATCTTCCAAAGTAAAATAGAAAACCCACATACTACAAGATCTATATAAGTCACAGGTAGGATACTGCAAGCAGTTCCTACAGCCAAGCAGAATGACAAACGTTTTATCATCTGTAACTTTTAACTCCTAGCATCAAGCCTTCCCTGGACTTTAGTCTTATGTGGATGATTTACAGGGATTATTTAGTCAGTCTAACAGTAGTGTAAGAAAATGTTGATTTAACACAGAAAGAACATTATCTAGAGGCATTAGCAAGGAAAGCCCGAATATGACCTTACCCATTTTACTTCCATATACACTCATTTGAAACACAAATTATTTGATTATCTTTATTATCTCATAATGAAACATAACTACTTATAAGTTTACTAGACACTGCCAACTTTTTATGGATAACCTTTGTCCCAAGATTTTTTCACATTTAGAAAACCCCTATGGCAGAAATTGAAGTCTTGGAGTTAATTTCTAGGAAATAGTAGAAAAATGCACTTTAAAGATGTGCACTTATATTTTCAGTCAAATTGTGTATTGCTGCTGACTTAAACAAATGTAGAGATAACAAAGCAACAGATGAAGGTAATTGGTTAAAGTAATATATCTCAAAAGACAAATAGCAAACACTGCATTGCTTATTCTATTTCAGAGAGGATTTGTCTTGAAAATCACCTTCTTTTTTCCTTAGTCAGGTTGCTGGCGCAGCTGGAAACTCAGATGAAAAATTAGCTAACAAACAGTCCCCGAGACACATTTGTTCAAAACCTGCTTCATCTTCAATGGACACCTGAGGAGAAACTAGTTAAAAGCTTGACAGATTCAACACATGGCAAAGCATCTTTTGTTGGCAGTGCTTTAAATTGCTATGAGGGAAGGTGTATCAGTGAATCAGAGGTCAACAGAGGGGGAAAAAGAAAAGGCGCTATTAGCTCCATGTTAGGGAAAAAAAAAAAAAAAGTGTCAGAGAATTCTCAGAAGTTTAGAAAACCATTAAATTTGTAAAATTTGTTCAAAAAGAAAAAAAAAAGAGCAAATCTTAAGTAGAAACATAAATACTCTAAAAGTGATTTTCTGTGTAGTTATAGTTTCACATTAGATAAAAGAACAGGATCTCCAGGTCATTCTCTCTGACCTTCAGAAGGGTCAAATTTGGAACAGCATTCCAGAACAGTTATCCAACAAATGCATGAGGGTAAATAAGCCTATTTCTAAGATACAGTTTGATAAGCTGATGAACAGGGTTATATGATGTGCATGGATGTGATAGCAAAAGTCTGTACTTGATGACCCAGAGAGTACTTTTCAGTCCTGTTTCCTATGTCCCACCGATTTATATCAATGCAAGAAACATCCAGGTCTTCACAAATAGAGTGGACAGAATTTAACAAAATATTGACCAAAGAACATAAGCCTTCACAAGGCCATCAGAACTGAGAAGGAATCAAGTGTGATTGGACCACTGCAATTCTGGTATTCTGAAAGCTAATTCAGATTGTTCTGTGTGAAGAACCCATCTCCACATTCTGGTTCAATAACTCCCTTCCTATGGTTAAAGATACTCACTGAGTTCATTATCAGTCAGTTTCCTTTCTCTGTAGGTAGAAAGCAATGGGAAAATCTGCATAGGCAGGTAAAACTGAATAGAAACGTAAAGGAACTATTTACCCTACTTTAACTGGTCTCACAATGAATTTACCTATGCAGTTGGGGTGTGGGGTGGAGACTTACTTAATTTTCATTACAATCTGAAATTATTGCTTTTCTTACTGTACTGCAGCAAGTCCACAAACTTGCTTGCATCTCTTTTTACTCACAAATGATACTCCCTTATGCCTGCAGACAATCCAGCACGTTTTTGGTTCTCAAGAGTAAAAAACTTCAAAGTATGTTTTAAAGCTCTTTTCGAGAGACAGTTGGACTTATTCTCTTTTTAAGTTCTTTTTTATTTCCTTCTTGTCAAGGTTTTCCAACTTTCCTGAACATTGATGCACAAGAATCCAAGCATTTGGCCAGGTAAAAAAGCTGCAGGAAAAGTATGTGGGATTCTACAGCCACAGGCCAGGCATCCATATACACACAGTTACACAGCTGGTATGCCTTCAGTCCAGACAGAAAAACTTATGGACAGCAACCACACCATCGCCAAATGCCTTCAGTGAAAATTTTTTGAGCTTGGATTTCTTTCTAAGAGATCCAGGCCTGGCTGCAGTGCAGTAACATGGCACCTTTCTCTTCAAAAACAGTCCAAAGCCAGAGAGATATTGTGGAGCTATGCTGGGAATGTGTTACAGTCAATCTCTGTGTCAGAGAATTAGGAGGTGAGGTGTAAAATAGTAAGCCTCACAGTCACAGCATGGGAACTTTACAAGTTTTTCTTCTGGAAGGAAAAAAGATTAATGGTTATGAGTACCTTTCCTTTCTGGAGGCAAGTCTGAACAATAAAGCCTGTTTTCATATGTCCAACTCCAATCTCACACTAGAGAGAAAACCGTAACTAATATTTTCAGTGAGGCTATGAAGACTGTATGCCTGAACAAGACAGACTCCCTCTAAAAAGGCATGACACAGTAGGCATGAGGAAATATTGGCTCTGTTCCAGGTTCCACTTTTAACGCAGAGCACATTCAACTCATTTATAATAGCACCACATTAAATTGTCCTGTAAGAAGTCTGCAATGGATATTTTAATACAAAAGCAGGTTTAGTAAAGGAACCTACAAGTCAAAAATATTTATTTGCCTCGCCTCATTAATCATAATGCAGTTTAGATGCTCTGATCATATGCATTCCTAATAAAAACAACATTAGCAATCAGGCAAACAATCCTATTGTTTTAATAAGTTTTGTAATAGTTACACTTTTTCAAATAAAATGGATGTGTGTTCAGTAAAAAAGGCCACTTTCTTTCCCCCATATGATCCTGTTAAGGACCTAAAATACTGCGACTTTATACCAATCTTCACAATCTTAAGTTATTAATAATTTCAAAGGACAAATATGTTAAATTCTTCTACATTAATCATGATGGAATTTCTATGCAATGATTCACCATATTTTTTTAATCCATTTACTATTACCAACTTTCTAACAAGCACAGATCATCTCACCTCTATAACATCTTACCTAAGGATCTTAATATTGTCAGCTAATTCTAAAAACATCATAATAATTTGGCAAAGGTTATTTATCACTTCACCTACCACCAAAATGCATTATCCTTTGATGTGCAATGTCATAGCTGACTAAAAGGTCTCAGTAGAATATTCTGTGTCTTTTTCTACTAGGGGATCAGCACTCTCTACTATCCAGTTATAGATTGTTCCAGACCTTCCAAAATCAGACATGAAACATCTTCAGAGAACACATAATTTTATGTAGATGGGGTCAAGAAACACATGTGGACCTCTACAGAAAACACAAATTTTAAAAAAGTAAAAATCTGGAATTAATATAGACTAACTACATTCAGCCAGATGTCCTTTTCATGTTAGCAAAAGGACTTAGCTGTAGCTAAGTTACTTTTACATTCTAGGACCCCATAGTGCAATTATCACACCAGTAATTTAACTGTTAAACCATCAACTTGCAAATGTTAGGTTAAATTGCTAGCACATGGCAATATCTGCAGGTTTACAAAAGACATGATAAGTCACATGCTTCTGGAAAGCACTTTAAAAAAAAAAACACACTATACATACAGATGGCACAGCTAATTAATTAACTACACAAAGTACAGGAGCGCAACAGATGACTTTCTTGAACCATCCTGATTTGCACTGGGTAAAACCCTAGCACGTCTCGAGTAATATGGCTAAGAAGCCATCCTGTTTCTGTAAAAGAATATTAGAGCACTGGGGAAAGAACTGTATGCAAAATTATTCCCAACACACCGAAAAACTTGTCTCTTTTTGTTTAAGAACAGGTTATAACTCTTAGTGATCTTCAGGCACACTACGGCATCAATGTAGCCACAAAGCATTCACTAGACACTAAATGGTAGGTTCTTCAGGTCTCTGGTCTAGTTTACAACTACCTTCAGTTATGTCCCATGCCCATGCCTAGATTTGGCACAAAACTCCTGAAATATTTATTCTGTTATTACAAAGAGAAAAAAAAAAAAAAAACTTCATTTGGGACAACCTCAATCCTTTGTGCTAATCTATATGTTCTGATTTCTAAAGGGCATAGTACATGGGAAACAGCACATGGCAAAATTTCATGACAGCTTTTTTCAGACTGCATTTTGAAGGGTTCTAATATAAAAGCCTCTTAATGGTGTTGATGGACTGCACAACTTTACAAAGTCGCACAGACCTTCCTTTCATTCTGTCTTCAGTCTCTTCCTTTCCTTAATTTTCTGATTTGGAGTTGTACAGAGAAATTGCACAGAATATTTTATATATATTAATGTATCCTACTGTATTTCATTTAGATACTGTAGTTACTGTGGTTTTTTTTTTCAGATTTGGAGAATTGTATGCTGTCTAGACCTCATACTGTTTAGCAATGCCAGATCATGGCTCCCTAGCAAGACAGTGGAGAGGTCACTAAAGCTTAATCAGTTCCATAATCACAGCGCAGTTCATTCTCTGAAAGAATTCTCCCCTCACCCTTTCAGTTCCAACAGCCACGTAACACAAAGTTCAGATGAATGACCTCTCTAGTTCACAGGTCTGACTCAGCTTTTGGGGCAGTATTCTAAAGCACCATTTGCATGTGAGACACTTATTTTCACTAAGATCCTGAAAAAACGTGTATAGGGTGATCATGAATCATCATGGCTGAACTAAGTGAAAGACAAACCATGTGAAGCAGGTGTGAGAAGAAAAGCAGGGGAAAAAAAAAAAGGAGTAGAAGCATACAGGTGAAAGGCATGTTAATGCATTTGCTGTTCTCTCCCCTTTTTCCTAAATGATTTTCTCTGACAGCTGTTTTTTTCTGCTACTTTGTGTCTCCCAAAAGATTTTAATGCAAATCATGACATTACAAAAAATACAGAAAATCTGCAAAAGGACAACATCTGACTCTTTTCAGAAGGGACCAAGAAATATTTTTTCCTTCAACCATCCAAACAGGGAGTAAAGCGGAGAAGCAAAGAAATTTCTTGAATCTTCTTCAATCATTTTCCTAACATGCTGAAAATGTGCCTCCTGCTTTCATCTTCCCTGTCTCTACTCTTTCCCAATGATTGCTTTGTTCTCATGAAAAAATGATGCATATCATTAACAGTCTTTAATGGACTCACTATTGTTTTGATTTTTTTTTCTTTTAGCCCTCTCGTTTGTACCTGCAGCTGCTTACAAAGTATTTCAAACAACCCAAAACAAGTGGCCTGAATGATTCAAGATTATTGGTAAGGACACACAGAGCCTTTCAACTCCATAAAACAAATAAACATGCATCGTAAGATGATAGTGATGAAAGACATAACCAATTATGTTCTAAAGTTTTATGTGAAACAAATGTGGTGCACTCAGTGATCTGTTCCACATCAAGAAACCCACTACGTATGGCACTGGTTAACAGGAGCTTGCAGTCTCCAAAGAATGGCTGCAGAACCAATGCTTGATGAAATGAGTTGCTCTTTCAGCCCTAGAAGAGGTGCTTTAGCTCAAAATTTACATACCGCATACAGACATGTTAGGTACAGCAAGCCTTTACGCAGAGTAGAAGGGATGCAGACCAATTCCATCATTGCTCAACTCTTCTTTGGTGTTTAGAGATCCCTGTAAAGTTTAACAGTAGAGATATTCATAATACCAGATGGTCTGGAATTTAGCTAGATGGAGAATGGAGTGGGAGAAAATTCACTGAAATTATCAAACTGTATAATATCAATAACATATATTATTCTTAATAATATTATCTGCAGTTTAGAGTTGTTTGTTTCTTTGTTTAATTGTACTTCCTTTTCTTTACAAAAGACACTGTCAGAAGGCAGCCCTGGTAGTTGGCATCAGCAAAGCAAAGATGCCAAGACACAGGGAGAAAGGGAACCTGCTGCTGGACAGAGCCAACAGACGGGAAGATACCAATACAACTTCTCTGTGCCCATCCCCTCCAGCCACAGGTCCCTAGCAATTATCCTCATTGACATTGTCATAGAAGAGAATGCACAGAGATTATTTCATTCTTAGTCTGGTTACTACTACCAGCAGTCACATTACTATGAAAACCTTTACGGCTGATGTCCCCAGACCTAGCATATTGGCCTCCAAAGAACAGCATACAAAAACTAATGTTACGTGATGCCATATATTTCACATAACCTGTAACAGGTTCTGGGCACGTATCTTGCTTTCACCGGAGACCCTTTGACTAGTTGAAAGACACAGAAAATAAAATACTAAACAGTGATCAGAATGCCTCACATTAACTGGTATAAAGACCCATAAAGTCTGTTAATATTTTGGATATATTCATTCCTAATCTCTTATTACATGTGTAATAAGAACCTAAAACTTAATTCAGCAGATGGAGGGCAACACCACATAACTTATACTTGTGCACCAGAGCAGGAATGAGGATCAAACACAACAGATCAGAATAAGCACACTCAACAAATCAAATTACTGGGTAATTTTAAAAATGTAAAGTATTTTATGGTCCATAATCCCATGCATCACCTGCTATTACATTTCCATTTTTCATTCTACCATATGTACCCTGCTGGTACACAACACCTACACTCCAGTACCCAGGGAAAGTGAGATCCTTATGGAAGCTTTATAGGTAAGTTCTGAACATTCAGTGATTAGTCATATTTCATGCAAACAGCCTACAAAATTCAGAGCACAAAAGGGAATAATACCTAAACTATCACAGTAAATTAAATTCTTCTTTACTTTAAGTACTCTTAAATAGTTTTAAGCCTATTTTGGATTTGCAAGAATAAACAGAATGACAACTTGTTTTTCAGAGGATTTGAGTAAAGAAAACTATCATTTAAATCCAACCTGAGTACAGTCAGCTGTAGAGTCAGATGCTTAGAGAAATGCTCTGGAAACCTCTGAATGCTCCTTGAAATGTTAAACATATAAGATTCCTCAGACACGTTTCTCTCTGCTCTTGTGAAGCATGCAAGTAGCAAAAAATTTTCCACTTTTGCTATTCATGTGCTACGTGTACCCTCTAGTGGCAATGTTTTTAAACATTCAAACCCTTTCTCATCTCTACAGCAAATGCAGGGCCCACAATAAGCAAAAGCTTTTATTAAATACATAGTTATCTATTTTATTAAGTATTTCAGCTCTGTTTTACTTCATATCATACAACAGCTGACCATACTTATAAGAGTTTTTAATTAAGGTATTAACACCTTATGCAGATAATTACAGTGCTGTTGTGCAGGTAGTGTGTGCTTCCATAATAACTCTTCTATAATCAAGGATACTCATGCCACCTCTACATGAACATGATACTTACATGATACTTACTTAACCATAATCAATAAAGTTCTTAATCACTTGAAATCTCAAAGCCCGATTCATTTGGTGAGGACACACTGCAATATCCCTTAGCTTAGCACAATTTTAACATGTTTTTCACAATACCACCAATGAATATGATTTTCTGATGCAACTAGAACACAAAGTAACAAAGTAATGAAAAGTAGGATGTCCAAAAGGGGGGGGGGAGGTATGCCTTAAATACTAGTTGTAAGCAAAAAATACTAGTTATAAGCAAATTCAAGCAAATTCAAGATTCTAAATAAGAAAAAGACAACAAATTCAAATTACTGCTCCCAAGTACATGAAGGTATTCAGAGCAAATAGGTTGTTATCACAAATGAGAGAAAAAGGTGAAAGTCTTAAAGAGGGTTAAAGCATACCTACATATGCATGTAAAAGCTGGTCTTAGTGCTCCTGTCTCAGATAGATGCACATGGATGGTAGAATTCAAGTAAAACAGAGAGAAGATTATATCTGATTAACTTCTACTAAAGATTTTAAGTAGTTGTGCTGTTAATTTATACTAACATGACATAAAGGCCTAGTTTTAGAGTAGGTACATACTCAAAATCAAAAGCTGACAGACATATGCATACTTGGCATGTCCTGAGTGAAAAAAGATTTTACTGGGTGTCTTTTTCTTCGTGCTATTAGCAGATTCTCAGGCAATCCGACCATGAATTACATGCAATTGTTTTTGTAAATGTATTTCATTTAGCGACATGCTGCATTTGAACTGTTTCCAAAATAGAATTAATCCCATTCTTTGTTTTGAATAAATCTGTGTTCCCATAATAATTGATTGCAACATTATCTTTGTAATAGTTAAAATAGATTACCATTGAACCAATACTTATCAACTCAAGCATTTATATAGAATTTACAGAAAGGGGCCTTATCCTTGGTTGCTATAAGTATCATATTTTCCCAGAAGCCCATTTTAATTTATAAGTAGAATACACTACACTGAACAGTGTTAAACGAGAATGAAGCAAAACTTCAGTAATGAGGATAGGATTAATTGGTTTTGTAGCATATGGTTTTCAAGATTCTAGCAAATACCATGTGTATTAATACTATTAAAGGTACTGTTTTGGCATTACTACATAAAGACTTTATATATCTGAAAATTATGAGTCTTACTTGTATATATTATGATCCTAAAAGAGAGCTACAATCTCTCCTCTCTGCTGTGTGTTATGTTTAAACACAATTGGAGGGGGAAGGGGGGGGGAAATTTGCATATAAACTCTTGGGCTCATGAACAAAATTCTATGTAAGATATTATAAGATATAAGATTCTATATAATATTATATAATTCTATATAATTTTATATATATGTATGACTTTCTAGTATAGGCTTTCTAGTTCTAGTGCCTATAAAGTATTTGAATTTCTTCTTTTCTATATAACAATTTTTTTTTTCAGTGAACATTCAGTAATTATTGCTTATGCCTTTTTTTTTTAACCAAACACCTCTCCTCAGTAAAAACATATCCTAAAGTCTCCTTGTAATCAATGCAAATACCTACATTAATTTTCTTTGTGCTTTTTAAACATAATTAGAGATTACCCAAATATTCTACTTAGGTACTACTAAATGGTACTTTAACTTGTTTTTATCTTTTTCCATTCTTGCAAATGCCTCCTCCATAGTAATGAGATTAAAGGATTTCCCTGACAAGTACTGTTTTGCGTCAGTTTTCAATTAAACAAACCATCTGAACTGCCATTTCAAAAACAAAATATTATTTAGCTTTTACAAAGATCAACTATTTCACACATAAGTTCAGGAACTGTAAAGATTCTGTACACGTTTAAGACTAACTTTAAATTCAGATGACAAATTCAGAACTAGTATCTGCATCTAAAGAAAATGCATATTGTATCTGTGTATATGCATATATAGAAATACACACTGTATTTTTATATTTTTGATTTGCTATCTTTTAGCCTATTCTACTTGATTTATTGGAAGAAAAAAAGCATCAATTCCTCTATATGTACATATATATGTACACATGTTCTTGGTATCACTAGCGTATACAAAATCAGGTAAATAAGTACTCTCTAGCTTTTGTGTCTGAAACCATGTATTTTATTATAAAATTGAACCGGTACATATATAATATTAAAAACTGAATTGTTTACATATCAGATCCTTTTATCTGAGAGGTTCTTTTGTATCCTCAGAAATTGGACTGATCCATTGGTTTTTATTATCTCTAGTCTCAAGAGCACCCTCTATTGACTGAGGCTCTCGGGCTTTGGTGTTAATTTGCCATATGTAATAATTCTTCATGTTTGTAATACCTCCCTCACTTTCCCCCCCTTCAAATCTGCATGCAAACAAAAATGCCTGATTAACTATTAATTTTTGCATTGATTTCTGTACACCGTTTGCTGCTGTGATTTCCTTGACATGAATAGGCACTAACATCCAAATCTTTCATGCTTCCCAAGCACCACTTCAATACACAGTGCACCACGCATAGCATCGTTACAGTACTAGCTTCACATCACCTAGCTCAGGTAGCAACAGTCTATCTGGAGCTGTACTGATAACCAGCCAGTTTAACTTTGCTCTTAGGTGAGTTTTGCTGCTGCAGTTAAGAATTTAATAATACAGAAATACCGTAAAAGCTGAGGAGCGCCTAGAAGGAGGTCTAGGCGCGCTCTTTGCCTGGTTGAAAACAGCACTAAAGAAATGGGTAAAAAACAAGAAGTGCTGACTGAAAGTAACTAAATATTTCTGTGTAAACCTTGGTATTCCTTAAATGCAACATCAATTTTTCCAGCTATTTAGTTAAAACAACTGAAATAGCTTTAATGAAAACACAGCATACCCTGCTTTCTCATTTGTTGTATTTCATGAAAGAGTATCTCTGTATCTTAAAAAATAAAAAAGTAATACATTTGCATTTTTTTGTGTAGCTTACATTACTGCCTTTTAAACTCAGTTTCAACTCAGTGAAGAAGCCAACAAATATAGATTTAATTATACAGAAAAGATGCCTTAACTGCAGTGCAAATTCAATACCAAAAATCCAAAGAAAGCAGTCCTGCTTGAAATGTGGACAAATCAATTCATCATATTGATTTGAAAAGAGTTGTGCTTTAATTTAAAACATAGATTACCAAAGGCCAGAGTTGATAAAGCCCTATATTTCAAGGTACAGTGGACAAGTTTTACTGAAAAATGGATCATCTGTAAGACACTGACTTACTTAACAGTTTTTCTTCTCTAAAAGATGCAACAAGCCTCTTAAATTCTGCTCATTGCTATGTTAATGTCATCTACTAAAAACTACTAAGACAATTTGAATTCAAGCAGAGTATTAAAGGTCTGCCAACGCTATATGAAAAGCTTAAAATACTGCAACTTAGACACAATATTTTTCTATATTACATATTATCCTCTTAGTTTCTCCTACCTTCTTTCT
This sequence comes from Anser anser, assembly GCF_964211835.1. Classification (NCBI taxonomy): domain Eukaryota; kingdom Metazoa; phylum Chordata; class Aves; order Anseriformes; family Anatidae; genus Anser; species Anser anser. The sequence continues at coordinate 25,895,925 of NC_139723.1, read as the reverse complement.
ATACTAGAAAAGGCAGGCTCAAGGTGGACTTGGTGATTCATCATACACTTGACCACGTCAGGAAGCATTGTGATTACACAGATCAGAAATAAACTGTCAACAAGACCTGATTCACTTCTTACCATGAAACTACACTAAAATAAATCATATCTTGACTTTGTATCAGTGTCATAGGAGGGCCCATAACTTCTGAATATAATGTTCTGAGCTCCGTTTGTCTTACCTCTAAGTTTTTACTAATGATGCACATTATCCCTTTTCTGATTTAAGAAGCACACTTTACCAATGTACAGCAGGCTTCTTATGGAAACCTCATAACAATGCTTGAGAATTGTGCCTGTCCTGTGGTTTGACCACAGCAGGCAGCTCAGCCCCACACAGCCACTCACTCACTCTCCCCAGGTGGGATGGGGGAGAGAATAGGAAAGGGAAAAAAGCAAGAGCTCATAGGTTGAGATAAAGGCAGTTCACTAGGTAAAGCAAAAGCCGCATGCACAAGCAAAGCCAAAGAAGGAATACATTTGCTGCTTTCCCATCAGCAGGCAGGTGTCAGCCACTCCCAGCAAAGCAGGGCTTATCACACAGAGTGATTTCTTGGGAAGACAAATACCATCACTCTGAACATCCCACCCTTCCTCGCTTACCCCAGCTTTTATTGCTGACCATGACACCATATGGCATGGGACATCCCTCTGGCCAGTCTGGGCCAGCTGTCCTGGTTCTGTCCCCTCGCAGCTCCTTGTGCACCCCCAGCCTCCTCACTGGCTGGGCAGCACCAGAAGATGAAAAGTCCTGGGCTGTGTGCGAGCACTGCTCTGCAACAACTAAAACATTGGTATGTTATCACCACTATTTTCATCAAAAAATCCAAAACACAGCACCATACCAGCTACTATTAAGAAAATTAATTCTATCCCAGCTGAAACCAGGACGCTGGGAAGACAGTTATCAGCTGCAACCAGTCTTATGCCCTCTGCATGTAGGATCCTGCCATTCTCTACTGCTGGAATGATTTTTAGGTGAACCAGCAGGAGAAACTTAAGCACACGGAACCTCAGCAGTATCATCTCAAGCTGTGGAGCTCCTTGCGAGATGCTAACTGTTGGTGGAAGTTAAAGCTGCCATAATAGCTGTAAATTGCACCAAGGGCCAATTAAAGTCAAAAATGAATTAAAAAGCTTAGCAATTTATCCTGTAATTAAATGTATAAATGTAATTTAGCATAACAAAATGAGGGGAAGCCAAAATATGTTCTTTAAGACAAAATGTTTTAGTAAATGCTCTTTAAAATGTCAACAGCTTCCTGAGCTTTGACAAAAAGCATTGCATTAGCAGGGATATGACAAATCTGTAATAATGGCATCAAAATTACCATGAACTGTTCTGTTTGCATCTCTGAAACTTTATAGCCATATTTATTGTATTTTTTTTTCCTTTCACTATCTACTCGTATATAAATCACATATAATCATTCACAATTCTACCTCAAAGCAAGCACAAAATAAGCTTGCTATCTTATGCAATAAAATACCTTTTTTTCATAGGAAAATAAGTTCATAAAATCTACTCCATATTTTCAGTAGGAAAAAACACTTGAAACAATGCTGTGGTCAAATTCTCATTATTATTTAAAAAAAAAAAAAAGTCACAAGAATTTGCTTATTCTGTGGTATTTAACTTACTTTTTGCTGAATAGCTGACACTATACAAAACCGTGGGTGATAACACACATCAAAAATAGAGATCTTGCTAGCACTGCCACCTGCTGCTGATCCTAATTTTGTTTCCTGCTCAATAGTTTTAAAATACCGATTTTGTACAGCTAATTTCACCTAGCCTGTAAGAAAGACACATAATCAACATTGATGTTTTTTAAACATTTTAAACACCACTCATTGTTACAGTTTCTGTTGGCAGCAGATACATAATTATCTTCTCATGCTTTTATAAGCAGTCAGAATAATCACAATGAAGATTCTGTCTACTTTGGAGGATTTCCTTAGAATCTTATACGTGTTTCCAAATAGACTTTTACACAATAAAAATTAAAGAGTAAATTAAATAATTAAAAACGTATTATAAATTTAAGCAACTATTTTTTAAACCTATAAACAGCACAAACTCAGCAAGGTTAATGAAATAGGTTCTACTATTCTATAGAAAGTAGAACTACTAAATGTGCTGTGGGATTTTATTATTTCTTAACTTAGGCCTTTCATCTGAGAGGGCCATTATCCAATGAACCAAAGACTGTTACAAGTTTCACTTTCAACAGCCTTCGGAACTATCCCAGTCTTCTGTATTGACAAAAATGCAAGCAAGTCAATGGATAATTTTATTTCTGAAATTCAAACTTGTTGCACATACTTTCCTTAGTTTAGTCTACGTATTCTCCATAGCTCATAACTTGACATCACATCTATGAATTCTTCACAAAGCAAATCAAATGTTAAAAGACAATTTTTGCATTTTCCCCTAAAATTCCAAAGAACACATTATCCTAAATACATCTTAAAATGCATACTTTCATATAGTTAAAACTGATCCATCAGATGCATTTTAAAGAGATATTTCCCCATGTAGATTTTAGGGGCCTTTCAAGTAATTTTTATTATACATGATCTGTATTTTTTGAAGGTTTTGTAATAAAACTGAACAGCAGCACCTTCAAATCAGTTTACTGATTCTAGAGCTTCTCACTGATACACCCAGAGGCAAATTTACAGAGCAGGATCTTTAATTCTTTCATCAGCTATGTCAACCAAGGGAGAGAAGCTACTCCCTTATGCAACTCCACATCACCTCTGCAAATGCCCACAGGAAATATTCTTGCAATGGGGTTATAGTCAAACCAGTCAAGCCACTTGAATCCAATGACAGTAGTTATTCTCTTCCCACAGCTTAAAGCATCCTAAGAACAGTACTCATGGAGCAATTTCAGGAGCTTATGTAGAATAGTAGCATTTGAACAGTAGCAGAGGAACACTTCAGACAATTATGCCATAGCATGTAATCAAATAAACTAATGATCAGGGAAAAAAAAAAAAAAAAAAAAAAAAAAAAAAAAGACAGCAAATAGAGAGCCTTCTTTTCAAAGTACAGAAAGGACCAAGAAATCATTTTTCAGGGAAGACACACCAAAACATATTAAAAACAGTTACTAAGACAACTTTTACTGTTCATGAGGAGCAAACATTGAGTTTCCTCAATAACATTCAATTCTTTCATGACTTCTGAAAGAACATCACAAGATTGTTTTCCACTTATTATTCTGCAACCATATGCTTTCCACAGTTTTAAAATCACTTCTACAAACAATGCAACGTTTTAATCCTTCATTTGTATAAGTAAGTTTCACCTAACTGTTTGCTCTCATACGGTGTCAAGGTTTGTTTCGAAGTTAGCTTGCATTGCATATACTTTTGCAAGTACAACAAAAGATTTTATACTTATGATACTGTTATTTACACATTTTAGTCTATGGCATATGTAAAAACAAACACATAAGATGGTCCTAAAGTTATTACTAAATTTCAAGTGATAGTAACTGAGCTATGCCATATATCACCACTTAGGATATTTAGTTGAGAGGGGAAATCTTCATTTTCCAGTGCCTGTTTCTTAAGACTGCATTTCAGGAATACATAGAATCACCAAATGGTTTGAATTGGAACATCATCCAACCCCTTAAAGACCATCCAGTTCCAACTCACTGCCATGGGCAGAGACACCTCCCACCAGACCAGGCTGCTCAAAGCGCCCATAAAACCCGGCCTTGATCACTTCCAGGGATAGGACATCCATACGTACATCCATCACTAAAATTGTTGAAATGAAGAAAGATTGACTCTAGGACAAAAGAGACTGACATGAGGAATCAAACTGAAGACGTTTTTCTAGTCCTTTATTTTTTACTAAGCATCAGGTCCAAAACAAAAACAAACAAACAAAAAAATCAAATAAACAAAAAAAAATTATTTTTTTCTACACAACATGCAGGTAAGCTGCAGAGCTCCTTGCTAGAGAATAATGCGGATGCTAGAAGTTAATAGAAAAAATAAATAAATATTAAGCATCCCTCTTTCAAAAATTCCTCAACTGTTATTAAATACCAATTCCACAACAAAAGTGTTTTGCAAATGATTGGAAGCTGGTCTGGGTTCTTGCATTCTTTGACATCATGAGATGTTAACCACTTTTAACCACTGCTAAAGAAGTGGCAGACAGCTTGGACTTGACAAAACTGAGCAAGTACCAGTCCGAAACAGAACAGCCAAAATATCTGAGAAGAGTAATAAGAACAGGAAGCTGCAATGAGCTCAGCTGACGAGGAGTACAGTACAGTCAAGTTTCTTCAGTGTATTTATCTGGGTGGGCGCGAAATACAGAAAGAAGTTGGAGTAAAATGAGGAATACAGAGAAAGTGGAAAGTAGTATAATGAACATGAAATGAGCAGAAGAAATCAAGACTGCAAACAGTCCAGAAGTAGATCCATAAGATGGCCAAATGGGTTGAGCTGGCAGATACAAAATGAAGTTCTGTGATGGTTGCATCAGACAGCTCCCCCAAAACTGAGTTAAACCATCTCCCTTTTCACAGGGACTGCTCAGTGAAAAGCTTTTTCTGTTTCTTCAGGTGTCAGTCCACATGATGATCATCTCCACCTGTGTCGTTAGTTGTGTCAGCAAAAATCTTTATGGTGGACCTTAACATTCCAAGTCCACAGCTAAAAATATGAACAGCAATTTTTTTTTCCATTGCTCTAAGGAAAGAGTAAGCTGAACTTCATGAGTTTCACATATAGATACAAACCCCCCCCCCATACCTCCCCCCCTGCCCCCCCCCTAAAAAAAAAAAAAATCATAAGACTATGAAGATTGCAAAGTCAAACTCTAAGATTAGATAACGCCATTTTAAATCATCATATAAATGATAATAGGTCTCTCACTACATGGCCATGTACTGTTATCTTTGTTATAGGGCATGCATATTGTCTGTGTTCTGGGAATTAAATGAGTGGCTTTTTCAAAAAAGAAAATATTTTTTATGTTTCCTGTCTCATATGTTTTGGGAATAGAAGGTGTATATGATCAAGGCAGAAAACTAAAGCAGTAAAAGAGCAGTTTCATGAAGGCTGCATTAGGGAGCTCAGTATTTATCCTTGTATTGTCTCCACCAATTCCTGGAAAATATATTTTTTTCCAAGCAGTTTTCTAGTCTCAAACTCCCCATTACCTTAAGGGCAGTCATCCCGTGAATTTGAAACAAGCTGCATGACAGTAAATATAAAATAAGTAAATAAATAAAATAAAATCAGGTTGCAGGTATTAGTGAATACAGTTTAAATAAAGATGCTTTTATACTAACCCTGTGACTCAGCTACCAGTCTACAGAATGCAGAGAGTTCTTTCAGCTCAAAATCACTACTACTGGGAAAGCATCTAAGCTAGACTCTTGCTAATTATTAAAGCCACACATTAAACAACCCTCATTAAAAATGAAGAAAAACAAACAAACAAAAAGAAACACCAGCTTACCTCCACCTGAGAAACTTCAGAAACTAAATTACCCTTTCTGGTGCTCAGGGAGCCCTACTTTCCCATTTATACACAAATACAAACAGAGCCAAATTAGAGTAGTGGGAAAATTGAAAACCCAGGAATAATCTGGAGAAAACTAAATAATCTCCAGCTACCAGCCACAAAGCACATAATAATTTTACATATACCCCACCTCCCATCTCAGCCCTCAAGATATTACTTTTCCCTGTAGTCTTACCACAGGCTGTGAGGTTCTGAGTCCAGCAGATTAATACTCTGTAAATGTTCTTTTTGCCTCTTTGGGTTAAATTTTGGGTTAAATTTGAATGGTTATGTTTTTATCACCATCAGCTTTCTCAGGTTAAGCAAGCAAAGGAAGGTGAAAGAGAGAAAAATGGGGCAGCTAAGACCTTTCCGAATGGTAATCCACTATCAAAAGCCACCTGCTGGAAGGCTACCCCCTTCAAGTGACAGTCTTGAAGATCCTGCTCCTGCCATTCAGTCCTCGACATCACGCACACTATCCCTGCAAATTTAACTTGCGCACTTTCAGTAAGTTTCTGCACTCACTCCCCACCTCATTGCATTAACTGTTTGGAGGAAAATTGCTTCACTAACCATTGTATCATGAACCATCCACTTCTGAGGATCACATTCTGAGCAGATAGGTACTGCTGTATGCCTTTTTACCTGTCAGGCACAGCATATAATTCAGTTACACCAACACTAAAAGAAAGCTCCTGATAACACAGCTTAATGGACTGAAAGAATACATACAGTTCCATGCACTGTGCACAGCTTTGCTACAGGTTTTTCCTGTAAGAATGTGAAAACTCCCACCAAACTGATTCCAACTCTTCAGTGCCAAGAGACGCATATCTGTACCAATGGACTCTGGAGCAGGCCCTGCAGGTTGTGTCCCAGTGGTGCTCAGGGAGAACTGTCTGGAAACACATCAGGGAGACGCCTGGAAGTAAACCCAGTGAGACTGTGCCAAAGTCATGCTTAGAAACACTGAAGGGGACTGTTCTGGAATGTTACGGTGCCTGTTCATGAAACCCTATCAGGTAATACTGATTTCTGCTTGCCTCATAAAAGCCTTGAATCCCTCAGATGTTCTATGAATGCATCAAAATTTTATTTGAAGCCAGAAAAGCACTAAAGGTTTAATCTATTATAATACTTTGTACATAAATTGAAGTGTTTGGCAACACATCCTTCTCACACATCCAGTGTCTCACTTTCACTGCCAATGAACAACTTAAAACCAGGGCTGCCTTTTAGCCTTCACCTAGCACAGTAACCCTTGGAAAAAAAACCCTTTGTAAAGCATGTTGAAGTTAAGAGCTAAGAATGAAGTACAGGCCCAAATGATGAATTCACAGACCTTCTATGGTATTGCTACTGTTCTACCTTGAGTCTGAAAAACATTAAAACAGATTGTTCTCCTGTGCAACCTAGTCCCAGCTCTGACTCTCTGTGCTAAACTATGATGAATCCAGATTCTCTTTCTAAATAGTCTAGGACATGAAAATACTTTTACTCTATTTTTGATGCATCTATTAGCCTAAGTAACTAAGCTAGCCAGTGCTCCTAGCCCAGAAAGAACTGATAGCTACTGGATTATTTTACAGATTTCTTCTCAGCACAGCCTAGTAATTCATATAGAAAGAGTTAAAAGACAATTCATACCAGAGATAACAACACGAACTTGGAAAACAGATATCTCATTTCTACACTGATTTCTTTATTCTAAAGTCAGTTCAGGGGTGGAAGTGGAGGGGGTAGGGGGGACAGAACTGGTTTTTCTCTCTACAATTGTGCTATTGGCTCATTTCTTTACAGATATTAGCTGCTGAGGCAGAGCTGGTATGTGAATAAAGGTTGCTACATGGTCAGCCAGCCCAAAACCCATTAGAATTAAAAAGGCAGATCAACCTATTAATGTTGCATCGTGCAAGTAAATATCAGTTCTCTTCATTTTCGTGTGATGTTGATTTCCACGTAGACTGTAGCTTCAACAGATACCGTATCTTCAGATGTTATCTGGTACAGGGAGGTAATAAGTCTGTCAGGTGTCCAAGATCTCACTAAACACAGGGTGTTTAGGAACACACTCCCAGTCATCCGAACTGTCTCTCCTCTGATGCATAGTCCTGAATACATTTTAGTGTTAGGCACCTAAATTCTCCAGGTTAGCATCCTGGCATCAAAACATCTGCATCTCATGGGAAGATCCAATTACCCTGACACATTGCAGGAAAACACTTATTCCTTGTACTTATGACAGTATTAATGAACCACAGGAAACCTATTCCAATTTTAGTAGTCCATGTTGCCATTTATTTCTGCAGTCTTCTAGCTAATAATGTGGGGAAGACACACAGACTTTAAGAGTCTGAAACATTAACTTCCCAGAGGTATTGCTTCAAAGAATGTTCAGTTAGGGAGGGTTGCAAATCATATTCTTTCACTGATGTTATTTTCCTTACATATCCCCCATCCACTTCAGGCAGGGGAAGTTCAAAGTATTCTCTTTGAGGTTCTTCATTTTAAAATTTATTTTTATTTTTTTTAACCTTCAGGAATGGGGAATCCCTGAACAGTTCCATGCTGTGGTAGAACCTAAACTTACGGTAGTTTCTGGCTCAAAGAGGTCTCTTCTGCATTTTTTCCGTAGTAACATTAAGAGCTTGTTTTCGTAACAACTGTATACTGCTAAGCTTTTGCAGGTAAGGTTATGAAACAACTGAGGATCAACACTTCGGTTCAGACTGCTTCTCTCCCATTTGTACTATCATTTTGCCATCTTTTAGGCTAACAGGAGCAGTGCTGTCTCACTTCTTGCAGACACTTCAACTCCATTTTGCCCGCACATTTTAGTGCTCCCAGTGGCACTGTTACATTCTTTACAGAGCATGCAACTTTTTTCTAGAGGCTGCAACACAAAATGAATAGGGCATCAGAGCATTCAGACATGACTCTCTATTTGTTGTCTGCAGTAATCAGCATGCATTTTGAAGACAGTATCATTAGTCACTATCATTACAGAGCCACTAGAGACTCTTTCGAGATTGAAGTAAATTAGTGGTGCAGCACCCATTTCCATTCTCACACTGACAACCTTACTCAAACTCCAGAAGCCTTATAAATACACTTCACAACAATGTTCCCCACTACTAAAGAGCTAACAGACTCAGTCAAGTCAAAGGCTATACTAGACTGTATTTATATAACATACATATATGTTCACATACGCATATATTTTTCCAAAGTTCAAGGATTCAAGAATCATACCAAAGTCCAGCACCACTTTGACCCTCTTAATAAGCACTACTTAGATGCTAAATACTTCAAAGGTATCAAGTTTTTAAAGTGACAGTTAACATTGCATATTTTTCCAAAGAACCATTAAATTCGTCTTAGAAAATTCAGCTGTGATTAAATAAAGTTCCACATAACCACGAGAAATCATAACATTTTATCCAGCATTATAACTGAACTTGTTAGCAGAACTAAAACCTTTAAAAATTCATGAATGAAAATTCATGAAATAAATATTCTTGAATATGAACATTAAGGAAACTGCCTATACTTCGTCTCATAGAAGCTTCAAGCGATATGCTTCTTTCTGAATTCCCAAATATCCATCTCTCAGCTTAGTCTCCCTCCTCATCTTCTGTCTGTGTACTAAGATGCTTTCTTATTCTTGATATTTTTCCTTGTCCAAACAAGGAAAGCAAGTTTCTAAGCTTTTATCAGGGTAACATGAGTTATTCCAGTAAACAAAGTTCTGTAGCATGCTACCAGACGAGATTCAGTTGCCTGAACACAAAGAATGCTTCAGCCCACCTGTGAGATCAGTGACTTTATTACACAGATCAGGATGTAAAGCTGCGTGGTGATAATTGAATATATGGCAGATTTAAGACACTACTAAGAAGATAAGTAATTTGTGCCTTTGAATGTCTATTATGTTATAAGTGAGACCATACAAATTTCTTGGTCTATCAGAAATATTTTATTAATTAAGTAAGCAGGCACAAGCAAAACAGCGCTGGGCGGCTGGGGAGTCTCCGCTCCACCACAGCACGCAACTTTCCTTTTTCAGTGTCGCCGTTTTATAGCATCCAAGTTTCGGTTTGTCAGGACTTGTTGGACCTTCTGAAGCTGCGCAGTTCGTTGTTGGGGGTCGTTGTTTTTCTTTCAATGATCATGCGTTGTGCTCGTGTTCAAGGGGGAGGGTAGTGAAGCGGGAAACAGTATTTCACAGAGTCTTTGTTTTACCAATGATGTTTATCCAACACCCCCTCCCCACTATCTACTTGCTTAGTCTTCCCCCTTAACAAGGTCGTAAATTGCAAAACCTTATCTTCTCAGCAGATCCTCTGAATTCCTTTTAAAGACAATGAACAAACACCCGCTAATTTATCACATATTACAATGAGAAAACTATTTCCTACTTCAGTCATTAATAATCACAGAAAGGAAGAATGCCGCTGGAAATCACGTATTGAAGGGCTGGTGGCAGCTCTTCACCAGGTGGAAACAATTATTGATATATGGATAGATGACCCTCATTGTATCAGGTATGGCTAGATAGCTTCCAGCTGATTAAGCAAAATTAAAATCACATCCCTTAACTTTCCATTTGTTCCTGTCTGGAAGAATACTCCTATCAATTCCTCATGCACACACTCACTGCTTCGCTCCTGCATTGCTCCTACTGGGGATAGAAAGGGAGTGCATCTCACAGGGCTAGTTCTCCGCCGAGGATAGCTAACCACAGGCCATGCTCTTGGTGCTTATTCAGTGCACTCTGATGCCGCTTTTGGTAGCTCCTAGGACGTAATGATAGCTTAACTACACGCATTCCTCTAGGACTGGTGCAGCCACGATTTCCCCAAGCTTTCCACAGCATCAATGAAAGTGTGTATGTTAACCTGCCTCCTGGTGTTTTTAGGCTTTCCGGCCTCCCTTTTAACTACCTCCCCCAGCTGCGTATCATTTGCTCCACTTGTCTCGCAAACACTCGTGCGTTCTATTGATAACTTGGTTTTGCTTTCTGTTAGCGTGGTGGGAAATAAACAAGTAAACAAAGCCTGGCTGGTCTCCGTAACTAAAACCAGGTATCGCCCGCAAGTCGAGCCGTCCCTCCGTTCCTCACCCTGCCGGCAGCATAAACTCTGTCCCGAAACCTTCTCCCCCTCTCCCCCATTCCCCCAGCCGCCCTGAAGGCCGAGTCCCGTTCCCAGACTCCAGCCTCCAGCCTCGCCCGCGCTGGGCAGGCCTGGGCCCGCGGGGCGGGGCGGTGGCGGGACGCGCCTCCACGGCGGCGGAAGGGCGCCCGGAGCCCAGCTCCCCGCGGCGACCGGGCTGCTCACGGTAACGGGGCTCCCCCGAGCACCTCCCCGTCCCGTGCTGCCCCCCTCGCCTGGTCAGCGCAGCGCTGCGGTGCCCCCCCGAAGGCTGCCCGGGCTGGGATCCGGCGGTGCCTGGCCAACGCCAGGCACTGGCGGCGGCTCGGGGCGGGAAGTGGGTTTGTGAACGCGCAGGTCATCGGCGTTGTTCGTGGCGAAAAGCCGAGTTTGGCCCTTTTTGGTAGTCAGTCATGCGTCAGCGGCTGTGTTTGTAATGCTGTTCAGAGATGCCGCGGGGGTTGTGAAACGTCGGGCCTCTGGAGGAGGGTGGACAACGGAGTTTGGTGGCGCTGAACGCCCCTGAAATGCCAGAGGTGCTTGTTTGCCGCAGAGACTGCCCTCTGAAGGGATCGAAACCTCAGGAGTCATAGCGCAAGTTACTAAATTAATTTGTCACCGCTCCCGAGTAGAGATCCACTCAGCAAAAAGCGCCTCAGAGTGAGGTGAACAGGCCTTTTCCCTGGAAGGGGACTGCTGTCTTACATTTATTTTGCATTTTTTTTTAGAATATCCGACCGAGATTCGTTTATTGGAGTGGACTTTTGCACTGTTCAAAGGTCTTATCTGTGTACTTGTTTGATCAGAAACCAGAACATGTTTTCCATATTCAAATAGGCTTCAATTTCATAGTACAATATGCTTGTCCTTAAGCCTCTTTCAAACGAGTCTTGATTTTTAGGGTAAAAATTTGGCATGTCTGGTGATGTGTGGGACTAAGATTTGTTGAGGATTAACAATTTCATGCTAATTATAAGAATTTTACTGTTATATCACCAATTTGGTGACAGTGTTGGGTTGCCTTTATAGCATTAAATTTATGTCGTTTACTTGAATTGTTTTTACTAATGGCTGATATGTTTTCATGCATTTTTGCTTTCCAACTTAGCTGAGACAATGGCAGGCTTTGAAAAGAACCTCCATCAGGAAATGATTTCTCAGCTGCATAATTTTGCTGCTGTTGGAGATGCAGCCAAGCTGAAAGCGTTGCTCAGCCATTCACCATCACTTATCAATGCAGCTGCAGATAACGGCTGGACGGCCTTGATGTATGGTGCAAGAAATGGACACTTTGACATAGTACGGATTCTTCTGGAAGAAGGGTAAGCTGTTTAGTAGGTCCCACTGAAGAGTTCTGCCCTAAATTTCTTTCTGTCCAGTTAAATATGACGTCAAACAAGTAAATTTACTCAACAGATAGTGGAAGAATATTCAGGCTTAAAATTCAGAATTACATGCTTTGTGTCATTTTATAACTGGATTGTGCTATTTGCTAAAAACTGTTGAAAAGATATAAGGATCCCTAAAATTATTGATCTTCAAAGATACATTGTCAGTCCTCACAGAAACCTGCAGAACAGAACAGAATTTGTACCCCATTCCAAACACTGTTCTGAATATAAATTTGATGTATGTGATTGTTCTACTTAGGCTTTTTCCGTAAGGTTTAATTGTAATCCACTTGCATCTATGTTACAGTGCAGAATGTTTGCAGACATATTGACCATTATGTAGGATATGACAGACGTACCTACACCAAAGTTAGTGATTTCTGAATTTCATGCTGCTTTTCTTTTAGATGTGTCTTCCTTCCTCTTTCAGCTGTCATATTTTTTTATTCAGTCACTATGACACCATGCATGTTCTTTGCTTGTCAAAGACTTGTTTTAATACATTTGTTGTCCATCTTCAACTCCTGTAGTTCTAGTCTGGCAAGACACTGAGAAAAGCACAAAATGCTGCAAAGTTTTTGAAACTTCAGAGAAGATTTTTCCAAAGCCTGAATAAAGTTAGGATCGATATGTTTCAAATGGAAAACATTTCATAATGAGAGCGAGAGTTCAGCGGAGCTCTGTCTTAATCAAGGCTGATCTGTTCTTCTCTGCAACCCTAATTACGGAGCCATGCTAGACTAGTTCATTCTGTGGTTATGAGTAATCTCAAGCACGTCATTCCACAGCCTCCAGGATATTTTTACACTTTTTTTTTTTAGCCCTACGCAGATGCTGTACTTTCTGCTGGATCTCAGCATGGAGTGTCAGATGAACTGCTGTTTTGCACCATAATTAGTGTATTCTAGCAAGCAGAGGAGCTTCACTGTGCCAGATCTTCTGGATTGAAAACCTCTGTGCATTGAGTAATACTTTGAGATTTTGGAGAATTTACCAGTTTGGTAAACAGGTTAACAACATTTGAAGCTGCACTTACTGTAAAGAAGAGTGAATTTCTGCTCTTCGATGCCTTTTTCATGGCCATTCTCTTAGACAATTGAATGTAGTTACTGATGTGTTACCTCAGTCTCTTTGGTTTCATTTTAGTCAGGTTTAGTCATAATAACCATTTAGACAAATACAGTTGCTGGATGCATAAACATGAACATCAAGTACAACTATGAAGGTAATATTATATAACATTCCAGAGACTGAGCCTGGATAACTAGTCATTTTTTTACTCATACATGCTTGAGAAAAGCTACAGGAAATGTTTATAGACTGAAAGAAAGATCATAGTGATCTAAAGAGTTTGGGCCACTGCAGAAGACACTAAATAACAGCTTCATCATAGTCTTCATGTACCTGAGCAGACACTAAGTAGAAGACAAAATCAGAACAAGATTCTGTGTCTGAGTAGTAGGAAATTAAGTAGGAAATAAGGTAAGATTTTAAACTAAAGAGAATTAATCTTTCAAGATAAGCGGGCAACTTTAGGTCTTTAGCACCAAAAGCTTTTAAATTAAGCTCTGAATGCTTTTCTATAATGTACTCAAACTCTCTCAGAAACTGTTCAGTTAAATATTAAATCTTAACTAAAAACAGTCTTGCCTGTGGTGCAGTTACCTGTGTATCAGCAATAGTAATATATTGGCATCCTGTGGTTTTAAAAACTGATTAGTATGACCCAGCATCTACGGTGTACTTTATAGTTTACAGTGCTATTTTTGTTTTACTTAGCCACTTGAGTTAAAATTGACAAACAAAAAAACAGCGTGCTCTTTTTGACTTCCCAATCCACCTTTACCTGAGATCTTTTTCAGTAGAGTTGAATATTTGCCATGACTGTTTTCCTAACTGTTTCATTTTGCTTTGTTATGAGAACAAAGAGATGCCTATAGACCAGCTCATTCCCCACAGTTCAGAGTGCTACTTCTCCCACTAAACGCAAGCCATATTCTTGGTTCTTATTCTGTGGTAAATCTAGTCTTACAACTGTTTTGATGTTGCTCTTGGTAGCTGCTAGAAAGTAATGCTAATTAAGCTACTGAATTTTGTATTACTGGTTAGTCCAAAGAGAGCTGTGGCTTGGTCTACAAAGTTTCACCTGTAAAGGGTCTTGAGAAGTTTTCTTGTGTTTTTTTAGTATGTTTTTGACATGTTGCAGTATTTGGGATTTTAATTAATTGGTCGCTGCTCTAGTACGGCATGAACCTTGTTAAGTAATACCAGGAGTGCAACATAAATGTGGGATTTGACCTTAGCAAAATAAAATGAAGTAAGATCATTTTTCAACACCATAACTATTTAGCCTAAAGAATGACCTAGTTGCTGAGTTTTGGAAAGTTCCTGCCCCTATATATTATCAGATGTATATGCTGTGAATAATAATAATACAGTATTTAAACTCTTCTTGCACAACCTTACACTGATAGCCACTGTTCTTTTCTGTTTCTGTAGGTGTGACAGGTCCATCGTTAATAAGTCAAGGCAGACAGCTCTGGACATTGCTAAATTTTGGGGGTACAAGCACATTGCTAATTTGTTGGCTAATGTGAAGGGTGGGCAGAAGCCTAATTTTCTGTCAACTGAAGTGAAAGAGTATGAAAATTATTTTAGCATGACGCTTCTGGACAGAAGAAGCGATAAAAGAACAGATTCCAAGTGGCTAAGCAAAAAACAAAGCCATCCAGCTACAGTATACATACTCTTCTCAAATCTAAGTCCTTTGGTTACTTTGGGTATGGGAACGGAGAGGTACCAGCCACCAGAAGTCAAGCTTTGTAGGCTGTATCATAAGGATGTGGAACACTATATGAGCCAAACAGAAGAAGTCACGTTGATCTTTCTTGGAGTTGAACTTAAGTTCAACAAGAATTTTATGGCTGCTCGCAATGAAAAGGTTGTGGAAGAAGAAGAAGATGATGGGTTAGTTGCTTGGTTTGCTCTTAGCATAGATCCCACTTCTGCTGAGAAATTCAAAGAGAAGCATGAGGACTGTTACTTCCTTCACCCACCAATGCCGGCACTACTGCAGCTAACTGAAAAGGAAGCTGGTAAGATGCATAAAATGCAACACTAATCAAATGTGTGGTCAGAAGAATATGCTTTAGGATACACTGAGGTATGCTGCAAAGACAAACCACAGCAAAGGTATTCACTGAAAATCAGGTATTTTCAGTGGCTTTAGAAAAAAAATTAACAGTCTATCAGTGGCTTTGTGAAGAATTCTATATGTAAAAATATGCAGTTGCAAAGTGCTAACATCTGCAACTGTGAATAGCAAACTGTAAAATTTATTATCATCATGATTTTACAAATAATAGTATTTTAATATTGATGCATGTGCATTACTCTAAAATGAAAAAAAAAAATCTGTCATTAATGACTTTTCATTACAAGAAATTAAGCTAAGTCCTTAGTAGGAGCTTGTTGGATACTTCCCTGAGAAGAAAAAGGTTGAGCAAGTGTTGCAAAGTTAAGATCCCAGTGTGAATTAAAGTCATGGACATGTTGCAACAACTGCAGTTGTAATAGTTTTGCCTTTACAGAATGATAAAGGACAAGCTCCACTTGTACCTCAAGTTTAGATAGGACAATGCATTATTATGTCAAGATACCTGTAGGAAGTACCTTTTCCATCTGGAAAAAAAAAAAAAAAAAAGGTGTGATACAAAATTCTGGCACTTCACCCAGGAAAATTAATTTTAGTGAGAAAGAGGTTGTATTGGTCTGAATTAATATTCCAAACAAATAAATTGGTCTATGTCTACACTGTGTCTACATAATACTGTGTAATATTGCATATGCTGTGCTGCAAAGAAAGATTTAAATGACTTGCATCATTCAACTTACGTTGTTAAGCAGTAGTCTACTTTGATTTTTACATTGAACTTTAATACTTGTTTTTTTGTGTAATGTTAAAGTCTTAAATGAATTAGTGTGTGAGCTTAATTATTTTCATTGTATTCTTTAAAAGGTGTAGTAGCCCAGGCTAGATCTGTTCTAGCATGGCACAGCCGCTACCGATTCTGCCCAACATGTGGGAGTGCAACCAAGATTGAAGAAGGGGGTTACAAGAAAACTTGTCTAAAAGAAGGTTGTCCCAGTCTCCAAGGTGTTCACAACACATCATATCCAAGAGTAGGTGAGGATATTGTAAGATAAACTTGGTCAAAAGGGATTATATGCATGTTTCTTTTTAACTATTTATTTAATTATTTATTATTTAATTATTTATTTAACTCAGTTTCTTTTTAATTATTTCAGCTTCTGTCCCAGCACTTACATGTTCACCTCTGTCAAGATTATGTGTGTCTCAGCTATATTTAGGATTAAGAAATTCAGGTTTCTCTCTCTTGTACTGTACTGTGTGACAGAAATTGCAGTGACAATATCAGTCTTTGTCACAATGCAGCTATATTAGTTAGATGTTCCAACAATATAAACAGTCCAGAAGGTCACATTTTACTCTTTCTATTTTTTCTGCATGTTTTCTCACCTACCAAAAGTCCTATTAGCTTGAAATAATCTGTTTGGCTCTGTAACAAATTTCTGGTATGGTGTTCATTTTTCTGTAGTGCCTCTTCAACTGCATTAGCCATCTTTACTGGCTTTGACTTTTCATTGTCAACTGCAAACTGCCAGGCCTATTTCTACCCAGAATGTAAGCTTTGATATATTTTATAACCTCTTTTATTTATGTGTTGCAAAGGAGGTTGTTATAATTGCCGTGGTAGTGATGGAAAGACGACATGGAAAGAAAAATTACCTTTTTCTTTCCTGGTTTGTTTGGTGACAACATATGGTGATCACCTTTCCTTCCCCTACTTTGTCTTCTCTTTTGCAGTTGTAGTTCTTTCCAGAACTTCCGTTGCATGTGTATTGTATTTCTGAATTAGTTTCTATTACATGCTCTAGACATACCTTTGTAATAATCAAAAACTTGTGCCATGTTCTTCTCTTTCATGGGCTGTTTTGAAGCTTGCTAAAATACCAGTGGCCATTTCTTTGCAGTTTCTAACACAACAAATTTAGAGAAAGAAAGGGATTATATAGGAAGGACAGCTGAACCAGCATTTTCTACTTATGCCTTTCTTTGAAAAAAGTTTACAGACAGCAGCACTGCAAATTCTGCATTGTGCCAAGTGGCAGATACCTTTGCGCAGGACAACAGTCTTTGGAATCATTGCTTATAGCAATTGCTGAAGTAAGTCTTTTAATATTAAAAAGAGAAAAATATATAAAGGCAGAGGTAACAAAAACTAAAAATGAAACATTGGTATACGTAATAAAGTAGCAATTTAAAAGGGAAGAAGAGGGTAGGTGAACTGTATACAGAAAGTCATGACAAAAAGAATGATACCAATAGGAGAAAATACTTAGCAAGAAACAATAAGTTACATAAAACAACCAAGAGTGAAAAGTAGATAAAAATGCTCCACCAGATAAAGGGTTGAGAGCAAACAGAAGAAAAAAGTGAAAAGGTTAGTCAGTATTTACATTGTAACTAGAATACCTAGCTCTTCAATGTGTAGTGAAAAGTACAGCCTACAAACCTGTATATGTAGAGGAGGTGGTAGTAAATTGTATTTGTTGATGAAATTGTTGTTATCTGCTGGATGTATAGTTTATACTCTTAACAGATTATATGTTTGGGTTGCAGGTAATTTATGCCCTAACCTTGGCATACACTCACAAAGCATGTTGCAAAACAAAATAAATAGTATCTTACCGGGAAGAAAAAAAAAAAAAAACAGCCAAACAAAGTGAAATAAAATAACAACTTGCTCTGGGCATCTACACTGTTTTGATTTCAAGCACTTAAAGTTGTCTCATTTGTATATGCATTGGTGTTGAATAGGCTGAATTTTATTGCTGCTTTTAGGTCCCCCAAAAGTTGTAATATATTCCTTTCATATCCATTACAGATCCTGTTGTGATAATGCAAGTCATCCATCCAGATGGGAACCACTGCCTTTTAGGTAGACAAAAGAGGTTTCCTCCAGGAATGTTTACTTGTCTTGCTGGATTTGTAGAACCTGGTAAGTAATTTCATTTTCCCTTATCTGATGGGTTTTCTCACATATCAGTATTGTGCATTTAAAATAATATAGAGATTTCTTCTGTTTTATGTCAAATAAATGTTCTTCATATTAGATGTTGTTATAATAAACACGCTAGTTACCATACTCTGCAGAAATTGATTTTTTTTTAATAGCGAAAAGCAACTTGAGTAAATACAATTTTAAAATAGCTTTCTCATCATTCACTCTTAAATCATATACTTAAGTGAAAAAAAAAATAAAATATATAAAGGAACTTTCTGTGGTGATATGAATTCAGTATAGGAAATCTGGGAAATAGGATTTCAGTATAGGAAGAATAAGAGTTAAAGCATAAATTATATGCTTATGTGATTGATTCTATGGAAGATAAGTAGAAATTTCGTAATAAGAGAAAGAAAAGTAAAGAGATTTTGCTAACTGTATTTAGCAATGATATTTGAAATTATCTAAAATTATTGGTAGCTACAAAAAGTTGTAAAACACTCTTATATTGTGAATACATCTTAATCACCAGCTAAAGTGTAATTTATAACTATACTGTACAAATATATGCTGAACCATATTCAGTAACGGTATGGAAATGAAATATGGTTACAGCACGAGTAAAATGATTGAAGTGTCATTTAAGAAAAGTCAGGATGTTTATTTCTTCACCACTTTCATTCTTATCCCACACTTTCTAATACCGATTTCAAGCATACGTACTAAAATTTAAGAGTAGCTGATCTTACCAGTTCTGATCAGTTGAACTTAATTGCACTAGAACTTCTATCTCTTAGGAGTTCACTTGCTAGTTAAAATAATATTTGGTCTATCATTTAGTAAAGAAGGCGAAGGAAACATCCACAGATCTTGAAATTTATTCAGAAGTTAATTCCATAACTGGATGTAAAGACAAAAGACTGAAAAGATTGTTATATTAGTGGTTAGTTTTCTGATAGGACAAGGTGAGATGTATAGAAACATCACGGTATATTGAGATTTGTATAAAAAATATGGTTCGAACTACTTGAAAGGATTTTTCAATTATCTTCAAATAAACACATACTGATGCATGGACTATCTAATGAATCTGTAATTAGTGGTTATAACACAGGACATGTATACATATGTAAGCCTATGACCATCAGTATTCCACGTGTACATCCAGAAGTTATAGGATCATAGAATATACCAAGTTGGAAGAGACCCACAAGGATCATCGAGTCCAACTCCTAGCTCCACACAGGATCACCCCGAAATCAGACCACGTCTGAAAGCATTGTCCAAACACTTCTTGAACTCCCGGGGGGAGCTTGCTCCACTGTCTGACCGCCCTCTCTAGCAAAGAACCTTTTCCTAATAAAGTCTTCCATGAATGTAGAAATAAGCTTTTCCACTGCAATTTAAGTTTGGAGAATTATTTAGATTAGGACAATGAATGAATCGGGCAAAGTGAATAATACAGTACAGAAATCTGCAAGCCTACTTAAGTCTCTGTTTTCTTATTATTGCCATTTTAAATGTCGATTTTCAAGTTAGCTACTTACTGTTACAATCATACAGAAAACCTAAAAATTAACACAATGCTATTTTTAAACAAACAAATCTGTATTTCATAATTCATTTAAGGAACAATGTATTTCCTACCCAATTCTTAAAGTGTTAAGCAGAGTAATGATAGGTTGTATGAATGATAAATTATCAATTCAGGAAATAAACAGTATGATGGAGAAATTATGATACTTTATTTACGAAGTTACATTTTGCTTTGGTGGCTATTTTTACCTTGTTAGACTTCACCATCCCATGTTTAAGGTCTGTGCCCTGATCTGTGAACTGGATGTCTATAGGTAATTGTCTGCTGCAGTTTCAAATCTTATGAGTCAGTTCAAAGCACAGGATGTAATCCTTGGTTGGAGTATTTTCATCAGCTGTTGGTTCTTTGCCCTTTTTGATTAGGCGAAACAATAGAAGATGCTGTTCGAAGAGAAGTAGAAGAGGAGGCTGGAGTCAAAGTTGGCCATGTTCAGTATGTCTCTTGTCAGCCGTGGCCAATGCCCTCCTCCCTAATGATTGGCTGCTTAGCTGTTGCAGTGTCTACAGAAATTAGAGTTGACAAGAATGAAATAGAGGATGCCCACTGGTTCACTAGAGAACAAGTAAAGTTCAATTTAATTTCCTTCTTATATTGATTAGTCTGTGACTATATCACTTCTGGCATAGAATAGATACTTTCTTTTTTCAGCAAGTTGAATAGGCAAGTATACTCTCCATTTTATCATACTACATTTGCATTATATTGTATATGTAGGTTACACACAAACAGTGGAAGGCAGATACTGATAAGGAGCATAGTAATTACGGGGTCACCTGCAAGTCCATTTTATGACATTTTTACCAGTTAGCTGTTCACCTCTTCCTTTTGGGAGATATCCAAGTTATAGTTATTTTAGACCAGTTTCTTTACAAGCCTGTGCCTTGCATTTTGGCAGAAATACTGTTCGTCACCTGACTTTCTCCAAACAAGCATGCTACCAGATTTGTTGGGGGTGGAGGTGAGGTTTAGGTAAAAATTCTGGGAATTCTAATCTGAATCATTTTTCCGTGAACTAGTTTTTTAATACTCTGGTATTGAATGCAGTTTACTATGCATTAATATGAAATTCAAATGAAAAAGAGAAAAAAATAAACTTTCACAGAAAGAGCTTATGAGTAGAAAGCAGAACGATTGCTTATACAATGTAGTTTTCACAGGTTTTGTCACAAGCTACTTATAAGCTAAACTTCCTGTAACACTATACAAATGCCTAGCAGTTACAAGTGTTGTGACTCTGTAAGTCAACTTGAAGGGAAAATTAGTCGCCTATAATCTCAGTGTATTTCTGACAGCACTGAGAACATTATTTTAAATGAGTGTTAGTTCTGAATATTCTATCTTCTAACAAAAAGAATCTCTTTTTATTGCAGGTCGTGGAAGTTCTCATTAAAGGAAATCAGCGTTCATTCTTTGTACCACCAAGTCGAGCTATTGCACACCAGCTGATAAAACATTGGATTGGAATGAATGCTAATCTTTAATCCAAATAACTGATTTCTTTAAGTTGAATTATTTCTTTTAGTGGATGCTAAAATTAGGAATAAACTAGAAAGAACTGTTTATCTAATGTTTGTGCAACCGTGTAAGTTTTTGAGTCTTTGCTTTGCTTCCTGAAGTGAATATGCAAACCTTTACAATTTTTTTCAGACCTCAGTGAAAACTGAGTAATAACACAGTGATTATCCCAAGGAATCATGAAACAACTAGGCAAAATTAATACTTTATTTTGCATAGGCTCCTTTGTTTTTGTTTGATCAAATTATTATGCCTGTCACTATCATGTTCCTAATGTTTGATTTGGATTTTCCTGTCCACCACTAGAAGGAGTCACATTACAAAAAGGCCTAACCTTGCCTGTTGCCTGCACTCTGTATTTATGTTCTCCTGTTCTGTCATATTAGTTTCCTTCTCTTTTTTCCCTGTCTCCATTTTTTAAAATTCTACATAACACAAAAAACACCAGTCACTGTTCATTGCTGTGAGTCCCATCAGCAACAGCTAGTTTTAAGCTAATAGCATCATTCAATGGTGAATACGTAGTACTTTTTATCTTTTACATGAATAACACTGTAAGCAGGGTATTTATTCTTCCAGTTTGATTTCACCCAGTTACACAGTTACGTCACCCTGAATTTAAAGGTATAACACAATATTTATGAATAATGTATTGGAAAACCAAACCAAGATGATAATGTATTTATTGACCCTAGCCAATGAGTTATTTCATTCTCTGATAATTAGTAATGGAGGAGAAAAGATTATTTAAAAGACATAATATCTGAAAATATATACGAAGTTGTTTTATACAAATTGAGACATTTAGATTATTACTGCTATTAAGAATTTACAGTTGAAAGAAATATATTGACCCCAGCTGTAAGACTGAGAAGGCAATATGTTAATTAAAATAATTACTTATGGATATTTAATGTTATAGTTAGATTTGTGCCTTAATTTATTGTGTTATTGAAAGAATATATCCTTTTAAAATGGAAGTTTATAAAAGTATACTGTTGTTATTAATTTCATTATGTAATGATTCAGTAGTCTGTGATAATGCAGACATTGCAGTGTTATAAAAAATGCAAATGAACAGGAGGAAATACAATGATAGTCATAAAAATTAACTTGTTATGAAATGGTCATTGTTTATTCAGAACAATTTGAATATTTTTTAAATCAATAAACTATGCAAGATTTGTTTCAAAATTCTGTACAGACTCTGGAATCAGTAAAAATGTTATGTCTCTCTATTCAGTGTTCATACTACGGCAGCATTTTTTTTTTTTTTTAACGCATCAAGGTTTAAAGCAGGAAGCACTTCTGACAGTCTTGGAACAGCTAACAAATCATTATATTGCTTTACTCTCTCCCTTGTTTCACCCACAACTACAAATTAAGAAAATAACTTTATCAGTTGAGCTACCTGAAAATGAGAAGGAAGCAATACACTCTTTCCTTTAAAATTTTCTTTTATAGAGAAGAAGTGCAATAAGCTCTCATGGACTACCACTACTGTCAATATGTGGTCCTGGTAGAAATAATCTTAAGAAGAAAAAAAAAAAAAATATGGGGCAGAAGAAAGTCTAGTTGCAACTCTTCGTACAAGTAGAAGAGAACGATGGAGAGCATGTGAACAGTAGTGGAAGAAATGTTTACCTAGGACTGCGATGATTACATGGTAAGAAAGATGAACAAGGAAGGAATGAGGAGCAGACAGAAGAGGAAGGATCAAGCAATATATAGATTATAGGAAGGTAAATCATTTATCAGATTAAGGTAACTAAAAATGCATATAAAAGTTACATTCTAATATTTTTTTCATGTAGGAAATTAATATAGGTGAATTATATATGTAGGTGGATTGCTATAAAGATAGGTTTGTAATTGGGAAACTCAGAAGAAGATGACCATAACCAATATTTATATTGATTCAGATTATATAACTGAGAGTTTGTGTAATAAATATGTATCAATGCTAATAAGTAATTGAAGAATTATAATTCTACAGCATGAAAATGGCAGAAGAAGGTTGGAAAAAAAAACAATGTTTTAGTAATCTGAGTTTGTGAGTAATATTTTAATGATCTTTTAATGATCTCATTAACTTTGGTGATAATTATCAACTTTTTTAAATGTATATACATTTTTGAAAGCTAACTAAAAGTCCTTTTTCTTCTTTCTTCAGCAGATGAACCACTCACAGTAAAGGGGACAAACATCATTTCTTTAAGAAAACTAATTTAATCATTTTGATCTCCTATTTAAAATGACAGGTTTCCTGGGTATTTATTACCTTAATTTGACTTGTTTGCAAGTTTGAGTTTTAGTTTGAAAATACCTGTCCCTAGAAATTTTCTGAAGGATGGTTATTTTCAGATTATGTATGAAATATCTAATTGAAGAACCAAATGCTGTAGTTATTTAGCAACCAGAGCAATTTAGGAAAGGGCCAAATTAAATTTAGTGTGGAAATTAAATAGAAAGTGTAGTGATTCTCACTGGAATATGATCAGCATAACAACTTCCTAACATTTGAGTCGTATGCTTTATCCAAAAGACTGCAGCTGTGCAAGGAGGTTATTTCTTACCACTAAGTTAATGCAGTATGTTAAGAAAATGCCATCCTGGAAACCACTAAAAATGGAGGGGTTTTGTTCATGTTGTGTGGTAATGATCTATCACTCTCTTCTGTCCTGCTTCTACTGTGGTACCAAAGCAAAAAGTGTAAGTAGTAACTAGAGAAAATTCTCAAAACATTTTCTCTTCCAGTTTGCCAGTCAACTAATGAGAATTAACTTCTATTCAGTATATATTTTTAGATATGTATTGTATATATGTATATGTGTAGATATGTAATGTATAATGTATGTAATGTATGTCCATTGTGTTTTTTATTATAAGAAATAGAAATAATAACATAATGGACAAAAAATAGATGTTGTTTAAACACAAAATTCGTACTACTAACAAAGCTGTAAGCCCATGTTACAAATACCTTTTTGAGATTTTCACTAAACCTGCATCAGTTCCCATAAGCATACTTCTTTTATCTCATTTTTTGTATTAGACATGTATAAGCGTATGAAAAATAAAATCTTTCCAGTGTCAATAATATAGCACGAACAGTATGTGTTGTATTTTGTGTAGGAATATTGGTAAATTATGATCTTGAATTCTACACCATGTGAAGGAAAAAAGGCTGGATATCAGTAGGCCGATTAAAGGTAGACCAGTCATGATGCTTCATGGAATTAAATATACTAATCAGATTCTGAGCTTAAGGGACAGAAATAGAAAAAGAAGTGGAGCAAGACTGTGAACAACATTGCTCTCTCATCTTTAATTTTAGTATAGGTAATTTTATTGGCTAAGACTTTTCAGACACAGTTGACAAATGTAAAGCCTGAGTGAGTTGAGTTACTATTTTTCATATTTGCTTCATCTGTTAAGAGTTAAATAAACAGTAGTCCTTTTTTGCTTCAGTGATTGGAAGGGTAGATGTATGCTGCATATCATTGCCAACTGGGGTTGACAGTACAGAAGTGGATAAATCCAAAGGAAAAAAAAATTGAACTTGTTATCCTATTAAGCCTTAGCAAGACAGCTAGCACATCTTTCATGAGCTTAGAAAAGCAAACTATTCACAGAGTCTATAATAGCAAGCAAGCATCTGAGGAAAATGAATCTTAGCTCATAGTCACAGTAAGTATAAACATCTTTTTTATTTTAAGTAACAACCCTGTAAGTATATATTTTGTATAAACTAACTTACTGTAACTCATCATAGTTTTTGTAAAATGGGGGATTTCTGAAGTTGTTTTTTCACAGTGGATATAGTTTAAAGAATTTCCATTATACTTAAGAATAATTGAAATTGAATTGAGTATATAGTTTTTGTGAATAAACAAGAATGACGGTTTCCTAAATAAAAGGGATTTTTAAGGTGGATTTTTTTTTATTATTAATAAATAAGAATGCTTTCCTAAACAGTAGATATTTCTAAGATGGATTATTGATTCCTAAGACTCTTATATGTAATTTTAACATACAGGAACTAAAGTTTAGTACTGTGTAATTTCAAAACTGAAAGCCTATCTGAATGAAATGGTTTGATTTAGTTTGCTTGTTTGTTTCTTTTGAACTATCTTCCTGCAAATAACATTTCAGATCTGAAAGGTGAGGAAAGATAATGATAAGACTACAGGGATATTAATCAAGAAGAAATGTTACATACCACTGAGTATAAAAGCTTACAAATTCAGTTTGCAGCACTTAAATAAACCTGGATTGCAGATTGTTCTCCTACCATTTTCTCATCCTGCTTACTAAACTATCTTTGTTAAAGTACTTTCTTATTCCTTTCTAAGGAGAGAACCGTTCTGACACTGGAGCTGTCCTTCCTAGTTCAGTGAAGGAATGCAGGACTTTTCTCAACACGCCTACTAAAAATGAGCCTATGAAGTATTAAACATTCCTTTTTTTTTCCTCTCTAAACTCAAATTGCTCCTAATCTATGCAATTGAAATTCCTCTTCTGGAGAAACTGACTATGGAAACTGCATAGTTAGGAAATACAGTATCTAAATTCTTCCATTTTAGACAGTGGAAATTGAGTCCTAGAAGCTAGGATATAATTTTTGTCCTTAATGCATTCTATAAGAAATGACATATTTTTCTCAAATAACCATAATATATATTTTCTAGTTGCAGACTATCTCAAAACAAGCTAATATATTTTCAAAGGGTTAACTGTGGTAGTGTATTACTTGATTGACAGGCTTCACTTGGTGAGCTGAGTTTCAAGTGGAATTCAAGATTCCAGATTTATGTTATTTCTGTTATGATGGATGAACTGTTCTCAAGTTTAGAAAACTTCAATAATTTGACTTGACGAAGGATTGTAGTATTCTATTGGTAGCACCATTTTACTACAGAAATGTTATTTCCTGTGAGTGGAAACAGTAGTGAGATTTCTGCTAATTTCATGGCCATTTGCCACATTGCACATGTGAGGTATTTCATTTAGTTGCTCTCATGACTGGTGCTGAGAAAGCACGAATTATGTGCCAAAACAAAAAAGCCAATTAAATGGAACTAAACATAAGATACCAAACATCAGTATAACAAACTCACTGACAAGAAAAGGGCTGATCAAGCTGGTGTTCAAATTGGCATTTTTTCCTTTGGTCTCAGAACAGGAATGGCAGAGACCCAACAGTGAAAGCAGAAATGGAAATTCATGGCAAATATTTTAATATATTTTCTGAACTTTTGCTGGAAACAAAATATTGTCATCCACTGTAACAGAGAAAAAATGCATAATAACGTATGTTCTTTACGACAGTTGTAAGAAAATGTGTTTTTACACACATAATAAATACATGAGTATCCATGGTACTATACTGATACTCACCACTGGAAAAATGTGGTCAGTAAGGAGAAGTGTTTATTACATGGTACTTAAAGTCATCAGGTGATCTCTATATGGACCATTAGTGGTTCACCATTTTGTTGCAGTGGAAAACTAAATGATAGTAGGAGCAAACAATTTGATTCAGAAATGAAATAACTTCAAAAACATTAAATAAATGCCTATCCTTAGTAATACATTACTCATGTTACAGCAGAGACTCAGAATAATTAAACAAAGCAAGATTAGCTTAGCAAAGAGGAAGAATCTTTCATTTAGCTTTATAAAAAAAAAATAATAATGCATATGGCTTTGCTGAATTTAAGAACTGAAAACTGGACCTATGCCTTGTCTTCTCCCTAAGAAGGCACAAATGCTTGTACACACACAAGCTTATGATGGCTGAACTGTAATTTTTCAATATGAATTCCCTGTCACTTGTGTTCTCAATTGTAAGCTAAAATAGTCTTGAAGATACATGGTTTAGTGAAGGACTTGTTAGTGTTAGGTCAGAGGTTGGACCAGGTGATGTTGGGAGGTCTCTTCC
This sequence comes from Anser anser, assembly GCF_964211835.1. NCBI lineage: Eukaryota > Metazoa > Chordata > Aves > Anseriformes > Anatidae > Anser > Anser anser. The sequence continues at coordinate 25,868,650 of NC_139723.1, read as the reverse complement.
ATCCTAGATGATTTTGTGATTCTTTGATATTTGACTGACTGCTACTTTATTAGCCTTATTTAAAACTAATGCAAAGGGCACCCTGAAGGCAGGGTGCCATTTCTAACACAGGAGCCAGAATAGTATTCCTGCTATGCATTTAAAAAAAAAAAAAAAAAGTGATCAAAACTTATTTAAATCAAAACTTATTTAACACTGTGGTCTCACTTGTTTATGTGTGTCCAGCATAATGCAAAATTTCATTACATGAGGTAAGGATTTCCTGAATATGCTCCTTTGTGTCTTGTTGCTTATACAGTAACCTTCCTTGAGAACCAGATCTGAAGAAATATTACTGGCTGGTATTTGCTATCTTTTGATCGTCTGAAAATAAAAGACCATGATTAGGTGTGTTTTATTAAAAGTCCCACAGAACATTTCATGAAATAAAATGATTAATCACTGGGTCCTAGCACAATATCAGTTGCGGAGCAATTTTGCTTACCCATGCTTTTCTAAGCATTTCATTTGGATGTACTATTCTCATAGCTAATTGGATACTGTCAGATAACTATTGAGTTCCATTTGAATGGAAGCTGATTCTTTGCAGCCATGTAATTCATGTTTTAATTAAATTTGTGAAGTGCTTTAGGGTCCTGGTACAGCCCCATATTAATAAATGGCTGTTCTAGACATTTTGCAAAGACATTCTTAAAGACCAGTCTGTTTTCTGGAAAACACATAGAGCAAATGATAAACAAATGAAACTAAGATGCATACCAGCTGAGTAAGAAACACTACCATGGTATTTTTGATAACATTTCTCTTTTCTTGCCTATGTCTCATATAAAATACATTATTTGGCAAAAGCACTGCAGAATTGGGTGTAGAGAAATTATTCAAATAAGGTAGCTTGATAAGGAGATTTGGAGCATTTTTGCAAATTTAAAAGGGGGGGGGGCAAAAAAAATGAAAGCATTCGAATAAGAGGCACTTGAATTAGGTAAATAAGAGGTAAATAAATAAGCCCTTTTTGCCTACTCTCTGACTATGGAATGATTAGGCTGTCATACTCAAAATGGCATTGTCTGTTAGAATAAATTTTCTGTGGGACATCTGCACAAAAGCTAGTAAGGGTAATATGCCACAAAATAAAATATCTAAGGAAAGTGAAAGGAAGAATTCATAAGGAAGAGTCTAGCTTTAAGAACAATTTTATAGGAAGAAAGAAGGGGAGGAACTAAGCAGTGAAACAGGGCCAAATAGGATAGAGGTGATATGATAGAGGAGCAAAATCAATGAAAGAAAAGATTAGCATGGAGTAAAAGAATACTGAGAAATAGAAGGAAAAGGAGACAGAACGGAAGTGAATGAACACAAAAATCCATATTAAGTAAGGATATTTGGGGTAATGAAGACAAAAAAAGAGGGGGGGAGGGGATTCTGTATCCAAAGAGAAGAGAGAAATCAGATGGTTTTGATGTGGTTGAAGTCCATAATGAAAAGCAGTGAAAGGACTTTTCCAGGTGTTTCAACCTTCAGGAATTTCATCAAGCACTTTTAATGGTGCTTGAGTATTCTGTGACATTGTTCTTGTACAGTCTGTAAAAGGTGAAATAATTTAAGTATAGGATTTAATGTGGAGTTATCCAGTGAACTGCCACTAAATATATTTATAGCCATGCCTTCTAGAACATGAGACATTGAAATTATAGGAAAGACATTTTCCACCCCAAAAGGGTAATTAATACTATCCTGAAAGAACATAAAGCATTTTGCAAATGTATTGTCACACTATTCTGATTCAATATGCTTAAATATTTCCTATATATTTTCCTTCTCTTTTTTAGTCTGTCTTTTCTGCCAGTGACTTGTAATTATCATATAGTTTCACTGAACACTCTTCTCTAGAAAACTTAAGAAAGCAAATGTTCTCACATAAAAACACCAATATATAAACATGAAATAAAATAATCCCTACATTTTCCACTTTACTTCCAAGAAACATTATAAAGCCAGCTTTTTCTGCCTAACAACATGATCTCAGAGTCACGTTAGAAAAAGAAAAACATTTTCTTGCCTTTATTATCACAGAGCTTGTCATCACTTGCATTATTGTGAAAGCATTGATAAATGCTATTTGAAAAGTAGTAGAACGATTGACCATCTCAGAACAGAATTTATTTTGCAAATCTGTATGATGTTCTGTCACGACACCTGGCAAAACATACATTGCAACTATGATGTGAAAGTTAAATAAATATGCCTTTCCTTTGAATTGATCCACAATACTGTCTACCTCCTTAAAATTCCAGCATCTTTCCTGTTTGTTTTTTTTTTGGTTGGTTGGTTGTTTTCCTCCTTTCATTTTGGTATTATTCTGTGTTCACTGCAGTTTTTTTTACTCCTCCATACATCTTGAGTGTTTGGGGATGCTTCGTATAACTCAAATTATTAAAGCACACAAATCTTAGTCACCGTAATGTTTTCCTTGTACTAACCTTTCTTTGATACTGCATTTCCTAAAGTTTGTTAAATTCAGACAGTGAAATTTCCCAGAAAATAATACTAAAAAATGAAATATTAGAAGTTGTCCATCTCCAAATAATTTTTACTACAGTAGGCCTTCAATACCAAGTTAGCATTAACAGTTAACCTTATATTTAACAAGTTTCTATATACGCTGAAAAAAATATGACTCTCAGACAATTATTTTCTCCTGCAACCAAATTAAAGGAATAACCCAAACTCTGACTTACAGATTGGTCTTGGTTTGCTCTGCACATGACTCAGTTATATACTTAGTCCCAGCTGTTTTCCTACATTCAGTCTGTATTTTTTTTTTAAGGAAAAAAAAAAAAAAAAGAGAGAGAGAGACTATTAAGTATTTAATTATATATAGAAACAAGAATGAATTAAAAATTAATGCTTAAAGCACAATATTAATGTCCAAAAATCAGAATCAGATCAAATCATGTGCTAAAAAACACCAGTCGTGGCCCAAAAGTTCCACAAAATTCAAAGAGTATTTGTTCGGGCCCCATAGCTGAAGACTATGGTATCTTAGATATATTTTAAACAAATACACCTAACTGATATTTTAAGTTATTACTTAAAAACAACTTCGAAAATTTGGTCCTAAGTAACCAAGACTAGAAAGTACCTGCATTAGTACCAGCTGTAGCACTTCAGTATTTTTCAGTATAGCTAGTCAGTGGCTATAGAGGAGAAAAGCCAGCTTAGACAGCCTGAGAGAATTAGCGAGCAAAATTATTCTGCAGTAACTTTCTTACAATACACTGTTTTCCCTCCCACACAGAAGAGTGGAGCCCAGATGCCCTCAGGTCTTAGAAATGAGTAGAAAAAGAAGAAAAAGCTACAAGGGCAGAAAAAATTCTGATTCCAGAGAATGTAAGTTTACAGAAATATTTGATTTGAAGTAAAAGCATCAGAATCATAGGTGGTTGATCCAGTCACTCATCAAGACATAAATCCATGTTTGTACCCAAAGCTATTTCTCAAATTGTAAATATTTACACTCAAGTGTAGTAAATATAGCCAATGTCTTGATGAGACTAGGTCTTCTTCTAGTCTTATTCTAGTACAGCTACTATCCTACTCATTTGTGGCAGTCTTTCCAAAAATACTGATGTTTAATTGCCTCAAATTGTCAAAATTGTCATCATTTTACTGTAAATTTCTCAATGAATATTTTCTAAGTCAAATAAACTGTAAACTATTATCCTCTAACAATGCATATGAATGATTCTAAAAATAATAATAAAATAATAATAATATTAAAATAAATTAAAAAAAAAAAAAGCCCAAGCAAGGCAGAATTTCACATAAATGTATAAACACTATGAAATCTTGCCTAGAAACTCCTGCCAGGAAACAGTATTTTCTGCTTCAAACAGGGCTTATACCTCCTGGTAATGTGCCACTGATGTGCTGTGTGATTGTGACAATATTCATTAATCCCTTTGTTTGCTCATCTGTAAAAGTATTATAAAAGTCAGGTTCCGTGTAATTTACCTGGAACTGCAAGCATGCAATGGGATATTGATTGTCCCAGTGTGTCCACAGGAATGAAGTAAATACTCAAAGGAATAATAGAAGTAAAAGGAGTACGTTTTTCTAAATGCAAAAAGAATACCCCATCACCTAAAAACTGTAAACCTTTCTAAGAAAAGAAAAAAATTAATATATTAATTTCTTCCAGTTAGAGTGAGTTAACATGATATACCCTTCATACTACTTATCAGATAACTAAGACAAAAGAAACAAATGCTGGATCAAAATAAATAAATAAGTAAAATACTGATGTAGAAAATACACTACATTTTAAAGACAAAACAGTCATTTTCAATTAAAAGTGTCTCAAAGCTAATCATACATTTGTGAAACTGTTTACCAAATCATGGGAAAATGTTTTTTTCTTTTTTTTTTCATCTTAAATTAGATGAGCAGTTGTCACTCACTTGTAAATGCCAGCAAAACATAGAAAACCTGGAAAATAAAGCAGACGAATCTCTGGCTCACTTCACTGAGCCACTGGATGTAAGGGATTCTGAAGAAAGTGGAAAGGATCACGAAATCAAGGATCAGAGTAGTTCAGATGTGTCTGAAGATAGAGACGATGTGTCAGACAATGAAAAAGAAAGAAAGAAGGAAAAGAACTGCACTCCTCCAATGTTCTCTTCTCTGGAAAATGAAATCCTTGCTACAGTAACTTTCAGTGAATCAGGAGGTTCATCAACAGGAAAAATTACAGTGGGGGGCAAACCAGACTCTGCAAAGTCTGTTAGTTTGGCTACCGGAATAATTACTGCAGAGGTAAAACACAGGTCTTTTAATGTGAAAGTAGAAATTAAGAATGTTTCTTTGTTTGATTCTGGAACAAACCTTGTGGCTGAGAAAAGGAAAAGTTCAAAGAACAATAAACACTGCCATGAAAGACATTACCAGAAAAGCCAGTGTTCAAGATGTCCAAAATACCAATGTCCTCCAAATGACCATTCAGAAGCAGACATTTGGAAGTGTAAGGGAACTTCTACACACAAAATTCAAACTGCCCTCAACAAGAATGCCTCCCTGAAAATGAACATCGAAGGAAAGGAAATTAAAGTAGAATATATTAACAAAAAGAAAAAACTAAAAGTTAACATCAAACCTGGTACACAGAGGAAAACCTGCAACAAGGAATGTGAAGATACATATTGGAATGAAATGGATTATTATGTAACAAAGGCACCTTGCAATACAGATTGTGAGTCACATTTTCGCTTTCATGAAAAAGAAGAATTTATATTCCCAGACGGATCCATACTTCTCCCTCCGCCTAAAGAATTTGCTGACTGTGACAAAATGCATTTAGATACTATTGCAGAGGGGGTCTCTTCATATCCTGCTAATGACAGAGAGGAACCTGACAGCCTATCTACAGCCTTGAGAATTTGGGAGGGGGAAAATTACTTCTGTAAACATAACAAAAATGAGTATGAAGACCACAACAATGAAAAGGAAGATTTCTCAAAAGACAAAATACTTTTCTCAAAAATGAATAATACAAACTGTCTTCTAGCCAGCAATACCTTGAATAATTCAAACATTGGGAAGGAGCACATCAATAAGAACAGTGCAACAGCTCAAGAAGGAAATAACATTTATAAGTGCAATGACACAGGGCAAAAACCAGCAAGAAGAAAGTCTTTTCCTGATACTACCCTTGATGTACCATCACCAGTTCACCCTAGAAGGGATTCTGGCTTCTATTCATTACCATCCTTGTCATTAAAAGTACCACCTAAGGAGACCAAAGCAGACATCTGTGGCAAGAACTCACAGATTCGTAAACACTGTACAGAACTTTGTATGTGTCCTGACTTGACCTCTTCACTGAGAAATTTGAAAGGTCTTAAGTCTACATATCAGTATGCTTTCACTTCATTTGATCATAATATTGCCATTTATCCATCTGAGCCTGAAGAATGTCTAGATGATACTTGGTTACTGAATGACTATGCAGACTATGTGGGGCAAGATGAGGAAACAGAAGAAATACTAATGGAGAGTCTTCACTCCATTGATACTATAAATGAGAAAAAAGAAAAAGGGCGTACAGAGCCTTTGAGAAACCTAGCCATATGGGAGGAAGACAGTGAGTCTACTGAAGATGTTTTAGATGGAGAAACACCAGAGTACAACCATCTAGAGAAGAATGTAGATTTACAGAACAAAGCTCAGCTGGTACAGGTCTCTTCACCTTCTAGGACTCCTGCAGGTGAACCTTTCAGTGACAAGGAAAATACTAATTCTGCTTCTATAGAATGCATTCCAAACCGACTTTCAGCCATACAGAAAAACGTTCAGCCACCCTCCACAGAGCCTGACGTAACAAAGAAAAGGAGAGGATCAGTAATGACTGTAATAACTGGAGAACTAGAACAAAGACTCATTGTCCAAGGTGATACTAAATTGGTACCTGATCCCTTTGGCTCTGCAGTAAGAAAAGAGCCTAAACTTTTCTGTAGTACACAAGAAAAATCTTTGCTATCCCCTGTGATATTGGATCTTGAGGATCATGACATAGATAATGAATTAGAAAGCTTTTCTGAAATACAATGTATGTCTGGGAATACCCTTCCTGAAATCAATTGCCATAATGATTCTGTACAGACTGCCATATTATCTCTCTCTTCAGCTTATACTGAAAAGAAAGAAATTTTCATAGAACAATCACATATCAAGGAAAGAAAAGAGAACCTTTGTAGTAAACAATCACCTGATGATAGCATAAGAACAGAGGCTGGAGCAAATCAACTAACTCAGTTAGCCAAATCCACCTCCGATGAAGTTGAGAAAAAGGTTGAAATGAAAGAAGATTTTCAACAGAATATAGATTTCCCCCTATCATCAGTAAAACAGATTAGTCAGAAAGGTAGGTATTCTAAGATTTTTATAGTTAATGTCCCTTACACACCTCTGCATAGTTGTCTTAGTGCTCTAGTGACATCTTTGGGAAAATGAAAGTATGTTATGTCCTCACAAAAAGATGATATTGGTATACTTTAGCCATTTGGTTATACTATGGAATTATCATATTGAGGATCCTAGGAGTGATTTTGTAAGCCAAGTAATTTAAATTTTAAAAATAAAGAAATATTTAAAGCAGCTTTGCTCAAGAAGTAGTTTTCCTGTGCTAAACAGTCAACCCATCTGATGCTTCTGGTGAGAGAAGCAAACACCAAAACAGTATGGGAGTTTTGAGGTTGGCATGTGGCATATAATCAGAGCTCTGGTCATAATTTCAAAATCACAAAAATCTATTTTTGGAATCTATGGTTTCTAAGCAAATATTGAATTCTAAGTACATCTAGGTCCTAATTATGGCTGAGCCTTTACATGACATAGAATTACCACAGCAGATCATTTAACCTTCCTTTCTCCTCTATTTATACAGCTAAGAAAACTGCATATTAAAAAAGATTTTTTTTTCGCAAATTTCTTATCATCCCTTCTATAATCCATTCATCTATATCTGTAACTGGTCATTTAAAAGGAGTGTTCTGAATCATAAAAATGTAAAAATGTACAGGGACACTGCACACTACAGTGTAAGCTTTTTATATTACATCTATACACATGAATATGTATAAACACATTTTTGTGTGTATATTTGAAATATCACTCCAAAGCCCTTAATCTTTCTTTTTCTTTTTAATTTTAATTGTTTTATGCAAATATAATTCAGATAATCCTCTGTAGAAGAGATTGTTTCCAGCAGGTTTGGATGTTAAGGCTTTTTTACTGTTGAAAAATATGTACTTTCTTATCATGGTTAAAACTATTCAAGAATCTTAGTAAAAAGTGCCAGCGAGTTTTTAATACTTTTTCAAGTTCACAATATCTGCAGAAAATGCTGCTATGTCCTCCAAGACTGTTTTCTTATGTTTTTTATTTGTTTTTTTCTTGATTTTGGCACTGATAATGGAAATTTCAAATAAACCTGAAGTTTGCTATTGACTAGATAGACAGATATACAGATAGATATGGTTATATTGGTTAATATCTAAAATAATACAATAAGTGGAGGATTAATTATATGTTCCTTAGAACAAGGTACAGATAGAAGATACTGAAGGAAGCCTGCATGCTCAAAAACATGAGACCTCAATGGTTTAACATGCAGCATAAAAATGCTTTTGTCTCGCAACAGCAAGGTGTGGTTATTTGTTGCATTATTTTTTAATCCTCCCCTCTTTTCTTTTGCCCCTTACTAAGAATTATATAACTGTGTGCTCTCTCTTAGCTATCACCTTATCTGGTTTGTCCCACTCAAAACCTATAAATTTGTCCCTCTTTTGGTTTATGGTCAAATTTTGATTTTCTATCTGTGAAATTCTTAGTGATGCTGTGGAGGTCCTACCTTAAATGAGTAAATGTGTACATCCAGAAAGAAGTATAGGCATGCAAAATTTTAAAATTTGTTAATGTGAATCAAAGTCCACTTGTAATGTAGGAATACAAACCTACTCAGCCAAGACACTGGGCACACAAGGCAGTGTGAGGCTTACTGTGCTCAATAATTCAGTGACACTGGAAAGGAAATGTGGCAGTTTTCAACAATGGGTGACACAGAGGAAAATGTGTTTTGTTGAAAAGTTTTCAACAATGGGGAACACAGAGGAAAAACAGATGAAAATGTTGTTAACAAGTTTGGAGAAAGGAGTCTGAGCAATCTAGAAATCTGATGATGGTGTGGGAACTTAGTTATTATCAGAGGGACAAGGACTCATGCAAAGGGCATTACAAGAAATTTTCCACGTTTTCCAGTGCAACCCTATCTGCCTTTGTTGGTGGACACAGGTGCATTTTCAGAAGGGAATCCAATACAAAGTCTTACAATTGTTGTTTTCTTTGAAATGGTAATAGAATAAAATAAATTTCTATTGCTGTACTTAGAAAGAAGCCTAAAATAAAAATACAGATCCTTTTATCTACATTCATCTTGCAAGACTTTAATGTTTAAAAATACTTTATATATCTACATACTGACCACTTCAAAAATGTACAAGCACTTGTAAATAAAATCCATGAACAATTAACTTACTTCTGTATAAAAATGCCATACAAATGGTTGTATAGGTATTTAAGTACAAGTGCAACTATCACACTGTAGTCACATGCACTTTCCTCTGCATGAATACATCAACAAGTCTAAGAAGTATAGTTTATGGGTATTTTGAGTGTTATTTGATATTTTCATTTCTGTGTTAGCAAAGATATTCTTGTATTTATAATGTGAAAATGTAAAACCGTATAATTTCTCACGTTCCTTACAAACAATGTCTGGTTATAATTTAGACTTGAAATCAGAAATGAATAAAAACAGAAAGATACCATTAATGAAAGATGCCAGAGCCAGTGACAGCTCCCAGGAAGAAGCAATAGACCAATGGGCCAGGAGACGGAAACAGTTCAAAGACAGCAAAAAATGCAGTTCAACTGGTGGAAGTTCCATAACCAGCACAATCACTGAAGGATCAAGTGAGTATATTAGTCTTACAGTTTTATTATTTTTTCTTTATGCAGTTGACACTCTGTCAGGACTTTCAGCCAAGGAAACTGATCTTCCATTCATAACTTGAGTCTCTATCTTTGTTATCATAAGCAAGAATAGTTTATCTGACTGAACTCTGATCATGGGAGTCAGTAGCAGAAAAATATGGCTGAAAAAAAAAAAAAAAAAAGAAAAGTAGATTGTACCATCCTTGTCCAGATGCAATAAACCCTAGGACAATCACTAGACTTAGACAAGTAATCACTTATGGCAGCAGCTTTTAGGGTGCAACAAAAGCCACAGTCCTGTTGTCTGTTTTGCTTATGTTAAAGACATGGTGAGCTGGGAGTCCTTCTCTCCTTATTAAGACACTCACCCACTCCAGCTTTTATCTTCAGATTTGCTGCCTAGATTGTCTTTCCTTGTCCCTATAGTTATTGGAACAGTTAGTCCTGCAACTGTCTCATTATGAAATGTCACCTCACCATATGCTTGAGTTTATACCAAATTCAGTAGCTTAAATCACACGGTAAAGAATTATAAAGATGAACTGTTTAATGCTTTTACTTTTCCTGCAGATGGAGTCCCCAAGCAAGGGTTGCACATTCTAAGATAAAGCATATGTGCTACTTCTTAACACCACCTTTGCCTCCTCTTTTGCTATTTTAACTAACAAGGTTAAAGGTAAAAGGTAAAAGGTAAAAGGTATTTTTTAACAGATGAAGAAATGCACACTTTCCAGTGGAATTATTTTGTGCTAGAATGTTTACTTTCAGTGAGGGAATCACAGAATGCCTGAGGTTGGCAGGGACCTCTGGAGATCATCTGATCCAGCCCCTCTGCTCCAGCAGGGCCACCTGTGACAGGTTGCCCAGGACCATGTCCAGACAGCTGTTGAGATCACCGAGGAGGGAGACTCTATCACCTCTCTGGGCAACCTCTGTCAGTGCTCTGTTACCCACCCACATTAAATTGTTTCCTGGTGTTCAGAGGGAACCTGTGTTCCAGTTTGTGGCCATTGCTTCTTGTCCTGTTACTGAGCACCACTGAAGACAGCCTGGCTCCATCCTTTTTGCACCCTCTCTTGAGGAATTATAGACATTGATGAGATCCCCCCTGAGCCATCATCCAGATCATAAATAAAAACATTAAGCTACTTATTGGCCTCCAACAAGACTCTGCACCACTGATCACCAACCACTGGGTTCAGCCATTCAGTCAGTTTTCAGTCCACCTCACTGTCTGCCCATCCAGCCCATGCATCCACAACTTATCTGTGAGGATTGTATGGGAGACTGTGTGAAAGGCTTTACTGAAGTCCAGGAAGAAAACATCCACTGCTCTCCCCTCATCCATCAGGCTGGTTATTTCACTGAAGAAGCTTATCAAATTGGTCAAGCATGGCTTCCCCTCGGTGAATCCATGACGACTACTCTTGATGATTTTCTTGCTTTTCATGTGCCTAGAAATGTTGTCCAGGGTTAGCTTCTCCACCTTTCCAGGAACAGAGGTGAGGCTGACCAGTGTCTAATTCCCTGGGTCCTCCTTCTTACCCATAAGAAATTCTTCTTATTTAATTCTATTAAATAGAATTGACATCTTCTTTCCTCCAGTCTTCAGGCACTTCTCCCAGTCACCATGGTTGTTCAAAGATTACTGAGAGTGGCTTCACAATGACATCTGCCAGCTCCCTCAGTATTCATGGCTGTATCCTATAAGGGCCCAAGGAGTAAACATATGTCTTGTTTGCCCAAGTATTCCCTTACCTGATCTTCCACCAAGGGTACATCTATTTTGCTCTAGGCTTTGCCCTTGGTTTCTGGGACCTGCCATTCCTGAGGGCCAGTCTTGCTGCCAAAGCACTCACTACCTCAGCCTTTTCCATGTCCTGTGTAACCAAGTCACCTGTCTCATTCAGCAGTGGACCCACATAATCATTAGTCTTCTATCACCAATGTATTTAAAGAAGTTATTCTCGTCTTTGATATCCCTGGCCAGCTTCAATTCCATTTGTGCTTTGGCTTTCCTAACTTCATCCCTAGATGCTCAGATAGTGTCCCTGTATTCCTCTCAGATCACCCATCATTAGTTCCACCCTCTGTATGTTTTTGCATTTGAATCTGGCCCAGAAGCTCCTTGTTCATCCACACAGGCCTCCTGGCATTTTTGCCTGACTTTCTATTTGTTAGGATGGATGTCTCTTGAGCATGGAGTAGGTGATTCTTGAATACATTAAAAAAAAAAAAAAAGTTTTATTGGGCCCCTTTTCGTCCAGGAATTTATCTCACAGGACTCTTCCAACCAGGTCTCTGAAAGAGGCCAGTGTGCTCTCCTGAAGTCCAGGGTTGTGATCTCACATTTCACCCTACCTCCTTCCCTCAGAATTCTGAAGTTCATCATCTCATGGTTACTGCAGCAAAAGCTGCCTTTGACCTTAACTTTCCCAACAAGTCCTTTGTTGTGGGTGAGTATGAGGTCCAGCAGAGCACCTCTCCTCATTGGTTTCTCTATCACTTGGAGGAGCAAGATATCAGTGCTATCGCTGCTATCACAGAAATGTTGTGGGACAAATCCCACAGCTGGAACACTGGGCTACAAGTTTTTCAGAAGAGATAGGCAGGGAAGGAGGGGAAGGGGTGTTGCTGTCTATATTAGGGAATGGATTGAGTGCAAAGAGCTGACTTTGAGAAAAAACCACGGAAAGGTTGAGAGCTTGTGGGTAAAATTTAAGGACTGGACCAATAAGAGACACCTTGGATTTGGGGTCTACTACAGGCCACCTGATCAAGGGGAGCCTGTTGATGAGGCCTTCTTGCTTCAATTACAAGAAGTGTCATGCTTGCATGCTCTCATCCTGTTGGAGGAATTCCTGGTCCAGTTATTAGACAAACCAATCAAAGGAGAAGCATTACTGAGCCTGGTGCTCACTAATGCAGATGAACTCATTAAAGAGGTTAAGATAGGAGGCAACCTGGGCTGCAGTGACTATGCTGTGGCTGAGTTTGTGATCTCAAGGAATGTGGGCCTGGCAAAGAGTAAAGTCAGGATGCTGAATATCCAAAGAGCAAAATTCCAGATATTTAAAGACCTAGTGGATGAGATCCCCTGGGACAATGTCCTTAGGGACAAAGGAGCTGAACAGAGCTGGCAGCTCTTTAAGGATGTTTTTCTTAAAACACAAGAGTTCTCCCTCCCATGTATAAGAAAGCAGTTTGGGAGGGCAGAAAACTGGGATGGCTGAGCAAGGACCTGTTGGTCAAACTGAAGTGCAAGAAGGAAATGCATAGTCAGTGGAAGCAAGGGCACATGGCCTGTAAAGAGTACAGGGATGGTGTCTGGATATGTAAGGATGGGATCAAGAAAGCCAAGGCACAGATGGAACTGAGCTTGGCAAGGGATGCAAAGAATAACAAGAAAGGATTCTGTAGGTATATTGCTCAGACAAGAAAGGCCAAAGAGTGCGTACCCCCTATGATGGATGAGAAGGGAAAACTGGTGTCAACAGACACGTAGAAGGCAGAGGCACTCAACAACTTCTTGCTTCTGTGGGCAGGCTTCCCATGTCTCTTGAGTCCCTGAACCTCTAGGTGAGGGCTGGGGAAGCAAAGTCCCACCCACTGTAAGTGAAGAGCAAGTTTGAGACCACCTGATGAAACTGAACATGTACAAGTCTATGGGGCCCAATGGCATGCATCACAGGGTCCTGATGGAACTGGCTGATGAAGCTGCCAAGCCATTGTCCATCTTATTTGAAAAGTCATGGCAGCCAAGCCAAGACCCTGGTGACTGGAAAAAGGGTAACATCACTCCCGTTTTCAAAAAGGGTAGAAAGAGGGACCTGGGGAACTACAGCCCAGTGAGCCTCACCTCCATGCCTGGCAAGATTGTGGAAAAGATCCTCCTGGAAGCAATATCAAAGCACATGCAAGACAAAGAGGTGATCCTAGGCAGCCAGCATGGCTTCAGCAAGGACAAATCGTGCCTGACCAATCTGGTGGCCTTCTATGATCGAGTGACAGCATCAGCAACCAATGACATCCACCTGGATTTCTGTAAGGTCTTTGACCCAGTTCCACATGACATCCTGACCTCCAAATTGGAGAGATATAGGTTTAATGGGTGGACCATGCAGTGGATAAGGAGTTCGCTGGAAGGTTGCATGCAGAGAGGGATGGTCAATGGCTCTATGTCCAGGTGGAGGCCGGTGACGAGTGGTGTCCCTCAGGGTTCTGTCCCAGGACCAGTACTGTTTAATGTATTTATCAGTGACATAGACAGTGGGATTCAGTGCACCCTCAGCAAATTTGCAGATGACACCAAGCTGAGTGGTGCAGTTGATACAACAGAAAGAAGAGAAGCCATCCAAAGGGACCTGGGCAAGCTTGAGAAGTCAGCCCACATGAACCTAATTATTTTCAACAATTCCAAGTGCAAGGAGCTGCACCTGGGTCAGGGCAGTCCCAGATGTGAGTACAGACTGGGAGGAGACTCATTGAAAGCAGCCCTGTGGGAAGGACTTGGGGGTTCTGGTGGATGAAAAGCTCAACATGAGCCAGCAGTGCGTGCTTGCAGTCCAGAAGGCCAACTGCATCCTGGGCTGCATCAAAAGACATGCGGCCAGCAGGTTGAGGGAGGTGATCATCCCCATCTATTCTGCATTTGTATGGCCATACTTGAAGTGCTTGCACCCTAGTCTGGGGCCCCCAGCAGAAGAAGGATGTAGAGGTCCAGAGGACAGCCACAAAGATTATCAGAGTGCTGGAGCACCTCTCCTATGAAAATAGACCAGGAGAGTTGGGGATGTTCATTTTGAAGAAGAGAAGGCTCCAGGGAGAGCTCATTGCAGCTTTTCAATACTTAAAGGGTAACTTTTTACTTGGGCAGATAATGATAGGACAAGGGAAAATGGTTTTAAACTAAATGAGGGGAGATTTAGATTACACATTAGAAGGAAATTCTTCACTCAGAGCGTGGTGAGGCACTGGAACACGTTGGCTGGAGAAGTTGTGGATTGCCCATCCCTGGAAGTGTTCAAGACCAGGTTGGACAACCTGATCTAGTGGGTGGCATCCCTGCCTATGGCAGGGGGGCTGGACCATTCTGTGATTCTGTGATTCAGTGAATGCACTCCAAGACCTCCTGGATTGCTTACGTTCTGCTCTGTTGTCCCTCCAGCAGATATTGGGGTGTTTGAAGTTACCCATGAGGACGAGGTCCTGCAAATGTGAGGTTTCTTCTGTCGAGCTGTACAGGCCTCATCCACTTGTTCTTCCTGGCGAGGTGACCTGTAGCAGACACCCAGTATAGCGTTAGCTTTACTTGTGACCTCTCCTTAATCCTAACACCTACACTCTCAGTCAACCACTCATCCACACCCAGGCAGAGCAATATGCACCCCAGCTGCTCTCTAACACAAAGAGCAACACCCCCTCCTCACCTTCCCAGCCTGTCCTTCCTAAAGAGCCTGTGTCCTTCCATCGCAACACCAATCATGGGAGCCACATGTCCGTGATGCCAAAAAGATCACAACCCTGCAGCTGCATACAGGTCTCTAACTCATCTTGTCATGTTCCCCATGTTCTGTGCATTAGTGTACCAGCACTTAACAAAAGGTGTTCCAGCATACTGAGTTCCTAGAAAAGTTTTGAGAGATTTTTTCATAATGGTGCCTCGTAGGCACTTTCTTGCTTACATGGAAGTGCCGGAGGTGCACCCACTTAAGTCCCATTTTATTGATTTTTTTGTCTTCCTCTTGCTTTCATCCCATGTCCTTTGCTCAGAAACCCTATCCATCACTCCCTCACAGGGCTGCCAGTTACTCTCTCCCTTCCTGACCCTTCCTACTTTAAAGCCCTCCTTATGAAACCAGCCATCCTATTGGCAAAAATAGGTTTGTCCTGCTTAGTGAGCTGGGTTCCATCCTTCTCAAGCAAACACTGGTCCACAAACAGGTTTATGGTCATACAATCCAAAGCCCTGTCCCAAGATCCATTTTGCAGCCAGATTTTTGGTCTGTCCCATTAGTGCCCTTCTCATAACCATTCCCTTTACCAACAGTATTGAGGAGAAAATTACATGGGCTGCCATGCCCTTGACCACCGCCTCCAGAGCTCACTAGTCACTGTTGATACTGCCCAGGTTTCCCCAGCCGTATCATTTGTGCTCACGTGGAGTAACAGCAAGGGGCAGTCATCAGAGCATTGAACAAACTTAGGTAGTCCGTTCACAATATCCCAGATCCAGGCTCCCAGCAGGCAACAAACTTGACAGCAACCTATACCTGGTAGATCAGGTCAACAGATGAGTGCCATTGTCCCCTGGAGCCAGGAGTCACCCATTACAATGACTCACTCTTTCTTCCTGTTGCCCTTGTATAGTTTAGGACTAAGTGAACCAGAACTTTTGCTTGTAGGCACACCTGGCCCCTCTTCATCTTTGAGGAGGATCCTCATTTATTTTGTAGATGTTAGATGTCAGGTGGGGGAATATCCTTCCTCTTGGTGCCCAAACACCGTTACCAGATTTGTAACCTCCTTTTTGAAGGATGTTGAGTGCAAACCTATAAAAGACTGACAGCCGTAAGACATCAGTGTGGGTCCAATACAACATAAACTGTAAATAAATTCCATCCCTGTGCTGAAGAGGTAAATCCTACATTAGCAGAGTCTCAATTCCCCTCCTAAACATAGGTGTTTGTTGCTAACTGGGATACCATTAGGTTTACAAGATATGTGATATACAGGGGGTGCCTGCCTCTTTGGGCCAGTAACTAGAGGGCAAGTGAGGTACCTTAAAGCATCTAATATGGCATTAGCTACCTATGTTCAGATAACTGAATCATGCTCTGTTTTTAATGTCCACTAAAGAAAACAGATTTTTTTTTTAATCCACCAGAGCCACAAAACACCAGAACTCAGAAAACATATCAGGAGATGCATACAGCCAGATAAACTGTACGTTGATTTCAACAGTGATAACTTTAGAGTATAAAGTGAACCATAAAATGTATCAGATCAGGCACACACTGTTTTTATAGAGAGAATAAAGATATATATATAAGGACCAAGTTGCAAGAGAGAAACTTGCTTTCCTTGAGGAAGAGGAAAGTGGTCAGACAATTGTGCCACAATTCCTAGTATCTAATCATTTTGTGCTACAGGTCTGAGACTTCTGTCCTTTTCTCTTGGGTAGCTAGTCTGTTCCCTGATATTTACAGACTTGAGACAACTGTAATCAATATTTGGCACCAGCAACTCCTTAGATGCTTGATTCTAGCAGCCAGAAGTGCAGCTGGAAGCTACCGATGTTAGTGCAGCTTGTTCTTAACACTCATAAGCTGCTAGGTTTGACATCTGTGCCAAAATATCAAGGAGAAGAGAAGTGAAAAGACATTTGAGAAATGTCTTTGCATAACTCCATAATGCCAAAGCGGCAGCATTCATTTCTGTGGTTTTGCCCCCTAAGTACATTTTAAGCTCTACTACTGTTATAACAATTCAATGTTAAATTGCCAAAATACTGTTGTATTGAATTGCTTGGGATTAGTCTAGGATTTCTTCATTTATAAATGCATGGTAGAAAGCTAAGATGTTTTTTAAATGTATCTGCTCAGTACTATTTATTTATTTATTTTTATATATTTGTTATCAGTTTGATAGACAGCTAGTCATGCCATTTTTTATACGGTTAATCATGCCATCTCATACAGCATAATATGGAAGAAGCCAGTAGCTGTGGCATATTTGTCTATATAGATACAGTTAAGCAAACTGTTAAAGTTAAAATACACTCATTTGGATGTATTCAGAATGTAACTTGCTGAACAAAACTACAGAAGGGTTATTTTTTCAAAACCCTTCTTACAGAAGGGTTTTCTTTCTGAAAAGATTTTACAGAATCTTGCCTGTTTTGAAACTGGAAATCATTCTACTTAACTGTCACATCAAATAGAGGATAAATAAAGCAGAGACATTCTCCAGCTGCATATAAATCTAGCTGCATTATACCAGGCATTCTGTACTGAAAGGACTAGGATACATTTTCCTCTTAGACAACTTATACTAAAGCATTTTTTCAGCTTATCCATTAAAGCAGTCTCTGATGTTATATACTTTTCTATGCCTTTCACTACCTGGTTTTAGCCTTCCAGTTCCAGCTCCCAGGCTGCTTAGGAGGTTGTCACATCACTGCACAGCCTCTTTTTTCTCCAGTCAAACTGCTGTGTAGAGCCAACTTCTCCCACAGCCAGCTGTCTCTTGTCCCTTGTGAGTCTGAAAATTATTGCTTTTTCCTACAGCAGAGGAATTAGTGTTCTCCTCCATCTCCACGCTAACCTGGGTGACATGGCCTGGCCCAGCAGACTCATTACAAGACATTCTGAATGCAAATTATTATCAAATACAAATCTGAAAATCCTTATAGTAACACAGGTAACATCAGACAAATATTCAACAAACTATGATACACCAGGAGATCTACGTAAAAAAAAAAAAAAAAAAAAATTCCTCACCTCCTTTTCGATAAAACTAAATACAGACATCTGGAAGAGTTAAGGTTAAGAAAACAACAAATCTAGTAATCATTACCTGAGTTGTCATTCAGTTTTTAGCTTCTTGTTTTCCCATGTGTGCTTAACTCATACTAAATTCTTCAAAAACTTGTTTAGTTTCCTGATCAAGTGGTGTGCATAAGAAAGCTCAACAATTGGCTAAAGCCAGACTTCTCTTACACAGGTGCAACTCCTCTTTAGACCATTTGCATTTGGTATTCAAGTTCAATATGTAATAATATCCAATTTGTGATTTTATATTCTGCCATCTTTGCATACTGCCCCTTTAACAGCAGCAAATAAGCAGAGACATTACAAACATATCACTCAGGGCACTTCTTCCTTACTTGCTGACTGAAGTCTTTAATTCTTCATGCATTTTGCCTACTAATATTACTTTTATTTGTTTTATCCTCATGACAGTGAATTCTGAGGATGCTCGGTCCGTAGATCTGGGACTACATTCTGAAAATGAGGACAGAGGTTTCTATACAGAAAACTTTCATTCTGCTTCCTGGGTTTTCAGAGGAGATGATGTCTCTCCTGATAATAGTCCTAGATGTCTCAGCAAAAGACGTAGACCAGTGGCAAGTAAGTTGTCTAAAGCAACAAGTAATAAATGTCATAAAAATGTAAGTAGTTTGCACACTCTGAGGATAACATGAAATCAACATTTTGGAGAAGATGCCAGTTGCTTATGATGCAGACAGGAGCAAGAATCTAAATCCAAGAAGCTAAAAGAGGAATAAATAAATAAATAAATAAATATGTAGTTCTTATTTAGCTACTATCTTGAAAAAATATCAGAATGAATTGACAAAATTGATACTAGTAAAAAGACAAAATTAAGTATCATCTCTTGTTGCAAGATAAATGTAGATGTAATATAATTTCATCACTTCTTCAAGCATCACATTGTAGAGAGCTGTTTCTGGACATAAAGCCTAGTAGTAGTCATAAAATCCATTCTCCATCAGAGTTTCAAACATAGTTGGTAAAGAAAGAAAAGCATCGAGTTTTCAATGGGGATGAAAGAATCGTCTTGTTCTATTTGCAATTTAAACCCACTCATGCCAAAAGATAAAGTGAATAATTTTGTGGGGGTTGTGCCATTTTCCTTCACTTTTCATATGGTAAATTACTTAAAGGTAACACAGTTCAAAGAACTAAGAACAAAGTGAAACACCTATCTTTCAAGGAGATAGTTCTTTGTTGGAACTCATAAATTATTCACAACATGAGAGAAAACAAATATCTTCTATGCATCTCCAGATATGAAAAATCTCCCTTAAACTGTATGAGAATATTCTGGAGAGTATTTTGATTGCCTTTCTTCCCAAACGAGAGCTCAGAAGTTCAGCAAGATACTTAAAGTACATATTGAAGTATTTATGCTCTTTTAAATAAACAATATCAACTGGCCTACTAGTAAAGTAACCTCTAAAGCAACTTCAACTTTTCAAATATTACACAATTTGAAGAAAAAACAGCTATCATAAATTATTATTAAACCAGCCTCCATTAAACAAACCCAGTAAAACAGTCCAATGATCAAAAGCAGACACAAAAGAAAATTCAAATTTACACAGAACTCTTTCACGACTATGAAAAAAGCAAGACAATTTGAGAAATGGTACTGATACTGAACCCCAAGAAAAAGTTGAAACATGAAATAGAAAATTAAAACCCAGTTTTACTTTTTACTGAGGATGATTCTGTTGTGTCTTAAATTCTGCTAACATGACATTTCACATGGGTAAAACCACTGATGGTAGGAGATCCCAGTGTGGTGGAGTTATGACTAGAGGCTGTGGGAGTGGGGCATGAACAGGGAAGGGTTGGTGAAAAAAAAAAAAAAAAAAAGGATACAATTGATATCCAAGAGAGACCTTCTAAAATGGAAAAAGAGTGATAGTACAATAAATGGATTTGAAAATTTAGAGTGTGCTTTGTGTTTGCAGCTTAAAGGTCTGACATGCATTCATTTAACAAAGAGCAGAAGTATTTTTCTCTCCAAGAATGTAGTCAGTGGAGTGGAACATCTAAGCGCTTCTCTGCCACTTCATTACGAAGTCCAGCTACTTAACTGCTGATGAAAGTACATTTCATTCACGCTGTTAGTCTTTGCGATATTTTGTCAGTCACGGTGTGAGGGTGGTATGCCCTGGAAGAGCAGCAATACCAAACAGCTAGGAGTGATGCTAAACCACCCCAGCCATCTGCGCAATCAGTAACTGTCAGTGCCTGTAAATAAAAAGGTTTAAAAATACGCTGCTGCTAGTTAAATTGAATTTGATTTGCAGAGAAAAAGGGATCTCTTTTTCCATTTTCTGCAGTTCGTGAAAGAACAGTGAAGATTGCTAAAGGAACTGGTAGCTACCCTTGGGGTTTCCGGATCCAGTTCTCAAAGCCTATCCTTGTGACTGAAGTTGACACAAGTAAGTTGTGTTTGCACCAGTTAAATTCTGCTATGAAAATGTGTAAAGTAAATATATAATATTAAATGATACAATAATATTATAATATGCATAAATGAAAGTACCTATTATATAATATATAATATTCATATATGTAAATAACTTTCATAAGTAGTTGATTTAAGATGTTTAATAAAACATACCTGAACAGCTCAAAACAAGCTATCTTAGAGCCTCACACATCTGTACGCTAACAGAACTACACTGTTCTGTGACTTTCCATGCCAGTTCATACCTCATACAAGTGTCTGCATCTAGGCTTTCTCCAGAACTAGTCTACAGTTTTTTTGGGACTGACATCCATTAATGACAACAGAACCTTCAGGATGAAATGGAGGATGCAGTGATCCTCCTAACAACACTCCCAAAAGTCTAATTAGCTGGAGACAATTCTACTTGGATGGGTTTCCAGTGAGCCATCTACAAACCTTAATAAGTGGAATGTTAAATTCTGTAGGGTAGACTGATGATTGTGAGGAACTCCAGAAGGACCTCATGAAACTGTGTGAGGGGAAAAAAAAAAAAAAAAGTAAAAAAAAAAACTTTAACAAGTTAAACTGTAACAAAGATAAAAGATAATTCCCCTAGAGAAGAATGATGCAGAGCATGATATTGGCAACTACATGCAAGAATGAGATCTTGGGAGTCACCACTGCAAGATCCCTAAAATCTTCAGCTGTGTGTAATGGCAGCTTGGAAAGCCAGCCAAATTTGCCCCCATCAGTAACAGTAGTGAGAATGAGACACTGGTACTCATTTGACTGCTGCCTAAAACCTAGGTTTCACCCTAGAGTATTGTTTACTGTACCGCTCTCTGCATCTCAGGATGGACAAAACAGAATTCAAGAAGGAGCAGAAGGTACTCAAAGATTTCTACTGCCAAAGGCAGATATAATTTAAAATGTCTCTCCAGACCAACAATGCTAGTGAGCGCCCTTTAGCAAGGCATCTAAGAATAGCTCTATTACTTTCCCAGCTTCATGTATCATACTGTTCAGGTTCCTGAGAATACTGGGCTCCTGTCAGAGGCCTATGACCCCATAAACTGAACCCATGATTTTAAAAACTGCATGCTTAGCTAAATAAAATCATCATTAAACTTCAGTAGAGAAAATCAGAAAAGTCAGAAATCTGAGCAAGGGAGCAACATGCAGAGAAAAAAAAAAAAAAAAAAAGACATCCACAGAGGTCAACATGTTATTAAATGTTATTAACAAACATTTTACTATCCTCTAGATTTATATTAGAATCATGAGATTAAGACCTTAATCTCAAGTCTCAAGACCTTAAGACCTGAACATTGTTGGATTTATACCTTAGGCATGTTTTGTGCATGAAGTCCCTGTTCAGTTCTAAAAGTCGTTCTAAATTGCCTCAGAGCAAACACTCTACTTAATAAATACTAAAAATAAAGCCTTCAGTTCAGAAGAGCAACTCATGCAAAGGACAGACCTATTCAGGAAAAAAAAAAAAAAAAGTAGGAAGGGGTTCTCTTTATATGTCTACATCTATTGTTTATACAAGGACCTTTTAATCTTTTACTGTTACCTACATGAAAATAAACATGATTTTGTCAAAAGATCCTAGAAATCATTCACTGTTTACACATCTGAATGCAATCAGTAATTTCCATTATCAACTGAAGTCTTGCCAATTATGTAAATTTAAAAATATAAAAAAATAATAATAAAAAAAAACCACTTTGCCTACAGAATACTGTAGAAAGGACCTAGTAAGATTGAATATTGGCTATGTAATCCTCTTCATCCTGAAACAAATATATACTTTAACTCCAGAATATATTTTTAATTTATAGCCCTTAAAACCAGATAATCTTCACAGTATAATTCAGTTGAAAAATTATTTACCATGAATCTGAGAAAGTAATTTTGAAGGAAAAAAGTCATTTTGCTCATCTTATTAGAACATTAATTTGACTAAAAAGTTAAAGATGAATATCAGTCGTTGCTGATTATTTTGAGGAAATAGAATTACTGGATTCAACCAGCATTCATCTAAATAGCACAGCTGTGACAATGTGTAGTTGGATAACGACCAGTTATATCAGATTGCTTGGAATTTAAGCCCCAATTCATACAAAGTAATCTGTCTTGCACAGAAATGTTTCTTCTCTCTAGCATTAAAAGTTTTAGCTGACTTCCCCATTGTAAACATACAGATTGCCTTCGTGCTCTTGAAGAGATAATATAACCTAAGAAAAGGCCTTTCAAATTAGAATGGGAGGAAGTTTTGTACCTAAATATAAATAGATCATAGGTCATGAGTGAAGCATTAGCCCTAGTACATAACAACTTTTTCCTGTAAACTACTAATTAAAATGAAACATAGCAAAACAGCTAATAGCATAGTATATCACTGTTATTAAAATTATTTTTATGTTTTGTCTTCAAATGCAGTTGCTTTAAAAAGATAGAGGATTCTTTTTGCAGACAAACTTTCAGTGAAATTTTGCTCTCTCAAAATATGACTCATTTCATTAAAACAAACATAAAACTTGCATCTGTATTCTTTTTTGTTTGCACAGTGAAATAAAGACATTTTAATAAAGTTTTAAAAATTGTTTATGACCATAAAATTTTGTATGAGATCTTCAAGGCCAACAGAAACCAAAATGTCTGATTTGCAAATGATTTGTTATATATATGAGTGTTAACTGCGGCTTTTTTGTGCCAACTATTCATTATTAAGCTTTTACTAACCTTTTCCCTACGATTTCTAAGCATTCTCAGAAACACTCTGAACAAACACATTTACTGCATGATAGGGTACATAGAAATTACTTTAAGTAATATCGATGTGGAACATTATTTTCAATAAAAATAAAAATAAAAATAAACATTTTTTTCACAGTACGTTAGAAATGCTTCATTATAAGTTAGAAGAAAAAAAATGTCTGAGAAATATGTAGGTGGGATCTAGATAACTATGTATTAGTTCTTATGAATGTACCATTTTAACCAAGACACAAAAGGATGATATATTGACAAATCTGTTTCAGTCCCTCCTTCACTGGCCCTCATCTGACTTTCTATCTTATTTCCCATTAAAGATAAAACCAACAAAATATTGTGGCCAAATTGTTAAATGTCAAAAGAAATATCAGCACAGAAAGAAGTTTAGGTCATCTTTTGGTCTTAAATCCAAAGTTCACCAGAATAAGGGATGCTTTTTCCACTGACTTTACAAAACATTGCATGAAATCTCTGTTTTTTGTTTAGAACAAAACCCTGATATTGAAATGCCAGTTTGCTTCTTAGAGTGTTTAAGTCGAAATGTCATTTTTAAAGGACACTTCTTCACTGCTAGTGATTCTCTGTTTCTGAATGAGCAACTAAATCTTGAAGTTTCATTTACAGACCACTAACAGGTTGCTCAGGAAAACATGCTCCATCTCCAAGCTGAAGTCACAAAAGCCCCAAAATATAGTTTTTGGCTGCTCTAACAGATACCTCTTTTGCTAGAAGAAAAGAAAACTGATCATGTTTTGTACATTAAGTCTAAATAAAATTCCTTTTTGACTCCAGATAGTGCAGCTGAAGAAGCAGGTCTTCAGGTTGGGGATATTCTGATAGCAGTCAACGGAACTGATGTCACCAGCATGCCACATTCAGAAGCTGCTAATCTGGCAAGGAAAGGTAAGTTTGAGATCACAGTAAATTACACGGATGGGTCGTAATTGCTGTACAATGCTCAGAAGATCCAGACAAAATGGTTTTCCCAGACAAAACTGTTTCATACATTGGTATTTAAATACACTAGCATTGCCTACATCTCTTATTTATCTAGACCATGCTAGAAACACAGAAGAAAAGGGGCGTATCAACAAAATATTCCCCAAACAGCACATTTATCAGTAATGCTTTTGGTTCTTCTGCCTTAAAGGAAGTGGCTGAGAAAGCCCTGAAAGTGACTGTAGAGATCCTAATACACTATTTATACCTTGTGCTTCCTGATGGAGAGAATTCATAGCTTGGTTCAGTGCACCGAGTAGTTATTTCTGTGTCACTGAGACCAGTCAGGAGTGCAGAGAGGTTATTTCATTGAGGTATCCTTTTGCAGCATCAAAGAAATTCAGTGATATTGGTCATTTCACATTCTTCATCAAGTTCCGATGACGAAACCCAAAGTTACCCGTGTTCGCATGCTGAAAGTCAGTTTACTGCAGTTCTTTTATTTATCCCAGATATAGTTTTGACAAGTGCTCATGGGAAATTCAATCAATTAAAATGCTTTTACAAGACAGTGACAAATTTGTCTTGACCCATACCAAGTTCTTTAATTCTAGAAGTGCCATTCACACGGATACATTTAAGAGCCTGTCAAGTCTTTCAATAGATAAATCTCTAACTACAGGGTATTTTTAACTCCTCTAGGAGAACACCCCCTGGCCTGAATCTTGGCATGCAAGCAGTATTTCCAAAGTCAAATGTCCCCAAAAGAGAGATCCAGCAACGTTTTGCAAATGAAATTGTGTCATAGTCACAGTTATCAATCCATTTTAAGGCACTGCAATCTGCTCTGAAGAAGTATCTGATATAGGCAGAATTTCAGGCCTCTATGGTCAAAGCTATAGCTGTGTTGATAGTGTCAGTTAATATTATAAAATGGTATGAATTGATGATAACAATACCACATTTTCAGACAATCTTGCAACCTAACATCTGTCTCGAGTACTTACCTTACAATTGATAAGAGGGCAGCTCAGCACAGGTTAACCTCCAACAGCAAGCCTCCTCAGTGAGGGGCACAGATAGCCAAAAAGAACTCCAGGACATGGAAAAGCAAGAATCCTCAAGAACATGCTTAAGAACGCAGAGAGTGAAAGTGCCACTCTGGGCATCCTCAGTAATTTTTTTTATAAACCCCAAATTATGCACACACATTTGGGCAAGGAAATCCAGCCACTTCTCTAACCTAAAAAAATATGGAAGTGCCTAAGCTGCTACTTGGAAAGATAGATCACAAAAACTGTTTTAGGAGTTGTCTTCAGATAGCTGGCTCCATTACTAGTCCTCCAGAAAAAATGAATTTGATTTTTGGATTCCTCACTGGGAGGAGAAGGACAAGGGTCAGAATACTGCCTTCCTGCTCCGCATCCCATAGGGGTATTCAAAAATATTGATGCACTGGATTATAGTTTTGACCTATATTTTCACATTCTTTATGTGATACTTTAGGTCCTGATATCTTGACCATGGTGGTGGGATCAGATATCAGCCGTTACCCTAATACCCCCAGGCCTACCTGCCGAGGATATTTGCACAAACGAACACAGTCAGCAATATTAAAGGGATGGAGGAAGAGGTGGTTTGTGCTGAAACATAATGGCTACCTCCACTATTACAAACACAAGAAGGTAAGGATACAGGCTGGTGAGGAAGGAAACAGTGTCCTGAACTATAAGGTGAAGTAATATTGTACTCATGTTTACAAATTGATTATCTTGACTTGTAATATTTAAAAAATAACACCAGTACTAAAGATGGTTTTTATATGTGGTATGTTGAGCATGCTTGTTGAGCAATTCCGTCTTCCTTTACACTAGTTGCTGACATAGACTCAAACTCATGGGCTTTTGTGGATTCACATATAATCTTAAAGTTCTGATCCTCAGAAGTCTATGAATTGAATTATGGCATAATTTATAAACTCCTGGATGTATAATGGCTCTTAATGCTGTAAATCACTGTCTCTCCTGTCAGCTACAAACATGAGTATTCTACATATTTTTTTCGCTGCTGGAGGGAAAAAAATAAAACATACAGGGGAAAAAATCACATCAAAAATAAATAGATAGATAGGTAGATAGGTAGATAGGTAGATAGATAAAGTGCAATTTTCCTTAGAAGCTGTTAGTTCCGTGGGTCTTTGGCAGGCTCGCCAGCAGCCTCTGGACAGTTCCCGGAGGCTCCAGTGCTCGCCTTGCAGCCGGCATCCAGCAGGTGGGGGACTTGGTTCACAGGTGCTGCTCGTAGCCCTAGCCGCTAACAGAGGAACTCTGTTGTACGTGGCATTTTACCAGCAAGTGCAACATGTAATTACAAATTACTAATCCCTTCCCTTGTGTTGCTTTGTGATGAAGTTATTCACTGAGAAAATTACGTCTATAAAATTAAAATGGATTCATTTCAAAACTTGTGATCTGTTCAGGACTTTTTGTGGTAAAGTACTTCAGAGCTTGTAAAAAAGATTCAAGATTATCCATTAAGAATTAACTCTAACCTTACTTCAGGAATACTTAGTGAAGCTGAGACAATTTGCCCTAGTGAGGGGTTTATTACTAGATGAAGCCCAAGTAACATCCAGTGAATCTCCTAGCTATATCTAATAACATCAGTGGGTACATCAGCTGGTTAGAAACATGTAGAAACACATTTGTCTCTAACAAGATTTGAACACATCATTGAAATGAACCCATATCCAGTCCTAATCAAAAATAATTTAAAAAATTTAGCATTGCACCAAGTCCTTGAACTGAAAATAGTTTTGAGCTCTGCTACCATAGTCAGCTTTTGGTCAATTTAGCATATGAAGGATGTAGACATACACGTACAGATGCACATATGTAGACATACCAGCACAGATTTGCAATAAACATGAGTATAATCTAGACAACAAGACAGTGTTGTCAGACAGACTGTACAGAGTACTTCAACCAGCAGAGGATAATAGGGAAGTTAATACAACAGTTTTCACTCCTGATCATAAATCTACCTTTATATTGTTGTTTCAGCTACATCATTTCTCTCTATCCCATACATCAATCTTTCATCTATGTATTTCGTTTGACTGCTTATATATACTAGCCTGTTTAGTCATTTTCACATGAATAGTAGAGCCAATCCAGTAAAATCCTCACTGTAATATTTCTCCTTTTTAGTAAAAAGCTAGAAACCAAATTATCATTTATCTGAAAGAAGCTGACACAATGTTTCCCAAGGACTGTACTTTGTGAACTTAATGAGAATAGTCTTCCTCTATTGTTCAGGATCTCTGTTCACCCCTCACCTCCTCCCAGTGCATTCTGTTCTCTCCTCCTGGTGATCCTAAGCGTAAATTTTCATAGACAGTAATGTTAAGATGAAGAAAAGATTTCACATGATACAGTACAGTTTCATATCCAAAGTGAAATTATTCAAGTTTTCAGGCATTTAAGCTTCCTGATCAAAAGCAAACACCTTTAAAAAAAAAAAAAAAAAGAACATTTTGTGAAAAGTAACTAAAAATTATAGAAAGAACTTGCTCTTCTGCAATTCTCTACCCACCTGATATTTTCAGTGCAAAATGTGGTAGGCTTATTTCACTGCATATGCTGTGATATAAACAGCAGCCATCTAACAAAGGTAATGCTGCAGAACCACTGGTATATACCACAAAGTAGCCTGGCTTTTGGTCATCATTATTTCAACATTAATTATTGTGGTCTCAAACCTAAATAAATAAATAAATATCATACAAACATTTAGGAACACTGAGGAAAAGTGTTTATTTTATTCTAATTGTGTCCTTCATGAGCCTCCTAAAATGCAAAAATAAAAATAATAATAATAAAAAAATCTAGTTATGCCTTTTAAACACCCTCTACTTCCCAATCAATTAAGTACCTTTTTAAGACACAGACTGTTATAATAAATTGGATTAAGTATTAGAAAGTGTCTCATAGTCTTACATTCATTTATATTTAATTAAATTTTCTTTTTATTTCTTCCATTTGGCAGGTTTCATTTTAAGCCTATCTTTTTATTTTATTTTATTTTTAAACATCAAGCCTTGTCTTATTTAATGCATTGGAAAAAGTATTTCAATCATCCCACCGTTATGTTTTGATAGTGGGCTTTTTAGCATTGAAAGTATGCCTTTGCTTTTTTCTTCGAAAACGGTAAATAAATTTAAAGCACTGCATAAATATGTTATAATAATGATTACTGTTTTTCTTTCATTATCAAAGACAAGTGTCATTCAACCACTTTTTGAATCATTTCATGTAATTGTTTAAACCAGCTGCTCTCTCTCTCTCCATACTCCAGAAAATATGCACTAATATATTGCAGTGCTATTTAAGCACCTGAAAGCATGAGGACCTTCTTCAGTGATTCATGTGCTCACAATAGTACTCTGAAGAGGCCTTTTGTAAGATAGAAAGAAAAAGATACTTATGCATAATGCACTTCTTCACCACTGAGCAATCCAATATCCAAATCAAGTAAGGGGAAGCTCAGATGGATTCCTTTTTCAGTATTTTTTTTTTTTTTTTTGGTATGTTTTCTATCTGGGCATAAGAACAACAACACATACAGATGCTGCTCATCCCACTGTCTTTTCTAAGAAAATTACAAATAATGTTCTTAGCATACCACAACACTTACGTAACATAACAGGTACACAACTACGTTGGAAATATTTTGTTCCATGTCTTACCCCCCTTAAGAGGATAAATGTTTCCACTTAGTGAATATAAGATATTCTTTAAAATAGTGCATTAAGGGCAAGAATAATTCATAGAGACAAAAGTAGTTCAGGATAATCTGTATTTCAGTATCAAGCAAACTAACCAGATTGATCAGTTTTGAGGTATACCTAGAGCTTGATGCTGCTGGTAAGAACAACCACCTACAGTGGTGTAATTCCAGTGACTCCAAGAAGATCATGCCTGATTTACATCTGTGTAAGACAACCAGACTTTTTATTTATGCTTGAAGGGATATATATAATGCTATGTCAGTGAGAAGGGACAGGCTGTTTTATCTTCTGTTTTAGTTCACACCAGCAAACACAGAGAGCTACATTTCTTCATCATTGTTGTTTACAGGTAGAAATTATCCAGCCTGAACTTTCTCCCACCTACATTAAAAAAGAGATTGATGTTTCTAGAGCACTTTACATATTGATTCACCCATGTAATTGCTGCTGTTTCAGACTCATCTCTATCCAATCACAAACTGATAAAGTGATAGCTATTGCAACAGATTCAGTCACTTTACCTACGAGGTCATCTTGTTTTCCCTCAAGTAGATGCTGTCACTGACCTTGATTCATCAAGTACTTATTCATATAAGTAACTAAAACACATTTTTCATCTCAGTAGACGTAGCCATGTTTGCCACCTCATAGCAGGAACATGAACACATTAGGATTAGACCCTTGTTTTGTGAAAGTTACTGTGATTAGTTAAGCTTTATAGCAGTTTTACCTACACTTAGCAACAATGAAGTTCCCCTATACACTCCACATTCCTGATCCCTCATTGTCCATACCACTGTATCTTCTCAAGCATGATATTTCCTTCTTTGCCTATGTGTCCAAATCATCACCTAAAGGAAAGATATCTGGACATGCTGAGAGAGAGACAGTGATGAATACTTAGGTCCTACTATGAGACAAATATAAGCAATCACATTTCTTGTGCATGAACTTACACTTTTCTTCAGGGACTGAAAGTACATCATCATAGTCAAGTGTTGAAACTTTCTTTATAGTTAGTGGAGTCTGCTCCTCTCACCCTAGCATTTGATGTTAAGTACAGTGACTACAAAGTTACCACAAAATAACTGTGGTGAATCTTGCACTGTAGTACAGAGAAACCATAATCAACTTTACATGAGATCAGTGAGATAATAAAAGCAATCTAGCCATGATAGTAGAATACCAGCTCAACAGGTTAAATAGCTTTCACTCAGAACTGTGAGCTGCAATCGCCAAGCATCTTTTAGAACTCAACAGCTAACTTGGAAAATTAACAACATGCTACAGCCTTCAAGACAAAAAGTACCAGACATTAAACTCATTAAAAAGAAGTAAAAGAATTCCTGGGACCCAGGGGCAAGTGGGCCAATAAAGAGTTTAAAGGTTGTGGAACATGCATTCCTCTATCAGGAGGCCGTACCCACTAAAGAACTAACAGTGTTCTAGGTTTAATAGGAAAGCACAAGGATAAAGAAAGCATCATAGCCAAAAAATAAAAAAAATGTTTCCCAGATTTCCTCATTACAAGTATCCCTCATGGAAGAAGTTCAGCTAATTAAGTGCTGGGATTTATGAAACCACTAGAAATGTGAGCCAAAGCTAGATTTTCCTAGTTTCGACTCACGATTGACTTTGTTTTTTGCTGTAGAAGATTGGTTTAAATATATATATTTATATCAATAAATGACATTATGGGTAAAAAAAATAAAAAGAAAAAAGAGTTGAAAAAAATTAAAAGTAATAACAAAACATCATATTTTTAACAATGTCCTACCACCTTTCTGTTTGGTGTCTTACTGTGTTCCCAGGAACTCTTTTCTGTCCCTTTGCCATAAAAAACTCTGGGAAAGAGGAGACGGGACCAATCTAGTACCTGCAAGGGAAAATATGAAGCAAATGTCACTGTGGTTGTGGTCTAGGAGAAACTATAAAGATGACTGTTTCCAAACAGGAAACTATGATTCTGACGTGTTTTCCTTGCAGACATAATATTTTCCAGAAATCCAAGACTGGTGTATTCTAGTAAAATCAGCTGTCTGTCAGGTGCTTATGTTACATTTGTCAGTTATTCCATTTCCCTCCTCAATTCCCTCAGCTAAGAATGATGTGGAACAAGGTTAATTAAAAACAAATACAATACTACCAGAATTTGGATGGGCTAAAATTAGGAAAGTAAAAAGAAGAAATGTGATAGGAAAAAGTAGGAGCAATTAAGTTGAAGGTAGTTAAGCTGGAAATCACTATCCTGAGAGTAAGAAAGTGCCTGTTTTAGAGATTGAGATGTAACAACAAACTGATCTGTGAGTGAAGACAGAAGCAAATTCACCTTTAAGTGTAGCTCAACCCTTAGAGAAACGTCCTTCAAGACAGTTTTTCATGGTTGTTATGTTCTGGAACATGCTGCAAGAAAAATGCAACGTGTAACTCCTGTGAGAACACACACTCAGTGAGAAGTACTCCACTGACCACAGTGGAATTGGAGAAATGTACTTTCAGTCAGCATTCATGCTTATACTATATAATGTCAGTTTAAAAATGAATTTTGATTTGAATTTCTTAGTCTCAAAAGTTTAATGACTCTAGGAGGCTGTCAGTCATAGTGTGAGTGACTGTGTAAAAGCTGAGGAAAGGGCAGGGGGAATGAAGATATTTTAATAATTCTTAATATGCCTTAACAACCAAAAGCAATTAGACCCCAGCCTAATAAACAACAATTACAACAACAAAATGTTCCGATGTTAGGCTGTTTCTTGTTTCCATTAAGAAACCAATCCATTTCAATAGCTCAACAGAATCTAGTCTTCTCTATTTATCACAGTTTAACACAGACAGCACACTGGCAAATAAATATTGCTCAGATAATTATACAGTGGAGTTCACATTCAAAGGGTCCATAACCTTCACTTTTTTTTTCATAAGCAGAATTCTTTCCTCATTGAGTATTCTTTAATTAGTGGGTCCTCTGTAAAGACAATTGCTGCTACTTAGCTGTCTCCGTTAAGATATGTTTGTGTTTGTAAATTGTTCCCTTCTCACCCTCTTCCTTATTCAGAACACCTGGAAACTCTATTACAGTTTGCTATTTCTTTTTATTCCAAATAACATTCAACACCAACTTTTACACAAAGCCTTTAACCAGCTGGATTCCAGACTTCTATTTACCCTTTATTCATATTGAGACTCATCTCTTTGCACCCAGGTCTCATAGGAGAAGAGAAAACCCTCACTAGGCACAGAAACAAAATTTAAACATAGACTTAAATGTTCCCCTTTCTTTCTAGAATTGTGTCTCTATACGTGGGAACAGGAGCATTTTAAAGAAAGTGTACTTACAAAAAAACTGAAACTCGGACAGTACGTACATGCTTCTGGTTGCTTGTGTGCACTCTATTCTATTGCTCCCAGCAGAATAGAATAAAGAGAAGAAAAGATGCTTTTAAAGAATCTTGATTCCTGTGGTATGTACAGAGTCCAATTATTATAGCAAGAAAGAAATCCCCTGCCTGCCATGTGTGGACCCTTCACAGCATTTCAATCTAAGACAAACATTCAGTCCTTTGTTCTGCTGTACAGGCCTGTGTATTCATCACTAATCCTAAGCACTTTATATAAAAGGCTTAGCTATAAATAGGTTTAGGCCTGAGCCATTGCTCATAAAGATACCACTTCTATGTGTTCTTCATTCTTGCTTGGAGCTTTATCATCACAGTCTGGGAGCTGCCACATTATTTAGAGCTGGTATACAATCTGATTTCTTCTCTACATTTTCCATGACTCCCAAGGCTCCAGGATACATTTTTCGATTTACATTTAAGGAGTTGCTGACTTCAAGGTTTCCAATATTTCTGCAGTATGTTTTCTATTAATAAATGTTAAATACTCCTAGCTGATATGATGCATGAGTGAATTTTGGCCTACCAACACATTGCATACCCTGACCCGGAGAAAGAGTCATAATCAGATATATTTTACTTGATTCAAGTTGTTCAAAACTGTAACCCATAGTTTTTCCTCTGACACTTGGTCCTGGAAATTCTTAATTACCTATTGTGCAATGAATTGCAGCAAAAGACTCAAACTCAGCAAAAGACTCAACTGGAATTTGAAGATTAATCATATCACAAGAACACTTGATTGGACATCATCTGAGAGTTGAAACAGCTACGTGTGGGATAATTAAGCCCTTCAACTCAGAGGAGTTTTGCTTATTTTGTAAGATATAAAGGATTTAAAAGATATAAAGATTTAAAGCAAAACAAGATGAATAACTAAACAATTTAGCTCTATTTGAGAAAAATGTCATACAAAGAGACCTGGAGTCTAGAGCTCTCTGTTCACTGGCATATGAGAGTCCATTCCTCTGCATTAGCCTATCGTATGTGCCTAGCTAACAGAAGAAGTGCAAACGTGCTCTAGCAGTAATTTTGTAAATATCAAAACAACAACAAACCTACCACAAAGCACAATGATTAAAAATTAAAAAAAATAAAATAAAAAGAGAGATGGAAGGCAAGATCTTAGAGGTACTGCTAAGCAAGCAGCACCATGAGTCAGGGAGTAGCTGGACAGAGGAAACCAGAAAATGACATGGTCATTTAGATGGTCAACTCAGACTGTGAGCCTGAGTGGCAGAGAGAGTCAGCCACACCAGTTTTGGTGGAGAAAGTTGGGGAAATGGGAAATAAGAAGCAAAAAGAGAAAAGCTCATTTCCCTGTCTCATTTTAGACAAGTCTAGTTTAAGAAAACAGGGGCACACAGAGGAAAACATTTTAGAAGTCTTGAGAAGACATTTAGAGAGTAAAAAAATGTCATATCACTACTGACCTGAAACCAATCAGAACCAGTGACCTAGGGGTCACTGCTTTACACTTTGCGCTGCCAGCCCCTTGAGCTTTCATTTTCTGCTTTCTAGCAGTGCTCTGTTTTGACTTTGTATTTTAGATTTCTTATACTATTTTCTTAGGATTTGATCTTGTTTTATGTACAGTAACTTCTATTCCATTTTCCTAGTACTTGCAGTCTTTTGTAGCTTAATTTTAATCTCTGTTCATAGTTGCTCCCGTTGTTGACTGATTTCTTTCACCGCAAATAGCATTAAATGTTCATATGTCTTTTCAGTTTTTCATTTCTATTAGACAAAGCAGCTTAACTAAAAGAGCAAATATGCCTCTGCTCAAAGAAAATCCAGTGAATCATTCAGGAAATGCTATGAATGTCATTTATCTTCTGGAAGTATTTACACCAAATTAAATAGGGCTGATTTGTGAGCACCACCTCGAACCACATATCCTACCCTAATGACCGTTTCGTACATTAAAATTAAGAGATGCCTAGATGCCTACTTTCCTATTACATCTCTTTAATTTTAACCTCTCATTTTTATTTTTATGTATTTATTTTCAGAAATATTTCCCCTAAAACTAAGGCTACCTGAAGAAAACTTATCAGCAAGAGAATGGTTGCTTCCTATTATTCTATTGTTCCTATTTTTATTCATAGAATAAATTTACCAAAGTAGCTTATGCTTTCTGCCCTCTACTCAGAGGACTTCATCCATATTGGATATTATGAACTGCTGTGGATCCATGAAGTAGCTGATAGAACAAAAAATCTTTTTGACTTAAGTGCAGAACAGTATTGTAGTAGCAAAAATCCAAGGAAGTTCATTTCAGATCTGTATGGCACATATCATCAACTCAGACAGCAGCTGGCAGTTATATTAAGTTCCATATTGGCTGTATCATCGGTGGGTTACACACAGTCACAGGCATACCAAGTAAGTTTTGTGACGATTTTTTCAGCCATATAGCTTTTTCACTTTTTGTAACAAAGGTGTTTTTTATTTTTTTCAAAAGGAATGCTGTCAAGATGTTGTTTATGATAGTCACATCAGTGAAAAGAAATGCCCTTTACCTCTGTCTTTTCAGAATTAGGGAAGGGAGTTTGTCTTTTAGTCAATGAAGAACATCTGGTCTCACTTTGCAATGAATGTATTAAATCCATCTTTTTCCTTTCCTAGATGTATTCATTTGAAAAGGAGTGGACGTAAATCATTCTTGATGCCACAGAGCTCTAGCTGCATTCATTCTAGAAATCACAGAAAGTGTTTAGAAAAGTATTTTATAGGGATGTGCTATTACAGCGGTCATAGCCTTTTCAGCATCTGCAGTAACTCTTGGAAGTCAGGCTACAATCTAGGACAGTCAGCAGAAAACTGATCACAGGTGGGATCCTGATGGATAACACTCTATTGCCCTAGATTTTCATATTATTATATTTTCATATTATTATATTATATATTTATATTTTTATGCCCCTAAATTTTCATATTATTCTCTATAGTAGGAATGAGATTTGGACCTGGAATATGTCTTTTGGTTATGTTATCTTTGCAATATATTTTTGTGTCTGAAGATATTATAAGCAAAGTAGGTCACAGAGCACTGACAACTTTCCTGATTGTCTTCATCTACTGTAGTGACTTTAGTTTTGCATTTTAAAAAAGAAAAAATAAGAAAGCAGAATCTAGGAAATGCATTTGTGAATGTTTATTTGTGTTTTTCAGTATTATGGGTTATTTTGTTCCTAAAGAAAATTATAAGAACAAAGGAACAATTATATGTGTCAATGAACATATAAGTAAGTATGCAGATATGTGTAATAGGTGGGTATTTTGTTCATAGAAGGATATGTTTATTTCCAGTTTAATAAAATATTTACATGACGCATTTATAATTCATCTTCTACTGATAATATTTAATTAACTCCAAATAATGAATTGATTGTTTTCTGTGAGACTACGTCTCTGTATTTTGCAAACAGCACTAGTGCTCTTCATAAGTCCCAACATTAACTTGTGTTTTCCATTTTACGGCTGGAAAATTTGATGCAATTGCTGGAGCACCAGTCATAGCTCTTAAAAGCAAGGGACTAAGACTGTTACTTAAAACACAGCCAGGGTTCACTGTCCATATGTGTGCAGTTTTGTTTTGAGTTAAGTCATGTACTTGAGGGGAGTTGTGATGGGAAGGTGGGAGGAGGAACTGTTTCACCTACCTACTTACATTAAGGAGTTAAAGGGCTTCTTATAAGTAACCATATAGAAAGACACTGACAATATTCTTCAGTCTCTAAGAGCTTTAACTCAACCCATTACAATACTGTAAAAAAGATTTTGAAGGGCTTTCCGTTGAAAGTTGTTCAAAATGAATGGGAATGGTTACAAATATGCTGATATTTAGGGCAACTTTACAAAGGAATTGAAATCCATCCTTTTAAATTACACTCACTAGTTTCTGAATATAAGCCTTTGTTCTCTCTATCTGCACATATATGTGAGGTTCTCAGCATAAACCCAGACTGCAAGCAGCACTGCTTTGTAAGAGCTTCATGCTCCTAAATTGTTAAGTGCACTTTGAAAAACCCATTCTTACTCATCTGCACCCACAAAGTTGGAATATTTACGACTAGCTAGTGAGGTTTCTGCACAAAGATATAACTTCTGATGAAGTAAAAAAATACATAAAATAAAAATAAAAATAAAGGTCAGAAACAAAGAAGCAAATTTAGAAGGTGACTAGTTTGTCTTTTGTGTTGTGCTGTATTTTCTGAGGCTACTAATCCTTAAAACAAATGATGATTAGAATAGTTTGAAAGGCCATTCACCAACTTCTACACCTCTAAATGTTCCCTGAGTTGATCCCATCTCACAGGGATCAGCCCTGTATCAGCTCCGAACCTTGTCACAGCTTTCTTCCTTCTAATGGCAGGATGAAGGGAAGTGCAGACCCCTGGAAGTAACAAAGTTGGAAGGAGCAGAAATAGGTGCTGATACCACTCTTGGTAAACCATTTGTTTTTAAGTGTATACCTCAAAGTGGAAACAGGATTTTCTACTTCTGTGCAACTTCCAACCAAGAAATGAAGAGGTAAGTGATCTTTCATTTAATAGGATCAGTTTTGTTATTCTGGGACGGGGAGAGGAAGGTTGAATTTTTGTAGGATATTTGCAAGACCTGCCTTGATCAATGGGAAAAACAAAACAAAACAAAACAAACAAACAATAAAACTGTCAACTACTTATGGGAAGGATGGTGTTTCTGACTTCTTATTTTCTGAAGTTTCAAGAATATTTTTTATCTTCAGAGTTTATCTTGTCTTTATTTTGATGAGAAAAAACAGTTTTTTCACCAAGTCTTTAACACTCATGTCAGGATTTCCCCAAAATCCCCTTATTAAAGTTACCTCCAGGGGGAAAAAATATATATACATATATACAAGTGGAAATCTGAATCTTCCTGTGGATGTAAACTTGCTTATTGGTCATTTCCCACCAATGGTCTTGCTTCTGCCTGACAAGGATATTTCGAGTAATAAATGCAATCCCGTCTTCTGTTTCCCCTTCTGTCATTCTGTCACATCATTATTTTTGCATTTTAAAGTGTGAACATGCCACAAAAGCATATTAGAATTGATAAGCAATGAATTTAGGCTGTTCTTAGAGTTTTCAAAAATTTTCTTCAAAAATGTTTCTGCATTTCCTCAAAACTGTAGCAGACAAAAGGACTAAAATCACTGAAAACATAATTAATGATTTATAGGTTTTAATTTAAAAATGTATTAAAAACAGCCTAATTTTCCCTTGTTTTATTGTTCATTACCAGAAATATAAAGCTGTAAAGCAGGATGACATTTGCTAAGATTGATTCATTCACACATCTTTTCAATGTAATCTTAGTACTTAACACATCGTCCACTATAGCAATATTGCAGCATTTTCTACTCCCTATTGCTATGCTGTCCATGATATAAAAAAAGAAATAAAATTAAATTAAAAAAAAATGGAAAGAGAGAGAGAGACAACAAATATCTTGCTTTATTTTGAAACCTCCAGTTTCAGGATGCCTCATTTTTTCTAAAAATTCCATATCTACATGATAACAATGACACAAGAATGATCATTTAGCCTGACATGGTGAATTATGTCCAAAATGTATACCTTCATCCTGTCTGCAGTATTGCTCTAATTTATTACAATGTTATACAGCAAGCTGAGACTTACCTTTCTGCAAGTTAGCAGTATTTATTTAGATTTAATCCACTACTTTTCTATCTTCAAGCCTTGAATGTGTCCTGAAAATTCCACATCCCTTTGAAAGCTGTCTACTTCCGCAGGAATTAAAAGAGGCACTGAAGCACATTTATTCTGTTCTACCGAACTAAGCTATTCTTGGTTTTGGTCATTTTATAGGTGGCTGGAGGCTATGGAGAAAGCAGTTCATCCTGTCCATCAGGTAATGCTTTATTTATATGAAAAGCATAGCACAGTAGATTGTGGAGAAGAATGAGAGACCGTACATGTATTTGTGCAAGGCCAGGCACAGACAGCAACTGGAAGCTGCACACATTTGTTCTGGGCTGCTGGAATATGAATCAGCTCCAATTTGAAAGCCGTGTACACACGATTGTGTCTCAGCAAATATGTTTTGCAGCCATATGGTGATACGAATCGAAATGTTCCCTCTCCAGATATCAGCAGCTTTAAGCTAGTTCAGAAACATGACCTAAATGAGGGTAGTGAGAAGGGAGGGAGGAAGAGAATGAGCATTGGAGAGAAAACTTACTACCGCATGTGCTTCTTGAAGTAATATTATTTGGAATATATGAAAAGAAAGGCTCTATCTTCTTAGATATTCCCTGAAAGTGTGTCTTGATTGCAAGCTATCCTCTTTTTGAGGCTATCCCCTGTCATTTCAGCCAGAATATTGGGGGGAGGGGGGGGGGAACATTTATTTGATGAGATGAAGAGAGATTAGTTAACTTATAAATTACTTATCTCTTTATCTCTTTATATAGCTATGCTCTCTGCTGGTCCCTGTGGCTGTGAGAAACATAGCCATATATGAACTTGAGCTGCTTAAGAGAGACCTTTCACAGTCCAGCATAACTTAGTACAAATAGGCCCAGACTGCCCCCAGACCGGGAGCTGCAAAGCCTGTTCAGGGGATTCCAGGTTGGGAAGCATAGAGTTGAAATGGCTTTAGCCTGCTCTTTCCTGGCCCCCTGATTCTTCTTTTTCCTCCTATAGACAGACCACCTTTATAAGAATGTGCTGTAGATCTGTAAAATCTTTTTTTTTAAGGGTTTAGCTACGAAAGTAGCTTGTTTTTTGTTTGTTTGTTTTTTAGCAAAATGAAACTGAGGCTCAAACACAGAATAAGTATTAAAGTCTACCTTTTTGGTAGATAAAATAAAATCTTCTATAAAAATTTAAATAAAATAATAATGTACAAATGATAACCTGCATAAATACAGTGCAGAAAAAAAAATCTTTCTTCATTCTCTCAACTCAGGGCATAGGCGTGACCCCTTTTGAAGTATGTTTTAATAGGTTTCCAATCAATGAAAGGAAGCCTTTTTTCTTACTGTAATTTTTCTTCCACTAAAATAAAACCAAAGATATATATCTGAGCTTCATTTTCTAGATGAGATTATAAGTACAAAGCCAAACTTAAGTCTATTTTACCTGACAGTGTTGCTTAAAAGAATACAAAGGATCCAGATACTTAAAACCAGCACAAATAAATCAAATCATTTTAAAAGTCCACAATGTTCACAACCCAAAAGAAACAATATAGTCTCAGCCAAAAATGAGAAGGGCACATATACACAAACTAAAATGCATCAAAAGAGCCATTCTTCAGTGTAAAATGCAAAAATAACTTTTCAGATAAAAAGAACCACCTTTTTATATATTGAAACATCTCTCATGCTTTGTTTGCTACCATGTCTTACTTCTGATCACTTTATATTTTTTAGGTTTTTTTAGCAAACAATATCCTTTTCTGAAAAAAATGTTTGATTTAATATTTTGCTTTCATTGCCGAAGTTCTGCTTTTAATGAACACTCTGTATCAAACTAATTCCTTCCTTCAATATGGATTTTTCGTTCAGTTGAATAAACAGTGTATTTTCTTTCTTTTTTTTTAGCTATGTTGTTTTTACTGACTTTTTAGTATAGCTAGTGTATTACGGTAGGACCCACAACACAACATCGTAATCTTCTCTTAATGAATTTACAAGTATTTTATGCATATGTCTATTATTAGTAAAGTCATCTTATGCACTTCACTGCAATAGGTCCAAGCATGTTCCCTGTTCATAACAAAGTATATAGCTGTCTATATTTTGTCAGGTCTCTTTCCATCATTGGCTTGTGGAGACAGAGAGGAAGAAGGATAGAAAGACATAAAGAAAGAGAAAATGAAAAAAAAAGAAAAGAAAAGAAAAGAAAAGAAAAAAAAGAGAGAGAGAGAGAAAGAAAGAGAGAAAGGGAGAAAAGGAGAAAAGGAAGGAAGGAAGGAAGGAAGGAAGGAAGGAAGGAAGGAAGGAAGGAAGGAAGGAAGGAAGGAAGGAAGGAAGGAAGGAAGGAAGGAAGGAAGGAAGGAAGGAAGGAAGGAAGGAAGGAAGGAAGGAAGGAAGAAAAAGAAAGAAAGAGAGAAAGAGAAAGAGAGAAAGAGAAAGAAATGACAGAGAAAAGAGAAAGAAATAAAAGAAAGAAAGAAAAAGAGAGAGAAAGAGAGAAAGAGAGAAAGAGAAAGAGAGAAAGAGAAAGAAATGACAGAGAAAAGAGAAAGAAATAAAAGAAAGAAAGAAAAAGAGAGAGAAAGAGAGAAAGAGAGAAAGAGAAAGAGAGAGAGAAAGAGAGAGAAAGAGAGAAAGAGAGAAAGAGAGAAAGAAAGAAAAAGAAAAAGAAAAAGAAAAAGAAAAAGAAAAAGAAAAAGAAAAAGAAAAAGAAAAAGAAAAAGAAAAAGAAAAAGAAAAAGAAAAAGAAAAAGAAAAAGAAAAAGAAAAAGAAAAAGAAAAAGAAAAAGAAAAAGAAAAAGAAAGAAAAAGAAAAAGAAAAAGAAAAAGAAAAAGAAAAAGAAAAAGAAAAAGAAAAAGAAAAAGAAAAAGAAAAAGAAAAAGAAAAAGAAAAAGAAAAAGAAAAAGAAAAAGAAAAAGAAAAAGAAAAAGAAAAAGAAAGAAAAAGAAAAAGAAAAAGAAAAAGAAAGAAAGAAAGAAAGAAAGAAAGAAAGAAAGAAAGAAAGAAAGAAAGAAAGAAAGAAAGAAAGAAAGAAAGAAAGAAAAAGAAAGGAGGAGAAGAGAGTGAGAGTGAGAGTGAGAGTGAGAGTGAGAGTGAGAGTGAGAGTGAGAGTGAAGGAAGGAAGATAAATGCAAAAGAAAAACTCTGTGGAAACATTCAGGTTGCTATTGATATTGCACACATTTTCCCCCTAAATTTCAAATGACAATGGTACTGGTTGATGCATAATTTTAAATATCTTTTGCAGACAAGCAAAAAAGCATAGGATTTGCTGGAGAGACTGAGTTCCTAGCACCTTTCAGATTTAAAGCAGCAGAAGAAATATTGCAAGCGCACATTAGGCAACTTGTTCTTATTAAGCAACAGACTATTTTTTTCCTGACTCTTTTTCTCGATTCGTATAAATAACCTATATAATGGCTGTATTTTATGGGTGGGTTTTTTTTCACCCCAGAAATGACAATGAGATCATATTAGTAATGGAGAAGACCCTGCTACCAAGAAAGGGCTGGGAAGACCATCTGTAAGCACTTAGTTTGCGGTAATGCTGCCATCCAAGTCTGAGTGCTGTATTCTGGCCTCAGACACCACCACACTTCCTCTGTAATGCAGAGGTTAGGAGGTGTACTTTATCTTGCCAGATTACATAAAATAAAGACTGCTGAAGTCAATCAAAAAATTTCTAAATGCAGATTTGAAATATGCCTGTTTCTACTGGCAAAATCTATACTGAAAAAAAAGAATAGATACAGAAAATGAAAGTAATTATTTTAACAGGGGAGAAGAAGTGAATCACTATATGACATCAAATATAGGCTTTTCAATTACATATTCAGAGTTGACTTCACAAATTGTTTTCACAACTAAAGCTTATTTCCTAAAAGGGGACCAGAGACAGTATCTTTTCATACTAGCAGGCCTTCCTTAATTTCTTACCACAACTGTTAATTTCATGCTTTCTTTACAGAACCACGTGTGGGTAGATGTCACACTGCATAACACTGCACTGCCACCCTTGGCCATCAAAAACCCGGAGTGCCTGGGGCTCCTCCACCAACTGGACAGAAGCAAAGATGTCTGGATTCAGCACTACTGCATTCTGAAGGATGGCTGCTTGTACTTCTATGCCACTCTCCGCTCCACACCCGCCCAAGGTAGGGGTGACCCTGAGAGATTTCAAATAATCCTCAAAGCAGAGGTGTTTCATTGCAGTTTTCCAAACAGAACTTTGACCATTATTGAAAGTTTCCTATCAGCAAACTAACACTGTTTTATGAAGACGAGCATAGGAAAACTAAACTCAACCTCTTTTCAATAAAAGAGTCTCCTCATTACCCCCCATCTTTTCTTTTTGTCCAAAGGTCTGAAGTTTTCTTTCTGGAACAGAGCTGACCAAGATCTGTGTACATTTCCTCAGGAGAACGTATCAGCAACAGAAGTCGCCCTCCCAAAACGCTTCACAGTGGCTTGACTCCATCTCACTAATGGCAGTCTGCCAAAAGCTGACTGCTGAGTGTTAAGATGACATCCTCAGAGGAAGGGACATTGTAACCTGTGGTTGTTTTTTCTGCCATTACCAGGCTTTCACACAGCCTTGGCAAAGGCAGTCCTCCCAGTGACAGGCAGAACTTCCCTCCTGCAGCAGAGGTCGGTGCTGCAGGGTTTGGCATGTCTCTTTGCAGCTAAGCTGAAAAGCCATGGAGCTGTCTAGCAGTTCTCAGAGGAGGAGGGTGTCTGGCCACTCCATGAAAGCAGCAACATGAAGAGGTTACCAGGCATCAGTCCCAAGCAGCCCTGAAGCTGATTTTCAGGCAGCTGAGTTTCAGGCACTCAAGAGAGCCTGCAGGCACAACCCTGTGAAAATTCATTGAAATTAAAAAAAAAAAAAAGGAAAAAAGCTTTCCAAGGCAGAAGGGTATTAGGACCTGTAAATGCACTCTCCCTGTCCTAAGGAAGCTGGCAGACATAGAATCAGAAAGGAAATGCTGTTGTACTTTTGCTTACTAGACAGCTAAAGGGTTTTTTCTTGGGGTTTATGCTATTCTCCAAACAATAAGGCTTTCCACTTTATATCACTTACATAGCACCTTTCATCTGCAAAAGGCCACACATGTGAAAGGACCAGTAATTTCTACAGGACACTGATGGTATGCCAAGAGTTAAGCAATGAATTAGTGGAAAGGCAAAAATTAAGGATTATGTATTTATGACATCCAAGCCTATGCTCCTACTGCTAAATTTG
Source organism: Anser anser (assembly GCF_964211835.1). Taxonomy (NCBI): domain Eukaryota; kingdom Metazoa; phylum Chordata; class Aves; order Anseriformes; family Anatidae; genus Anser; species Anser anser. The sequence goes on along the minus strand of NC_139723.1, from coordinate 25,825,273 downwards.
TCATTTTGGTTTTTAAATATTCTACCACTTACAATTTCTTCTGTACAGTAGTGTTTTCTCTCTTGTTATTGCCAGTCTTGTTTTTTTCTAATTTCACTACAGATTCTCACTCCTCCATATCATTTTCAATGCTGTAGCATTAATTTGTTGCTCTTGTGGTTAAATGTGAGAACTGAAAAAAAAAAATACTGACCATCAGCTCCATAGGTCTTTTGGCTATTCACCATATATGTACAAAGGGAATATATGCACCATTGTTGTCAAGTGACATCTGAAAAACAAAATAGCAGCTAAAATGAAAATGTGTCAAATTCTGTGTAATGCCTTTCCTTCACAGCTGGCTGGCGTGGCCTATAATGGCACTCCAGCTACTTATGTTAAATAAGGAGAACCAGTGCTGACTCCAGGATTCTTTTAAACTTTGAAATTTATATCCCTTTAGTTTTTAAAGAAAGAGAAAAGCACATCAAAAGCTAGAAGAATATTTTGCCACTTCAGATTCAAAGACAAGCTAAATAAAACTATACTGCTGATTGTATGTTGGACAAAGTGGATGACTGCAAGTTGGGAAGATTGTACTAAATACAGTCACTGTGCTGGAACTACACATACAAACAAAATTATACTATATTGACAGTATATAGACATCACTCTATGATGCTAATACTGCTTCTATCTATGTCTTTAGCTCATATTTCACTGATTTTAATGAACTAAAATATAGACCATTTTAATTTCAGTGTGTGTAAAATGTCTAAAGTACCTGACAGATAAAACAAAATTTTCAAGTTTAACTTGAATCAGTTGCTATAATTGACCAACTAAAATCAAACCTCTGAATCTTGGATGTTCATACAGTTCTGAGGACAAGAGTTTAGCATAGAAGAAACTCACTGCAGCACAAATGTAGCTATTCTCAAAATTCACATCCGTAATCCTTTTCAGTCTTAACTTTTAGTATGGCATAACTTCAGTATATCTTTTAGTATGTCCATACTTCAGATAAGGTCAGTTTCTCACTAAACCAACATCCTTTTTTTGTAGTCATATTCATACTTGCTGATTTTAGGGACATGAATGGACTTTTATGGCTTTATATTCCCATTATCTCTCAAGTTGGCACTGGCAAAACAGCATGAGCTGGAGCAAGTTTTCATAATGTGACAGAACTGTTTCTTAAGTTCCAGTAACTAGACAGATACATTTGTGCCAAAATAGCTGGGAACAGGAGTATTAACCAAGAGAAAATTCAGTTTGTAACAACAAAAAGGTTTATCGCCTGAACACCGCTTTTCATCCAAAGAAGCGTAGACCTTTCCTGAAGCAGACCAGGGGCAGAGCTGAAAACTGAGCTTACTGAACTCCCATTAAATTCTACACCAAGCAGCTGAGGGAAAATAATAATAATAAAATTAAAATATATATATATGTATATGTGCGTTAAAAAAAGGGGTTCTGATTTTGAACAGGAACTTGGTCAGGAGATCTTGTAGAAAGATCAAGCATGGAGCTCCACAGTATTTACAGATCAATTTTCAGAATAAAACCAAATGGTCATATTTTTCATATTTTACTTGTAAATTCTGCATAATTCCATGGAAACACCCAACACAGTTCTTCTGAAAATTAATTTTTCAAGAATCATCAGTATGCATATAATGGGCAGCAGTTTTATTAATGGTATGTTCAATATACATGATGTATATTATTTTTTTCTGACCAGGTGGCCTCTACCTCCAGGGATATATTGTGAGTGAACAGTCTCTAGGCTCCAAAAGATCTGTAATTGAACTCAAACCTCCATCTGAAGAGTTTAAAACTTTCTACTTATGTGCAGAGAACGTTAACGAAAACAAAAGGTAAACCAAGCTTTTTTTTTTTTTTTTTTTTTTATTTTTTGACAGACTGCAGGAAAGTGGGAACACTGTAGCTTGGGAAGATCTGTTGACAACTTTTAATTCTGTTTTCACTTGTTCCCTCAGATTTCCCTTTAATTCTAGCTTTAGTCACACTGCAGTACAACATGCTGGCACGTGTGAGTCATCAATTCTGTTACTGTCAATGCTGAAACTACAGAAGAGCTGGATTGCAGAGGTTCAGAAAGAAATCTGAATAAGGTGCCTTTCACAATGTGGGGCTGATTACACTAAACTGAAAAGCTATGGCACCTTCTCATTAGAGAAGCTCAAACTAATGGAATGTATATCCTCCTCATTCTCAAGGATGATTTACTTCCAACAATGATCATTAGAATTAAAATTGAAAATTGGCCTATGAAATCATGTTCTGAAGGTGAATCCTGTCATCACAATCCAGCCAAATTCTACAGCTGTCAGTGGGAGTTCTGCTTGTGTAAAGCCTTCTAATTACAGGATTGGATTTTAATTTAATGAACAGAGGACAAAGCTATTCAGTATGCTGGAAACTGGTGTTAAGATGCACTGCTGTTATAGTCAACTCCTTTGTCTGCTGCTTCTCTACAATCAATATGCACAGTAATGTCTGCACAAACACAATTTATAAAGACATGTTTCACAGGATATAAAAGTGCATGCATAACACTGATCACAGACAGTTGGTCTTTCCTTTCTTCCAGGTGGATTACAGCTTTGAAAGCATCTATTAATAAATGGTTACCCCTACACCAGGCAATCCAAGATTTCATGAACAGACCACTGGAGGAGACAAGGATGTGAGAAGGAAGCTCATTTTCCCCCTCAATTTCTGTTTTCCATTAAAAACTTCGTGTTATGTCTTTTGACCCATCTCAAAAGATGTTCTAGCAGCAGATAATCTTTAGCATTGTTATACATTCATATCTTTTGCAAGCTTTAGTAAATAAAATTAAAGCAATATTGCCTTCTTTGTGGCTATCTTTATTTTATGCTTCTTTTCAGTTTTAGGGTTCATAGGCCACGCATAACGCTACTTTGGCTTTGAAGCCATAAAGTGACGTTGAATTTATCTGATGCAACCAAAAGAGAAAGCACTATATTTCAATTATTTCATATTACCTGTCTTATATCTGCATCACTTTTTATTTGCAAATGCACCCTTTGCAAAGATTTTTGCTTTTTCCATTCCAAAGCTTCATATGTGGGTTTGCCTTTAGGTTTATAGATGGTGTGAGGCCCAAGGTTGGAATAGGACAGGCTGACTGAGTTGCTAAAAAGTACATACCATTACTGTATGCCTGGAGGAATGGAATAAATTTTTATGATATGGATGAATACCTTTGTTCTTGTGCATTCTATATTAACATAAATTTTAATTTAAAAGTGGTTTGGATTTGGCCATCTGGCAGCACAGCACTGCAAATTTATGGAGAGAAATCAAGAATCAAAGACACTGTTTCCTCTAGAATTATCAGAAGGAAACAGCACCATAAATCTTACAAGGATATCAGAATTAGACATATGTGGTCATTGCAGCTGGTCATATACACTGTGTGCTACATTATTTTCTAACATTAAAATAATTCTTCCCATGAAAAAATCTGTGTGTTTTTTCCAAGCTTTCTAAAATACTAACTCAAATAAAATAGTAAAAGGTTAGTTCCATTTATTTATTGAAACTATGTACAAACTAAATATCTCATCCTAAGAAATTTACAATTTAGTGCTGCAGCAAAGTACAGAAAAGAAAAAAGTATATACGCAATACAGACAAAATAATAATAACACTAATTAATAATAATAATAATAGCAACAACAACAAGAACAATACCAGTTCATGAGATTTTATTACAAAGGCTTATATTTGGTTTTCTTGTGACAGTCCTTAGACCCTGAGATCACCAGAACACACCAAACCTTGAACACAGCAGTACTTCAGCTACTTGGTAGCCCTTGTTGTCATTCTGTGAAATACCAATTGCCATGCTATAAAAAGCAAAAAAGTGAGTGATGCTCCCTCACCTACCACAAGTGTATTTTTTCAGGCCTCTTCACATTTAAGCCAATCTGAAGGAGACCTCAGAGCTTTAGATGCTTTAGATGCTTAAAGGTGCCACTTTAAAGAAAACACTTACACAGTCAATACGATTTGCTACAGTGATTTGAGTGAATTTAAAAAAAAAAAAAAAAAAAGTAGTATAAAAAATTTTCTGAAAACAGACACCCAACCCTAAATAGATTTGTGCTCTTAGATAAAACGTATAACTGTATTTGAAAGAGAACAAGTTTGGTCAGCATGATCACATCCTACATTTACTGCCAACATTTTGAAATTTTCATGGTCAGAAGTCAAATTCACATTTCCACTACGATTGTGAGAACAAGTAATGAAGTAGGTATTAGTGATTTATTTTTCTTATTCTTTTCGACATTGGAGAAGGCAACATACAGATCAAGTACAAATGCTGTTAACTTGAAACTAGTAACTGTTAACATTTCCTATGAAGCAGTTATCAAATCTAAAGTGGCTGTTCACAGATAGGAAGAAGAAAAGAATCAATAGGTAAAACTCTTGCAAACAAGACGAAACAGAACAAATGTGCTTCCCCTCCCTCTTAAAAAAAAATAAAAATAAAAAATAAAAAGCTTAAACAAAGAAGCTGAGAGGATTGGTCACCCTATGATAATCTTCTTAAGTGAGCTCTGAACTGATATTCCTCTTCAAATGTTGCTAGCTTACTAAGCCTGTTTTTCCCCTTTAACAAGTGTCACTTGCAGCCAACCTCAGTCACAGCATAGCAAAGTGTCTTGTTTGTATAGTTTTGAAGAAATATAATTTGTGTGGTGCAAAGAATGAGTGTTGATGAAAGATTCAGTAACCACAATGGCAAGTTGCAAAAGGAAATGAGCTGTTCAGTCTGAATGAATGTTACAGCAAAGGGTCTTTTTTTCTTAACATCTCACCAAATTTTCATCATTATAAAGTGCTCTATAAATTAAAGTGCTTTCCACCATAATTTCAATAAATTTCACAAACAGAGAGGGACTGGTGGAAGGTGTGGTGGTCGAGTGTCTTGGGCAGAGTGACCACGACATGGTAGAGTTCTCTATTCTTGGTGCAGTCAGGAGGGGCATCAGTAAAACTGCTACCTTGGACTTCCAGAAGGCAGACTTTGAACTGTTCAAGATACTGGTAGGGAAGGTCCCTTGGGAGTCAGTCCTGAAGGGCAGAGGGGTCCAGGAAGGCTGGATGTTCCTCAGGAAGGAAGTCTTAAATGCACAGGAGCAGGCTGTCACCATGTGCCATAAGATGAGCAGGCGGGAAAGAAGATCAGCATGGCTGAACAGGGAACTTTTGCTGAGTGGCCGGGAGAAAAAGAGTTTATGACCAGTGGAAGAAGGGACAGGCAACTCAGGAAGAGTACAAGGAAGTTGCCAGCATATGCAGAGAAAAAATCAGGAAGGCTAAAGCACTACAGGTTTGGGGCAGAGTGGCTGGAAAACTGCAAAGAGGAAAAGAATCTGGGAGTGCTGATCGATGCTCGCCTGAACATGAGCCAGCAGTGTGCCCAGGTGGCCAAGAAGGCCAACGGCATCCTGGCTTGTATCAGGAATAGTGTAGCCAGCAGGACCAGGGAGGTGATCGTTCCCCTGTACTCAGCTCTGATGAGGCCGCGCCTTGAATACTGTGTTCAGTTTTGGGCCCCCAATACAAGACAGACACTGAGGCCCTGGAGTGTGTCCAGAGAAGGGCTATGAAGCTGGTGAAAGGCCTGGAACACAAGTCCTGTGAGGAGCGGCTGAAGGAACTGGGGTTGTTGAGTCTGGAGAAGAGGAGGCTCAGGGAAGACGTTATTGCTCTCTATAACTACCTGAAAGGAGGTTGTGGTGAGGTGAAGCTCAGCCTGTTCTTGCAGGTAACTAGTGATAGAACTAGAGAGAATGGCTTCAAGCCACGCCAGGGGAGGTTCAGGTAGGAAATTAAGAGACATTTCTTCTCAGAAAGAGTGGTTAGGTATTGGAACATGTTGCTCAGGGAAGTGTTGGAGTCACTGTCCAGGGGGGTTTTAAGGAAACGTTGGAGGTAGTCATGGTTTAGTGGATGATATGGTAGGGTGATGGTTGGACCAGATGATCTTATAAGTGTTTTCCAACTCTAATGATTCTATGATTCTGTGAATTTGTGCTTTATCTGGTGCCGCTTGCAAAAATCTGAAAACTTAAAATGAACTTCTTTACATTGGTGCATGTCAAAAATGTCTCAGAAATAACTCTGGTGAAGTCAGTACAATTCCAGTGCAATATAACTCTACAGAAGAGAACCGTCTTACTTGTATTGAAAAGCTATCCATTCACACAGTAGACTTTTTGGAGCTGTTAAATTAAATGGATAGTAAATCAGCAATTTATTGAAAGTTTTCCATTTGAAGGAGTTGATTAGGGTTTATATCTCTCTTCTACGATTTTTGACTTCCAAAATCTAATAAAATGCCAAGCTATGGTAAGCTTACCATTTCACAAATGACCATAAATTCTGAAGAAAAACTATGAAAACTGTGTAAATTATTTATAAATAATAATAATAAAAAAACCTACCTAGAATTTCATATTTATTTGTTTTTGTTTAAACTATCTATTTTTAACCCAGGAAAACTGAGGAGGAACCAAGCAAAAGCCTGTTAAATTTCTGAATTAAGGTGCATTTCTCTGTACAACTGAGAACAGATCAGTGTAGTCTATGGGCTCTTCTCCTTTATGAAATAACCATGATCCTAAGAAAGTATCTATGTACTTCTGGTACCTAAGGAAGTAAGCTGCCATCTATAAGCTGCCATTTTCATAAAACACTCTCACAATCTCTTCCCATTATTACCAGCACCAAAAATATTCTGAAAAATATACAGAGATTTTTGTTCCATATATATCAATAGCAAGAAAATTGTCGGTGGAGGGATTAGCAATGTCTCAATCCTAGTTACTTCAGCAGATTTTATTTTTATTCTTACCACTATTCACACCACTTCTCTGGCAATGCTTTTCCTCCTGCTTTGTCCTGGGATTTCTTCCTGATCCAAATGCATTATCAGAGGAATTTTTCTGAAGATTTCCAATGATTTTTTTCCCCTGTGGTGTTTCACTCTCCTATGCAGTTTTGATTGCATATGAGATCTAATAATAACCAAATAACTGTAATTACAAATAGCAGTAAATATTTCAGTGTTCATACGCGTATTTTTTCAGCTTAATATTGTGATCTCCCTGCTACCAAGGTTTATTGCTTTCCACTAACCTTTCCACTTTCTATTGGCATTTTTACTCCCTGAGTGTTTTTATTAAAATGTTCCAAAATGAAAAATAAAAATAATAATAAAAAAAATAATAATCTGGAAGTATTTTTTCCAGAACAGATTCTTTTTGTTTGCATTTTTTAATGATTTTTTTCACATTGTTTTCAGCTTCAAAGCTTTAGTTACATTTGAACATTATTGGCAGTTTGGGGAAAAAAAAAATCCATTTCAAGACTAAGAGTTTTCTCTGGGTATTCAGTACTTTCACTACTACTGCAGGTCGAATGACTTAACATTCATTTAGCTACCACAGGATTTGCCATGCTAGGTCAGATCTTCACTTATCAAATTGAGAACTCCACATCCTGAGATGTGCCAAAGGCAAAACAAAGAAGAAAGAAGGTAATAAACAAACAAATAAATAAATAAAGCTCTGCACAGCAAATTGCCCATTCCAACACACACAAGATAAAAATCCTTTATGAAACCTATAGCAATCAGCTTGTATCTTCCAGAATGAGATATAGTACACTTAGCTTGACATACATTTGGCTACAGAACAAATGCTAGCCATGGTCTTCAAGTCAGGCAGGCCTTTTTTTTTTTAAAAAAAAAAAAAGTCAAAATGGGCTTGTTAATACCACACATCCTTTCCATAAAACAGAGAGATATTTGTTTTTTGTTATAGGTGTTTGCTTTGTTTTGTTTTGTTTTATAATGAAGTACTGATATTTCTCTTCTCTTTAGCGCATGACCATTTCTTTACTCACACAATAATGTCTCCTCATAGTAGGAGAGAGAATAACATAGCAGGAAAGAGAGAGACAGATTAGTCACTTTATCATTCACTATCCTGAACAACTAATCCAATTACCTGCTTTTACCCTTTATACCAGAGGAAACATAATTAACATGCACTAAGTACAGAGAAAGGCAATAAAGGTGTTTTGGGTAAGGCTTAGGTGGAAAGAAAGTTATATAAAGAACAGAAAGAAAAAAAAAAAATCTCCTGAGCAGGGAAAGAATGGGCATTAGGTAAGGTGAAAAATATGGAAAGATCACAGATGTCCAATATTAATAATAGCGATAATAATGATAGGAAAATTTTCATTTGTCCTAAGGAAAACTTGGCATCTGAAATGTGTGCTAATAGAACAGTAGATGGTGTCAAGTGCAGTTAAAAATTGAAGTAATTTTCCAATTTTTCTAACAGGTAGAAATTTTTGGTACAAGTAACCTTACGTTATGCACTATTTTAGGTGCATGTGGATATTCAAATAGTGATCTTTAAGCAGGCATGTTTTTAAGGCCAAATAGATAAATAAAATGTCTTTCTTGACAAGGTAGGGTAAAACCACAAGTATAGTTGTTCTTCCTGGGTGACTGCACCACCACAAAAAGCACACTGGAATGTCAACATCTTACATATGTTCTTCAATTTTCTTAATATATTTCATAAAGTGGTCTGCGGGATGAAATGTGAAATCTGCAGAATGCTCCAAATCCAATACCACTAAATAAATGCTCACTCTTCTCTGTGTTTAAACATATGATTAGAAATTAAGATTATGCCTATTCTTAGCATTTTACAGACCCGTATTTGCAACAGAAGTTTGCATCCTATTGATTACATTCGTAATTTTGAGACACAAAACAAGAGCATGTTTTTCAAGACAGAATAGAGTACATGTAAGGAAAAAAACAATCAAAAAGTTTTGGGTTTAAAAAGTTTTAGAACGGAGTCTGGCTGCAAAGTAATGAAAGAACACAGCTTTCTCAATATCATTTCATATGTAGTTTATGAAAGAACTCTCTTAAGAAAACTTCACATTATGTAATTTTTCATTATAGATGTATGACAGTTAACCTGTGATATGTATATATAATATATATCTTATAAATTGTGTCTGTAACAGTAAAAGTTAAACAAAGATGCTTATTTGTTTAAATAATAGTAACGATAACAACAACATCTAGAAAGAGAGCTACTTTGGTGATACTCAAGGCATCAACAGAAAACATGTAAACTTAAGGAGCCTTGGTGTTAAGCTTGTTTAAGAAAAAAAAAATGTGTCTAAGGACACTCTTTCACAGACATTGCATCTCAGTGTTGTAATTAAAGCATCCTGCTTCCAGTTGCAGTGAAAAGCTGGAAAAAAATGTGGCAGAACTGTGGCAGCTTATCTGTTTTTACCCTCAGGTGTTTGTTGCCAACCTCACTTCAGGAGTAGACGCATGTTAAACTGCCACATTTTATGAGCCAAGAGAATAGACTGTGTGATAATTCCTCATTTTCTCTAACGCAAAACCAGTTGGCATAGTTTAAGTGACTGCTGACAGCTTTGCTTTTATCTTCATATGAAAAATATGTTGGGAGAACAGTGAGAAAAATATGAGCATAGGGAAAGCACTACCTCCATCCTGAGACATGCAGGTCTTTCTTGTTCTTCCCTTGGGACTAAAGAACTACACTTCTGGCTTTAAAAAACAATAAGTAAAACACTACTCTTTTCAGTCTTCAAGTTACTCCAGTAATATCAATCAAATGCTATTATCTTTATACTTACAACAATTCAAATGGGAATTCAGGAAATAGTCTGAAAATATTCCTGAAGAATCATGAGAGGAAAGTCCCCAGAAATTAGACAAATCTTAGACTATATATATATATATTAAGAAAACAGAGGTACATATTTTGCTATGAAATTGGACAGAATTTTTATTTAGACACCAAAGAAATGCTAGCATGCAATGGCATCTGAAAATTCAGATTTCTCCGAAGGCTGAGGGATTTTAGATTTTAAACTTTAAATGAAGTTCCCCTTCAGCATCCAAGTTTTGTCCCATTTTATCTTTTGTTGCAATTTCTTCAAAGGAAGACACAGAAGGTGAAGCTGGAGTAACCTAGTTCGTTGCTGTCTCATGTCAGCAAGGGATTGGCACAGCTGTGCAATCTCTCTATAGCTAGTATCTCACTATGGGTCATTTGTTTGCATTCAAGGCTCTATATTTATTGCCAGATACGCCCGCATTCAAGGCTTTCCTTTCACTGCCAGGAAAAAGATAGCTATATTGAAACCAGAACACTTCCATTAGCAGAGTATGATATTCCGTTGAGAAGAAATGGGGTCATGTACTTGAAGCATGATTTATTCAGATGGTTAGCTGCACTCCAAATGGAGCTCGTTTTCTGCCCTGTTCAGCAGAAAATACATACAAGATTCTACAGAGGGAAAGCCACAGAAGCTCACCAATGCATTTTCCACAGAGGGCTGAGATATTTAGCAGGAAACACTTTGGGGCCACAAAAACATTTTTGCGAAGTGCATAATTCCCTTTCGTAATGTGTTTCTGAAGGACACAGGTGTGTGGGTCTGTCTTTTTTTTCCCCTTTCTTTTTCTTTTCCCCTTTCCTTTTTTTCAAATCTCATTTACCAGAAACTGAAAGTCATTTTAGTGGAAAATATTTCTGAATTTTCCAGAGTTAATCCACCTTTCATCTACAGTAATGATGAAATACGCTTTAGCAAAAGCTGAAACACTGCAGCACTCTAGGGCAGAAATCTGACTGCCTAACATCCAGACTTTTCTGACATGTGAGCACTTATTCCCATTCCCTCTGTTGGCATTATGCCCATTCACAATATGACATACTAATTTTATCTGAGTGGAGGGGAAGGATTTCAGCAGTGTGTGGAATTCGACATCTTTTATTCAGGATGATATTCTCAAGGGCAGTTTATGCCAGCCAAGCCAGATAGTGCACAACAAAAAATTCTGTGGTGTCAGAAGAAATGCTTTCTTTTTTGTGGAAAAAGAAAAATGTGGTTTTCACCTAAAGGCTTCACCATTTAAGAGAAAGCCTCCTATTAATGGAAAAAGAGAGCAAAATGATTTCTTAATACTTTAGGACATCTAGAGGTTTTCTATTTGGTGGTTTTTTTCATTTGCATATTATTTTGTATGATGTCAGCTGTAGCAATGTATAATGTCATATGCATTTTCATACTTTATGTTAGCAATTTCCTAATTTTATATTGCTGAGAACATCTGTTATTTAGCATCAGCTGAAATTTGTCATTTACAGTCATTACAACAGACTGGACCTACTGTAAATTAGAAGAAATCTTTGAAAACTTGATGTAGAAGAAAAGATATTTCAATAAAAAAATTGGTGGCACTCCTCCTCCCTCTTAAAAATAAATAAATAAATAAAGTCACTTGTAAACTAAATTCTACATCTCTAAATGTGAATTATCTGAAACCAACATTTCAAAGACGATATTATGCAAGAAATTTTAGACATATTTGCTCTTTTCAAAAATAGGAAAGAAAAACAAAATTTGAAATGTGAGCATTGAGAAGTAAATTTCTGGATTTTGAGTAGATACAGAAAGGATATGCAATCAATTATTGTTATTTTTAGTCTTGTGTTGGAATTAGGCTTGTTTGGTTTTGTTTGGTTTGCTTTGTTTTTTTTCTAAATAGTCTCATTGCTCCACATTCTGAAATAGGAAGACAGGAGACATTTAAAGCAACATCTTGATGGTTTAGCTAAGTATTATTTCTTTAACAGGTAACCTCAAAAAAAATAAATTACAAAATCTGATAAGCCACTGTAGTTCCACAGATAGAGGATAGCTGCTGGATTCATGGCTGCAGGTGTACTATTAAATTCAACAAATTCAGTTCAATTCTTTGTTCACGAGTTTCATGGATAAAAAGTGAGCTCTCCTTATGCAGTAAAAAACCACATATTCCCTGTTCTCCAGTTGCCACAGAAACGGGTTTTCTAAAGTAATATGAGGACAGATCATTGTAGTTAGGTCCAGGCTAACCAGATAGCTTACCACTAGTCAGTTGCCATGGGACCGTTCTTACAATTAAAATATTTCTCTCCATACTGATAGAAATAAGAAAATGAGCTGCTGGGGAGGACTATTTCGGAGGGCAGCCACCAAAGACTGGCAATGATGTCCCCAGGAGTACACCCACCTGTCACCAGGGCACAATCCCCCTCTGCACATAACCAGAGCCCTTCTGCAGGCAGGCTGGTGGCCCCCCTAGGAGAAGAGCATGGCTCTGGGAGGGAAAGTCTCTCAGTGAGTATCGATAACACTCAAGGGAGCAGGCATCAGAGCCAGTATCTCACTGCTGAGCAGCTGGTACAAGTCAGCTTCTACTCTGTGTTTCTGTGTAGGATACAAGTTGTGGTTCATAAACAAGTTGGGAAAACAGCCTAAATTTTGCTAGTGAAACAGATCTCACTCTAGGGAAATAGTAACACAACTTGATGAGGGAAAAGACCAAAGCAGTAAGAGTATCTGGAAGAGTGCAAGCATCTAAGCTCAGTCTGACCCCAAGGAGCTTCCCCAGCTGAAGCTGCATTCAGCATAATCCAGTGTCAACAGTTTCAAGGAGACTTCATGAAAGTTGTAATTAAAAATATCCTGTCTACAAACTATAGTGCAAAAGTATAAAAGAAAAAAAAAAAAAAAGTAGTCACCGCTATCCCACTATCTAAATAAAGAGCAGCAGTACACATGGTTATGGTGGACATCCAACAAGAATGAGTGCTCTCACATTGCGATTTTAACAAGGGTAGGAAAATCTGTCCTACTTCAACTTTCGGTATTGCCAGATACAAGACAAACTGACATCTATCTCTGCACAGGCTGGTAATCAGAACAGATACCCATAATTCCTACAAAACTGAATTCTAGCCGGATACGCCTTCATGACTGTAAATACCTGTGCTAGAAACACTAAAGTTTACTTATGTATGCAACAGTCACTGTTTGCCATGCATTCAGAGTACGTTCACTGCTGCAAAGGCTGCTTATTTGCAATTGCTCTATTAGATCAGCAAACGATTTAAACTGGTCTGCAAAGCCAAGTACAGCATAATCTCAACATTACTGACAAGTAGTAATAACAGAGCAGAGAAATATGGCCAGATACTTTTAAAAAATCATTCTAGAGGCCATCTGTGGGAAGAAACGTAGGCTCTAAATAAAATGGGAAAGTGAAAGGAAACACTGTGGCTTTGAGCTGATGGCAATGGGTGGATGTGTAGGAGTTCCACCCACAAAAGGGCAGTGCAAGCAAGGTAATACCACGGAACGCATTAAATGGGAAAGAAGAGAGAGCAATCACCTCTCTCTGCCAAACACAAAAAGGATTCAGATCAAGGATATGGTCACAAAGAGGACAAGATGAAGTTAGCAACACAGACCTTTACCTGCTGCTCACAAAACAGAAACAAAAGCAAAACAACAACAAAAGAAATAATAATAATAATGAGGATCTCCAGAAAAGTCATTACACACAAAGAAGTCTTGCAGAGAGCTTTCCAAGGATGGGGTATCATGGCTGGGGTGGATGAGCAGCCCACTCAGGGTGAGAGTCTGATGAAATGCAACCCAGCAACCCAAAGCAGAAGAGCCATTATTCACTGCAAACCACTGGCAATACACACCCATTTTATCAGAGGGAAAATGACTCATTGTTTCTGTTATTAAGAAAGGTCCTGATCTTTTGAGCTAGATAAACCAGTGCTGACAGGGCTGCTGGGAGCCAGCAGTGGTGTTGGAGCCTCACTACAGTCCCTGAGGGCCCTCTGATGCAACCCTTTATTGGGAAAAGCACTAAGCAGCAAGCAACAAACATCAGACCATAAAGACAAGCCTTTACTGCTGAATAAACTTTATGCAAAGCTGAGGAGAGCAGAATTCCTTATATTTAAGGAACGTGGCTCTTGTGGGACTTCAGTGAGACCCTGAAAGCAGTTAAGCAAATAGTGAAACCCAGGGTCATGAAAGGATCTCAGCAATTTATGGGTATAGCTGAGCATCTTTCTGGACTCTGTGTATTCCTATTGAAACCCTTGGTAGAATACATCTTCCACAATACAGAAATGGCTTCAGCAGAGCACTTGAAAAGTGAAGCAAATAAATTTGATGCTGTCCCAACACCCTTACAAGCTGGAAAAGCAGTTAAATGTGGTGTTAGAAGCACAGTTCTGGTAAATACAAGAAGCAGGACACAGCCAGCGGCTAATCCTTGAATAAAAAGTGCACAGGCAACCATCAGTAAACACTGTGTAAAATCCACCAAACAATATGTTCAGCACATACAGCAATAGGGTGAAAATTCACTGATGGTATCAAATGCATGGGTCTCATATATTCTCCATTGTGCAAAATGAGACAGAGTTTCACAGCTAGTTTACAAAAGCTTCCCATCCTTATGGAAGCCAACAAATTTGGCAAAAAGGAAAGCCAACAAGTTATGAAAAAGGCAGGGTGCCAAGACAGGGAAAAATCCACAACTGGATGCATGACAATTAAAAAAAAAAAAAAAGTCTATAAAAATTATTTCCTAGTAACAACAGATGAAGAACAGTACCAAAATCAAGATTTTAAATAAAGGGGAACAAGAAATTCTCCTGGTACATTAAGAGCAGACATCTCAAGACATCTGTGCTTCCCACCAGGATACTGAATCCTGCTTACAAGAAGCAGAGGAGCATATCTACTAACCAAATCTGAAAGACCAGCTGAGAGTATGTAACTGTAGAGCATGTACAATGCATGGGTATTAGAAAGACTACAATAACTGGGGACAAAACATGTCAATCCAAGGAAATTTCAGGAAGAGTAAGTACAGGTATTCCCACTTTTCCGTCTTTCAAGCAGAGATAATTCTACCTTTCTTCTGTCTAATCTGTTTCTATTTTATGCTATTTGGAGCACTGAATCTACTTATTATTCATACAGAGAATCTATCACGAAAGATGATATTACCACAACACAAATATAGAAGACAACAATAAGAAAAGGAGATAAACTGAAAATTAATATTTGTTAATATCACAGATAGTATCTCCACAAATTGACAACAACAACAACAATAATAATAATAAAAGATTAAAGTATAATTAACTAAAATAGATATTAATTCTGTCCAAGAATCAAAAACGACTTATTGCCAATGACCTGGAAGACAATGAGTAGCAAATGTTATGAAAATGTTATGAAAATGAAGTTGTTAATGGGGAAAAGAAAGATTTTACACGTTTGATAATCTAAATGGCCTACACTTTCAGGAAAAAAAAAAAAAAAAAAAGGAAATACTCCAAGTTCTGTTTTGATGAGGTGATGATTAGTTGCCAGAAGCAGTGAGGAGAAAGGTTGTCTCTTGACTACATTTAAAAATATATTCTGACATTCAGATAACAGGACTGTACTGATGAACAGCAGCTGTATTTCCTTTGTTACAGGATGCTGAGAAACCTCTATAAAAAACTTACTTTGACATCAAGTTGGGATGTGAGATTCAACATTTGTTACCAGCTACTGAAATCTGCCAGGAGCACAGTTTTATAGACTTCAGGTCAGAGGTGAAGGACTGAAAACTGGAATTTAAAAAGTCGTGTTTCCATTTGTTTAACTTTTTTTTTTTTTTTTAATCTGGTAGAGTAAAACTGCTTTTTATAAAATGAGTTTTATCCAGAATAACTTATCTTCAAGTACACATAACAATGACATAATATATTTTCCTATTGTTATCTGCCAGGTTCTTGAGCTGTGAAGGATTTTTTTAATAATATACAGTTACATGTATGTTACTAGTAACTACAACATGCTAATTCTTTCCCAGCAATATAACAGCCTACAATTCCTACTCACAGTTGCCTCCACAGAGGTAAATGGACTGTGATCCACGAGGAATATCTAGGTAACAGCTCAGACACCCGTAGTATAGGTAGCTCAGATACCCGGAGCAGCACAGCCAGGTTAGTGCAGTGCTGTGGATGGGCTACTATATGGCAAACTCACTCACATACTTCTTAACGGTGTTGTGCAATGTGTGGAGGCTTGCACCCAGTAAAAGTCTGAAACTTCCAATCCGTTGTTACAAACCATTAAAGTGGATGCCCAAAAGAAAGATACGGAAACACCCTCTGTTGAAAATCACTGTAAGGACTGAGAGAGAAATTAACAGAAAAGGGTTTAAATAAAATGAATATTTGCAAAAAAATGTTTTCCATGGGCAATAAGCTACAGCCCACTGTAAACAGATGCAAATCGTGCTTCTTGTTATCAAAGAGAAAGGTGGTCTCCTTTAAAAGAGATTTGAGATGCTGCATTTGGAAATGAAAAGAGAGAGAGAGAGATTCTTTCAAAAGAGAAAAATGGACATAACAGAAGTAGTAAACCTATTATGGAAAGTTACAGTGACAACTGATAGTAAAAGGAGAACTTGTTAGTAAAAACAAAGTGTTCATCAATCAAGAGTCATATTAGCATAAGGCCACCCTAGGAAAAAGCAAGCGGGAGAGTAGATTGAACTGTAAATTCATACAATATAGGCAAAACTGTCCTATCATCTGGCTCACAAGAGGAAGGAGAGATAAAGAACAACAGGCAACAGTGTATGTAAATGGAGAATTTAGTCCTGGATACATAAAGCTATCTCATCACATTCATCATGACAACACTGAGGAGATAACTGATCAACTCTGCCCTGAGTGAAATGGGTTAACTGAAAATCCAGTGCATATAAATGTCTACACACACTGAGAGAACAGGTGAAGAGAATAAATGGTATAAAAGCTTGGAATGAGTGATAAGGACATACTCTGACACACTGTAACATCATTTATTATTTTGCACAGACAAAAGTAAATGTTATCAAAAACATCCCAAATTTCACTGTCTTGTAAGTAGTTTTTCTTGAGGATTGACCAAGGCGATTTAAAATATTAATGGTCAAAATTACACATGCACATGTGCACAGACATTCTGCAAGTATTGTACTGCCGTCACTACCTTTAGCTTGAACCTTATTGAGGTCAGTCTAGACCCTGTGGGACTGTGCTGTTGTTTACTATCTGGTAGCTCAGACATGATTTTCTCTGGAGATGGCTGCCCAGAAACAGCCTTTCAACAGAATGGAAACTCTCTACAAAGAAACCCCCAAAGGAACAGCTTGAAGATCTCTGCACTAGCTTCTGGGAGGGTAAAAACATTTAATAATAGAACACCAGACCTTTCCTAATTGAAAGTGTGAATTTGTTTGGTTTCAGTTTATTTGCTCATTTGTTTGCTTAGAATGCCAAACTAGCATTCTTACAAAAGCAGTGAACCCAGAAATTTCAGTTCAGAGATGTGCAGCTTGATAGAGGGAATTGCAGAGGGAGAGCTTTTCTTCTGCTCCTTTGCAGCCTCAGTCTAATTACTGTATCAGGGGAAGAACAAAGGCTCACCAGAAATATCTATACACATCCACAGTGTACAGCTGCTTGCCCTTGATATCTTGTAAATGGCGTTGCAATGAAAAATAAAGCTCTAGCATCGTAGGAGATAAGATTGCAATGTAAAATAAGGAAGGTATTGCCTTTGGTCACTGAAGGAGCATTCAGTTGTAGTAAGTGATGTCATGTAATTGGCAAAGATCAGAGAAAAGAAAATCTGAAAGCATTTTACATCAGGAAGAACCTGATGCTGCAACTTTGTATACACACTAGTGCTTATCTCGCCAAGTCACAAAAGCTGTCCTGAAATATTAAAGGGACTCCTAAACTGCAGTTAGAGGCCGTCAAGGGGAGTCTTTTCTAAACCTATTTGTTGCTGCTACTCATGATCAATAGAATTTATAATAATTTAAGCTTTTATTCAAGATTTGAAAGCTTTCAAAAATCTTTTTTGCTAAGCACATTTAGAGTGGGAGCACACAATGTCATTTTACTTACTAGCTTTGAAACAATCTTACTGAATGCCTGTGCTTGCAGGGATCTTTTTCTCAGGGTCACCATTCACAACAGTGGTAATGAATATCTGATCCCATAATATTGAAAACATACCTTTTGTCTCCACTAGCATCTGGGCTAGATTTTTGTTTTAACTGTGCAAAGAAACCTGCTATTTTTGCTGTTTCTTTCTCCTCCACGTGACTGTGAACTTTTCTTCCTAGTTTCTCTCCCTCCTAATATGCAAAGTGGTCACAACTACAAGGGAAAATCAGGATGTGTTAAGCACTAAATCACACCTTAAAATCATTTATTCCTATGCAAATAAGAGCATTCATGAGAATCTGTACAGGATTTTCTAACCAGTAGCAATTCAGCACTCCTCACTTAAGCATGCAGGGAAAGGATTCATATTAGAGACTGTGAACTCAAATGTAGGGCACTTAAAACAAATGCCAGAGAGAGCACGTAGTTCATGAAAATGCTTATGCGTTAGTAACCTAAACGCATTCAGACTGTAGAACAGGAGCAAACAACTTGATACAGCTAAAGTAGCTAAATTCAACTACATGCTTTCAGGAAAAGAAAGGAAGGAAGGAAGGAAGGAAGGAAGGAAGGAAGGAAGGAAGGAAGGAAGGAAGGAAGGAAGGAAGGAAGGAAGGAAGGAAGGAAGATAAGGTTTCTGCAGATTGAACAGCTCTCAAGTGCCAGTCTAAAAAGGATCATTTATTGACTGAAAATACACAGTACATACATAGGACCTCACATACAGTTTTGACTGTGAAATCTAAAGGTAATCTAAAGGCATTCTCACCATTAAGACAAACCATTGTATGTCAACTTCAAAGAGCACAAAGGACTTGCTAGGGGGTATGCAAAGAAGCAAATGCACCTTACAGAAGGGTAAGAAGCTCTTTAAGGAGTCACTCTCAGGTTTTTGGCCTTCTGGTCCCAGCACCATCCTGCAACCGCAACACCACAGCGCAGGAACAGCAACCTGCTCAGTTAAATGCAGGTGTGGAGTGAGAGGAACTGCATGGAGGCTGTGCCAGACAGTCAGCCATGGCCCAGGGAGAGGGCCCCGGCCTGGCCATTGGAAATGTGTGGTTGCCAGGCCATGGAAAAATGCTGAGGGTCCTGGCAGTACGGACAGATGATGCTTCCCTCACCAAGCTAGGCCCAGTATCAAATCCAGAGGGGGGCAAGCCTGAAAATAAAAATTAACAAACAAACATACAGAAAAGCAGTCACTAGTGAGCTTTATGTAACAGCTCTTTTCAGAGCCAAGTTTAGACCTGTGAATTCCTCCCTGATCTCTTTCTAATCAAACAGCCACTGGTAACAGTGGAAGGTGTGCTGTAAATATTTGAGTGGCAGCTGATGAGTTGGCCAACTGGCTGAACACACAAGTGTCAGAATTAAAAGCCTGAAATATGGACTGGAGCTATAATGGCCCTGTGTCTGTGGTTGATCAAGGACAGAAAGCACTAATCTGCAACAAGAAGGAGACACAGATGAACAGCAAAATGGAAGGAGCATTGGGAGCAGAAACAGAACAGGGAGGAGAAGCAAACTACATGTCAAGGGAGGAAAGGGGGTACAAGGAAATGCAGTGCAAGTGAAGAACAAGGCTGCCAGGTCAGACAGCCAACGAGGTGGTGAGGCTGGCCTCTAAGTCCTCTAGTAAAGCTGCTGTTTCATGTGGACAGAGACAGCAAGGCTGACAGAAACACAAAGTGAGCAAATAACATAGGAAAATTGTTACATTCATAACAGAGACAACTTTAAGAGTTCCATGCAGAGGTGGGAGAGGGGAATATTCTGTTTTGGCAGATTCTCCTGGTTTGAGACACATTGTCATCTTTATATAATGGTGGATTCCATGGGAACCTGAGGAAACTGGTAACCTAGAAAATCTCCTCAGACCTCCCTCTGCACAGCAGCTCCTGAAAAGTAACCATTAGAACTGTAACCTGTTTAACTCAAGTGGGTTAACTTACTTAAATAGTGTGTCACAGAATAAATGCTTGAATTCTTACTTCAGCTTCGAGATGACCTTGGCATATCAGCATGAATATGTGCAGATTACAGCAGACTCCAGGCTGCAGAATGAACCGTTTGCTGCAGTGAGCTGCTTATGAACAAACCTAGCAAAAGCAGATGACCTGCTCTTACAACATTATTCCTAGTCATTCATATCTTTCAATCATGTCTGTGTACACTCTTCATTTGCCTTCATTGCCATTAGTGATCATCAGGAAACACTTATCTGCTTTACCTCAGATCTACAGATCATCTCTGCTATTACATCATTCCCTTGAGGTCTCTCTGAAAACAAAGTGTGTTTATTTTGCAGCACTGAAGCTCTGTCCTTGAAGGTGAAACACAAGATTAATCCGCTTTAAAAGAACAGTGAGAAAGAGGTTAGAAATAGTAAAGGATTTCTACATCTCTTAAGTCATAAGAAAGCTTTTCATGCCCCCTGTAGAATTTTATACTAAATGCATTTTGGTAAAGAACCAATGCAGTTGCTATACCAGATGCCTATTCTTAAAAGTGGCAGAAAGTGATATGTCTGAACTTCTACAGTGAGCCAAAAACAAGCCAGCAAAATTCAAGAAAAATGCTGTGCTATGTGCTGTAGTGATAGACATTTCACTTCCTATCTTGTAACCAGGAAAACTAGACTGCAATTAGGCAAGACTCCTTACTCAACCTTCTTCAAAAGAAATCATAGATAAAATCCTGAACTTGAAAGTGTGAAGACCTTGGTGGGAGTTCTGCAGAGGTACTGTCAGAGACAAGAGAAGAGGAAAATAAAACTAGATTGAAAACCACCTGTCATGCATGCATGATTCAAAATACATACAGCATTCCTTAGATACTGCAAAAGTTTCTCCAACTTCATAACCCTTGCAGCTGGTCTACATAATACAGGGCTGCACTGTCCCTGTATGCTTTGCTGCAAGAAACTTGAGTGCAGATTTCACAATCTGGTCTGGCAACCAAGGTAGAGAATGATGGGAAACTCAAAAAATCTATAATTACAGACCAGATGCACAAGGCAATGGGTCTCTTCTGCAGTCTGTTGAACTCATCCCTGTTTTCTGTGCCCATTTCTAAGGTAACCCTCCTTCCCTGCAAATTCTGGCATTTAATGAGTCAAAACTAGTTTAGCTGAAGTGTCTCACCTAAAATTTGAATTTATAACCATTAGTAGAGATACAAGAGTCTACAGATTTTCCCCTGTCAATTTTTTTCTAATAGCAAATCCAAAGACTTCCTTTCCGCTGAAGCAAAGGGTAACTGAGTGTATTTCAGGTAAGTATACCTTATATGATCCAGATGTAATAACTTTTAATGGTCTTTAAAACAGATCCAATATATATTTACACTGACATGATTTTAATACATTTTGATTAAAATTTTAAGACAGTATTTCCTTTCAAACTTTCTTTTCCTTCCTACGATTTAAATAAGTTTATCATTTTCATTATTTTCATGTTAGATGCTTTTTCTTGTTGAGTGAGGTAAGCAGCATGGAAGGAAACAAAATTTAGAATGGGAGAAATTAAACACCTCTGGTGCTTAAGAAAGATCTTTAATTTACATAGCTCCTTAACACACAAAAACACATTTGTGCAACAGAATCATCAGTGATATCAGCATGGGTCTGGAAAGAACAGTGTTTGTTTATTAACAGTTCCTGCAGAATTATAGGAGGTGAATGCATAAAAAGTTGTGGGGTTTTTTTTGTTTGTTTGGTTGGTTGGTTTGGTTTGGTTTGTTTGTTTGTTTTGTTGTTTTCTGGGAGCTACCAAGCTGATGGCCAATGCTTTTCTCATATTCATGCTCTAGTCAAATGAGCAGCAGCTATTTTAAAAGATATCTATGAGAGACACTTATAGCCAGATTTTCATAACTGCTGAATACCCATCCCAGCAGGAATCAATAGGAGCTGCAGGCACTTGTCCTCTAAAAATCAGAGCTATAAATTTCACTAGACTTTCTCAACATGTTATTGTAATGAGCTAAAGTAGGTCAAAATTTCCACCTACGTTGTCAGTGACCTTTTATTATTATGCCTTGTTTTCAATCTTGGCATAACACGCTTTTTTTCCTAACAAGCTGAATTTACTGCAATTGAAAACATATACATATAGTACGTTTGTATATCCATTGAATATATACATAAAAACATGAAAAAGAACCATCGATGTTAGCAATCCTTGCTAGATTATAAATGTGTCTCATGGAAAGCTTAATTATCATATACCCAAAGTTTTATTTTGTTTCAGGGAATACAGGAAACTGATACTGAAACTGATAATGATACCCTGACTGATGTTCACAAAGGACAGCGCTAGTTCTGGTAGTAGGAATTCTGAATAATGACTGAGATATTGTATTGTTAGACAGTATAGTCTGTTCATCAGAGCACTAACAGTTGTGAAATGTTGCTATGTATAGTACGATATAAGTAAAAATGCCATGAACAAATTCAATCAAATGGTGCCACACTCATGACAGAGGAATCATAGATATTAAAATGCAGTATAAGCTTCTCATAAACATTGTCAACGCTTAGTGTATTAGATGGATATCAGCTGCTTGTGCAGACAACAAGCAGCAGAATCTAAGCCAGAACCCTGAAGGTGGAACAGGATATTACATCCAATGTTAAATCTTCATTTCATTTTTGGCCTACAGATAAAAGACTTCAGTTATGAAGACCACATTTTTGCACTGAGTAGCACCTGACACTTACTTATTTGTCACATATTTGTGACCAGAGTTACATATTGTAGAACAGACAAAGCTTCATTCCTCTCTGTAGAAGCTGTTATTTTGTCCTTCCTTTTCTGTTTATTGCTGTGATTAAAGGAGGAAAAGTCCTGGTACGTGCAAGAGCATATGTTTGTGTGAAATATATCTAATTAATTGCCTGAATAGCTGTAGACAGAATTGATGAGCACTAGTGGAATAGATAGGAATTAAATCCAGGGGAGAAGGGATTATGTTCTGAGGAAATCAATGTTTCATATAGATAAATCCTTAGGCTTCTCAGCTATTATTTGTGGAATGCATTTAAAATACATCATGCACAATATGTTCGCACCCAATTCTCAAATAATTCATAAAAGTATTCAACTCAGAAGACTGGACAGATTGTAAATGTCCTCTACATCTAGCTAGTGTTTTGTATTTGACCTAAAAAGACAGTGACCTTTGCCAAAGCCTTCACTGTTGTTAGCTCTTCTGACATCAAAGTGAAGTGAAATCAGAGTTTCAAATGAATGTTGTCCTCCTTTTCCTTCATGGCTGTTTTGAAGATGCTTGTGGAATGATGTGTAAAAAGACAGGCTGAATAATGCTGTCCCTAAAGAATTAATGTCTCCAGAATAAGGAGTTTTGAAATGAGTATTGCTTTGCTTGGACATATGTGGAGAAGAAAGAGATTATGGTAGTAAGTGGCTGGCCCATCCTAGCAGCAAATTAAAATTGTTTCTGCTCATCTGGTCACCAAGTGAGGAATGAAGCCCAGAATCTTCATGTTCCCAAAGCACATAATACATAGGTCATGGTATGCCTGGCACTTCATAAAGATAAACAAAAAATATTCCTCTACCTCTTTAATATGGCAACGTGCAATAACAGACTTGCACAGACTGGGTACAAGTCTAATAGTTTCAACCAGGGAGTGTGACTTTTTCCTGATGAACAAAATTTTTCTTCTAATACCTTTATCTCACTGGCCTGAACACATCATGTTATAGGCAAATAAAGAAAAATCTTTTGTGATTTCAATATCCATCTATTAGAAATAGACATTTCAGAACACAATGTTTTGCCATGCCCTGCTTCTGTTTCTTTTATCTAAGATGATTTATGAATTTCCTGTTAAAATTGACAATAATGCTACATTCTGAAATGGAGGGAATATACTACAAGTATTCTAGTAAACGCTCTGTATCAAATATGTATTTTTAAATATTATGGGGAATATTTTAAATTAAAAATCATAAGTGCTGTACACAGCTCTCTAGGAGAGGTCATATCTGCAAATAGCATCTCAGATATAGAAATGAAAAAGTCTTTAAAAATGCTGATAGTCTATTCTGTTCCAACTTTTAGTTAGATTAAAATTAATTTGGCAGTGAAACAATGTATGTAACTGCTAGGGCTGCATGGACAATAATTTATTATTTAATGGCAGATCTTCCCATCCTGACAGCAAGAGTAACATCAAATAAACAAAGAACTCTAAAATGTCAATCAACATAGTAGAAAAAGAAGACTTCCAGAGAAAGAGAAGAAATCAAGTCCCAGTGAAGAGAAATATTTCTACATTTGCGTTTTACTTCTAAGAGTTCTACACACAATGGAAGAATGCTGGTTTAATCCAGAATCTTCCTTAGTAATAATAATAATAATAATAACGATAACGATAATAAATCAAGAAGGTGGATAAATATGTAACAGGAAAAGATTTTTTTTTTAACAAAAGAACTCTCTGAAGAGTAAAGAACTAAACTGAGAGCCCTGTAGGCTAGCTGAATCAACTGAGCAACTTTTCTTTAATTATAACTATATTTTGGTTCTGCAAAACAAGAATTTAACCCTTCCTGCATTTTGTTGATATAGCAAGATAATATCTTGATTAGATTTAAGGTACTTCCAGGACCCCAAACTCTTCGTTTTTAAAAGAGAACTTCTGTTACAGAAAAAAAAAAAAACAACAACAACAAAAAACATTGTGAGGAAGAGGTGACAACTCCCAATGGAGACCATCATAGACAGTATTTTGTTGAATCATAGCATCATAGAGTCATTTAGTTTGTAAAAGAATTCTAAGATCATCAAGTCCAATTGTTAACCTAGCAGCCCATTCCAATACATCACAACTTTTTCAGTGAAGAATTCTTTTCCTAATTTCCAACCTAAACCTCTCCTGGCACAAATTGAGGCCATTTACTCTTGTTCTATCACTTACTGTTTGGGAAAAGAGCCCAATCTCCACCTTGCTACAACCTCCATTAACGTAATAGTAAAGTACAGTCATACTCCCTGCCTCCCCAGAGCATCCTTTTCTCCAAGCTAAACAACCCCAGCTCCCTCAATCACTCCTCATAAGACGTGTTTTCTAGACCCTTCACCAGCTTCATTGTCCTTTGGACCATACTTCAGCACCTCAATGCTTTTCTTGTAGTGAGGGGACCAAAAATGAACATAGTATTTGAGGTCTGACCTCACCAGAGCCAAGTACAGAGGGACAATCACTTCCCTAGTCCTGCTGGCCACACCATTTCTGATACAAGTTAGGATGCTGTTGGCCTTCCTGGCCACCTGAGCACACTGACGGCTCATGTTTAGTCAGTGATCAACCAATACCCCCAGGTCCCTTTCCTCCAAGCAGCTTTCCTGCCACTCTTCCCCCAGCCTGTAGCATTGCATGGGGTTGTTGTGCCCCAAGTGCAGGACCAGCACTTAGCCTTGTTGAAACTCAAACAGTTGGCCTCAGCCCATCGATCCAGCCTAGCCAGATCCCCCTGCAAAGCCCTCCTACCCTAGAGAAGATCAACACTTGTGCCTAACTTGGTGTCGTCTGTGAACTTTCTGAGGGGGACACTCAATCCCCTTGTCCAGATGACTGATAAAGACATTGAAGAGAAGTGGCCCCAGTACTGAGCCCTGGGGGACGCCACTCATGGCAGGCCTCCATCTGGATTTAACATGACAACTCTTTCAGCCCAGCCACTCAGCCAGTTTTTACCCAGTGAGGCATACACCCAACCAAGCCATGAGCAGTTTCTCCAGAATAATGCTGTGGGAAGCAATGTCAGAAGCTTTACTAAAGTCTAGGTAGACAACATCCACAGCCTTTCTCTCATCTACTAAGTGTGTCACCTTGTCATAGAAGGGGATCAGGTTTGTCAAATGGGAGGTTACATTCATTTTTTTATCATCATACATTTAGATGCTTTTGGATGTAGTTTCACAATTATAAGTAGGGAACTTATCAAAATAGAAAGAATAAGTCACCTAATTGCTTTAAAAGCATAAAGAAGATCAGTTTTCCTTTGATAAGGAGATCAGATATCCTTTTATATCATTGCTTATAAACCTAATAGAGAATTAAATGTCTCCTGATCATTTAGTTATATTTCAAGTCCATTTTTCCAAACATATAAACTGCAAGATGTCTTCAGAGAGGATCCATGAATTTTGCACAACATAAATTTCAAGTTATGTTCCATATCTATGCTGTGAAATTTAGGGAAGGAAACAAGGTACCTCTATCCATTTTTTTGTATTTATGATCTCTTCAGAAGAAAAAGAATACTGCAATTCGTCCATCCAACATCAAACCCCAAGATTTTAATGCACATTATGAACTTGAACAAACCTCCAGAAGTTTCTTGCCTGTAGGGCATCAGTATTTCCAGCATTATCAGTGTAAGGGAGGAGCTGTTGAGCACTTTCATCTATTACCTGGAAGCAAAAAACATACTAGGTGTGTATAGGATACAAAGACTGGCAGAGAGAAATGTACTTATGTAGAGAAAAAAGAGAAATTCAGAACAGCCAAATCTAGGGTAAACCAGAACTGTGACAACACCAGTAGGATCACAGTGGACAAGAAATAGAACATGTACTTTGAGGCAGGAAAAAATAATAATAATAATAATAAAAAATTGAGTAGTTTACAGAAAGGAAGACAAAGGCTTTTCCCTTTCCATAGTGCTTTGGTGAGATCAACAACAGAGTAATGCATGCAGTCCTGGCCCTACTTAAAATTAAATATCACAAATTGAAGAGCTTGCAAAAATTGAGGCAGTACATGGGAAAATTGACTCATTTGTAAGAGACTTCACTTGATCAAAAAATACATTATGAAAACATGTTAAAGAATGACTTGCTCCTTAATAACTGACCTACAGAATGAGGTGGACAGCAGGATGTCCCCAGTTCTTGGGGGTCCAGTCTGTGGGAAATACTGAGTTCTTTGCAGTCAAATGCCATGCTGATGGTAACATAGTCCAGAAGGACTTTACAAAAGGTGAATGAGCAAAAAGGTGATATAAGAACTTCAGCAAAGACAAATTTATGGTGATGCCTGTCAGGAAAAATTATCTAGATCTTGCCTGCAAGATTCTGAGCTCAGATTTGGCAGTTACAACTCAGGAATAGGATCTTGGAATCACCATTGAGAGCTTTCTGAAAGCTTTGGCTCCATGTCCACTGGCAAATAAGAAACTCAAGAAAGTGTTGGTCATCATCACAAAGGGCAGTAAGAAAAGAGATGTGGTTCTATCCATTTTGCTGCTATCTAAGACTTTGGCGTATTTGCATCTTGGGTACTCTGGGCTGTTCTGGTCTCTGCATCTTAATAAGGAAGTAGTGGAGTCAGAAACAAGGTACTGAGGAATGTGACCTAGGGGATCAAGGAAATGGAGCAACTACCCCCAGGAGTAGTTGTTTTGCCAGGGAAGGAGGTGGAAGAGGGATACAAAGTTTACAAAACAATAAAGGCAATAGATAAGGTGAATGCAGAATGATTACTCACCAAATCTGACAAACCCCAGATAGGGGACACCCAGTGAAACTGAGAGATCATAGAATCATAGAATAGATTGGAGGAGACCTTAAAGATCAGTTATTTCCAACCCCCATGCCATGGTCAGGGACACCACCACTAGATCAGGTTGCTCAGGGCCTCCTCCAACCTTGTCTTGAACACCTCCAGGGATGGGGCATCCACAACTTCTCTGGGCAACATGTTTTAGTGTCTCACCACCCTC
Organism: Anser anser; assembly: GCF_964211835.1. Classification (NCBI taxonomy): domain Eukaryota; kingdom Metazoa; phylum Chordata; class Aves; order Anseriformes; family Anatidae; genus Anser; species Anser anser. The sequence continues at coordinate 25,797,534 of NC_139723.1, read as the reverse complement.
TGAGTGAAGGATTTCCTCCTAACCTCTAATCTAAATGTCCCCTCTTTTAGTTCAAAACCATTCCCTCTTTTCCTGTCATTATCTGCTTGAGCAAAGAGTCACTGTCCATCTTTTTTATAAGCCCCCTTCAAGTATGGAAAAGCCGCAATGAGGTCACCCTGGAGCCTTCTCTTCTTTATGCTGAACATCCCCAGCTCTCTCAGGCTTTCTTCATAGGAGGGGTTCTCCAGCCCCTTGATCATCTTCGTGGCCTTCCAGTGGAGCCATTGTAACAGATCTGCTTCCTTGTCCTGGGGACCCCACGCAGTACTCCAAGTGCGGCCTCACAAGGGCAGAGTAGAGGGGGACGATCACATCCCTTGACCTGCTGGCCACTCCTCAATTTAATACACATATAAGTAGGTGATTTATTTATTTATTTGTTTGTTTGTTTGTTTGTTTGTTTGTTTATAAAAGGTATAGTGAATATCTGGAACTTGTTTGCTGCAGATGGTCAGGGAGGTGAACAGCTTCGTATGGTTCAAAGAGGGACAAGGTAAAATTACAGACAACAGGTCCATTAAAGAGATATTGGAGGAAGAGGCAGGAAGGTGTCTTCCCTTAATGATTATGGATGCCGGGAGAGTACAAGGGGTATGCACTACAGATAGTAACTCAGGCTTGTACCCTAAATCACTTATCAACCACCTCCAGAAACAAAGCATAAAGCCAGCAGTATTATTTGTCTAACCCAGAGATGCTTCCTTATGTGGCCCTTGATAAGTTTTGCTCAGCAAGATTTATTCTAACTTTTTATACTCTCAAAAGTCCCATATAGTTACCAATAATAAAAACTCAGTCTGCTATCTGTATGAAGCTGCCAAAATCAAAAATGAAAAAAACAAAACAAAACACACACACACACACACACACACACACAAAAATGTAGTCTTAAAGTCAGCTGTTCTATAGCTTTGCAACAACAGAAATCTTCAACATATGCAGTAACACTGGAAAAAGAGATCAAGAGATTTCTGCCTCCCAGTGAGACTCCATATTTTATTCTCTACCAAACATGAAAGTAACACAATAATCCTGACATTTAAAACATATGCTTATGATGAGTTTCAGAGGTACTGATCATCAGAACAATATATCAGAATTATTCAGAGAATAGATGGCATGGTATAGATGGCCATGCATAAGCCCTGGAAGATAATAATTCCAAACCCAGTGACAAAATTTTATAGCTGTAAAATTGTTTATCTATATACACAAACATAGTATGGCAGGATTAATGCCTATTTATCCACCTCTTTTACTTTTTTGGTCTGTTTCTTTAATTTAATCTCTTTAATTAGCAGCACCAAATAGCTGGCTGATAGCAATCAGGTAGCACATCTCAGAAAAAAGGCAGAAATCAACTGCCACACAATGACTCATTAAATCATGCCTCAGTGGAAAGTCAAATAAAGGCAAATATCATTTGAAAAATAGTTTTAAAACTACTATAAGACATGTGCCACAAATGCAGAGATGTGTATGCTACTCCTTTTGTCAGTGTCAGCTCTATTAATCTTCTACTTCAAGGAGATACTTCCATGAATATTCATGTTAATATATAAAACATGTAAGTGCATCTTATCAGGCCGAGAGAGAAACCTATGAGCAACAAGGCTTATTTCTTCTGTGCACTGTTATCGTGATGATAACTAAAAACCCAATTTAACCAATTATACTACCAAACCAAAAACAAATATTTTCATATAGCGATTGAAATATAATTTAAATTGTTCAGTAATGATTAAATTTCTAGCATACTTTGAAAAGGTACCTTTTTCTATCATATACCCAATTGCAAAAGTCTTCTTTTAAAATATCAACAGGAGCTTTATTTGTTAATATATGATCTGTTCTGTGTTATAAGATGTTCCCACATGGATGTAAGTTACAGTAAAACATTATGGTACTTCTGCCCCAGTTTATGTCTTCATGCTAGTCTTTCTCATGTAGAATGTTTCAGGGTACTTTGGTCTACTCTTTTTTTTTGAGAGCTGCTTACTCCTTTACATTTACTATCTTAAAAACAATTGACAAAATTCATGTCATCTTTGTATGGATTCTTATATGACTGCATGCATTCATGACTGAAGTCCCTCCTCTCAGCCATCAGGCCAGGTCTGTTTGTATGCCACATCTACACCCACTGTTGTTAATGTTGGTGTGCTCCAGACCTCGTGCCCCAGAGTAGGTGACTAGATGGGTGATAATAAATTGCCTCAGGGATGATCCAGATTATCAGACCAGGAAGGCATCATCTGGCAATAGCACAGCAACAAATTTCACACCCATTCACAATGAATCAATTGCTGAGCACAAGACAAAAGCCCTAGCTCTCCATCATGCTACATATGTACAAGAGTGATAAAAGGATGGATACAACCTTCTGTGGTTTCCGTGCTCTCATAAACTCTTCATGGAGACATATCCCAGACATTTTAACCTGCCTAATGGTTTTGTTTGTGCATTCCTGTGTCAACAGGAAAACTAAACACATTTAAGTCAAAAGTAAATATACTTAAATATTTCGGTTTTCCAAATTTATTATTTTTTTTAATATGTGTAACAGAAATAACACATGAAGCAGTGATAATCTGAACACAGACAGGTGTATGGCATGATCATTTTATTAATACTAGTAAAGAGAGTTCCATCTTTTGGGATTACTTTTTTTTTTTTGGAAATTGAACCAGAAAAGATTTTCCAACCTAACTTTTTATTTCCAAAGTATGTGGACCTAATGAAAAAAGCACTTAAAACATTAATGTGGATATCTGTTGTTTTGATTCAAAAGAGACATTAAAAAGAAGAAAACATTTTCATTTTTCGTTTTCAAAGATATTTCCTTATGATAAATATTTCATTTATGTAACACTTATACGTTTACGTTATTAAAAATTTTAACCCAAATTGTCTGATGGGAACATTTAATTCAACCAAGACTTTTTTTTCTATTTTTTTTTTTGTTGTTGTTCCAGCCTGCAAATGGTAAAGATAAATAAAATACAGCCCTCTACTTTGTTGATAGAGGATGTGATTAATATCCAGAGAATTCAGCGCTCTATGAACCTCATACTCATCTTTCTGTTTATTAAAACTGAAAACATGCCCTTAAGATTATACTTTAGCTCTTAATCTCATTAATTGCTCCACTGGATTTTGATTTAAATCAGATAGAGAAACCTCTGTTCCAGGAATCCTCGTGGAAATGGCAATCTCTACCTAAACACTTTCAGGCAAGAAAAGAGTTTCTAATGAAATTCTCTCTGCTTTCCATCTCTAGAGAAATCTGTTTCTAATGTCTCTAACATCTAATTGTAAGAAATATTTGAGAATTTTTTTTTAAACAAGCATGTAAACTTTCTGATGATACAACTTTAAGCAACATCTGGCTCCATGTGTAAAGCCACTACATATCTTGCCCTAACCACACACAGTATATCATTTATTTGCCGTGTTCTGGCCACAGACTCCTACTTGCATGTGCCACTTCTCCAGCAAGGTCATGAACAAAGGACCTGAGCCCTCTCTGCACAATGAAAGCTCAGGTCACTGCACATCTCCAAGGGGTCTTTGTTTTTCTTTTCTCCTCCTCTCTTCTAGATGCTCCAGGCATGTCCTTCTGGTTTTGGAAATCTGCATTTCCCATGTTTCTAGTTTTGTGCCAGGTTTCATACTGAGGGCTCAAGGTGCTCACTTGTCCCACTTTCTTTCATAAAATCTACCCGAGTCCTCTCTCAAAACCTTGCCTCCCTCCACCCCAGACCCCAATGCTCATGGGCCCTATATGGTTCTTCTTTCTATTAAATATTATTTATTCTGGCCCTGCTCACTTTTTCTCCTGTTGTCAGGACTATATTAACCACTCTCTTTCTAACTGTTCTAAATCGTATTCATCTGGAAGTTCTCCGAGTGCTTGCATTATGTATTTGTTCCCGTGCAAATGTACCATTTCCTCCCTTGCCTCCCCTCTCACTGTTGTTACCTGCTTGGTTCCTGCCTCACCATGTATTCCCCAGACACATGGAAAACACACTTTTTTCCCCATGAGAGGTTTCCCACATCCTATTTTACACCTTATCTTTCTACTTGAAAAAAAACCCTTTGTGGTGACAACATTTTAGAGTGGTGTCCATTTTCCAGTTCCATTTTCTGATTCCTGACAAAATTGACAGGATCATCCATTTTGCTACCACTTTGCACATACATAGAAACAGCCAAAAAACATTAGACTGCAATGCAGGTCCTCAGTCCTTGACCACTAAGGAGAACTTGGCAGCTAATATACAATAGTGTATATTCTCAGCAAGTAGAGAAAGTAATCTAAATATCTTAATTGAATAATAATAAGATGCTTCATTTTTATGAAATTGGCCTGAACTAAATATTGTTTTTCAAGATGAACTGTTTCCGTTTATCAGCAACAATTACATCCTGAGCTAAAAACAAAATTGAGGCTGAGTCCTAAGTTGTTTGTTACCCAGGGATCATGCAATTATTAACAAGTTAACAGGAAATTCAAGTTATAATTATACAGAGATGTCTAGTAATTACATCTTTGGAGGCATAATTGGCCTAAAAAATAATAGTGATATTTTAGCTGTAAAAAAATGCTAAATGGAAGCAGTCAAAATAATTGTGGACCTACAGAAGATTAGCTGAGATCAAAAGATTGAATTTAAGTGTACCATATAAAAGTATCCATAAAGCCATTGTAATGCTGTGCGTGAATAATTTCACAGCAGTCTTAAGAAATAATTGATCAGTGAGATCACCTAAAAACTGACTGTGCTGTGGCATCTTTTACAGCATAGAGTCATTCCTTTTGACTATTTTTATTTTAACTCACTTAATTTTTACCACAGGGAGGATATTAATTTTGTTCTTGCATGTTTCTTTTATTAGTTAAAAAGAGATCAAAGAGAAGTGCCACAACTGAAATGAGAAAACATTACTATGAAGCTGTGGAAAACAAAATTTCTTATTACTGAAATCCAGATCAAAATACTTTAGGTCTTTTTAGGGAGACATCTTTTGTTTGCATATAATCAACTGAAATAATCTTGATCTTATTATTGCAACACTTATATGATCACTTAACGCTACTGATTTCTAGATAAAACAGGTGAAGGAAAATGGTGGATATCCATCTGTGATCTGTGAACTGGACAGCCAACTTCCTACTGGGCCACTGCTTCCCCAGCCCCCTGTAGTCCTGCCTCCCTTCCCCACCCCAAAAAAAAAAAATAAAAAAATCCATATCTAGAATTCTCCAGCCTTCGGCAAATAGACTGTATTCAACCCCCAGTTCCCAGAAAAACATTTCAACAAATGACTAGTTGTTAACATCACTGTAAAGTAGAAAAACAATGTATATTCTGGATGATAATTTTTCAAGTAACTAAGAACAGTGTTTACATTTCAGGTTTCATTTTCAGGCTTTCAGCAAGCAGTTTTTCAGCAGAGTTCGTAGGATTTTCCTCTGAAATTTTACTTTTTTTTTTTTAATTGAAATTTTAAAATCTCATTGTTATAGGGCTTGAAAGAAAAGGTATTTCAACAATCTGAAAATTGACTGAAATAGGTTGGAATTTTAGTTTGATGAAGCACAAAGGACATTCTGTTCTTCCCAGTGTCAATGTGTTCCTGCATCCACCTAATGCCTCACAGATGAAGGGGAAATGAGGCAGTTCAGTTAACCATGCCAGGAGGCAGTGAGACTTTCATCTATGTGCACACACACATGAATTGTGCAACCAAATCAACACTAGAGGTGCTTCCTGCTGTGTAGTACCTCCACGCCATGGGGTAAGACTTTCAGACTAGAGCATCTGTGCTCATTTCACCTCAGAGGTTCCTTCTCCTCTGTAAAAACACATTTCAGCTTCTGATCCCAAACACAGATGAAAAGTAAATATCCAAGAACAGAAACGCAGATCTCTTACCATGTCTGTTTATTCCAGTTAATTTTTAAAAATGCTTCTCAGTAGTCTTGAAACTAATAGGTTATGCATGGGAGAACACAGGCCAGCCATAGAAAACTGATATTTGGTTATTAAAAATTAATAGGTATCGGTACCTTTCTTCTTGCTTTATTTCAATTTTAGTGCAAGCAGTTTTCCCTTCTTGCTAACCAAGCAACAGAGCAACAGTAATAATTAGCATAAACTTTATGGTAACTCACAGATCACATTAAGTAATTTACCTAGTTTACAGATGCATTTCCAGTCAACATCCTTATAAAACTATGGTACTTATTTTGATGAGGTAAATGACAACTGTATCAGCTTATTTCATTATATTAAAGTACCAAAAGGAAAATGTAATAATAATTATCATTAAATTGTTTTAAGTTTCCACTGTAATCCCTTGATTTTTTAAGCCATAGGCTCCTGTACCAAGCTATTCTTCAATGTTTGCAAAAACCTGATATCAGCTATTTGTTACACATTATTGTTTGTATTATCATAGCATGATGAAACAGTAGTAATGCATCAGGACTGCACTGCTCCTCTCCAGATCCTCTTAAGCTGAAATAAACATACCTTGTATCAATAATCTTTCTTCATAAGTTAATGGTTCATTTTTTAAGTATTTTATTCTTAAACCACTAACAGTACTTCATTGCCCTAACCTTATATGAAACTTGGATGCATACAACATCCAAGACAAAGATTATTTTGTTTTCAAGACTGTATCACATTCTTTTAACTAAACTATTAAGAAATTACTTTTTTTTTTTCCTTTCTGCTAAACTCATATCTTTGAATACACAATTTTGATATTGTCCTGGTTTCAGCTAGGCTAGAGTTAATTTTCCTCCTAGTAGCTGATGTGGTTCTGTGTTTTGGATTTAAGATGAGAATAATGCTGATAACACACCGATGTTTCAGTTACTGCAGAGCAGTGCTCACACAGAGCTCTGAACTTTCCAGCTTCTGGTGCTACCCTGCCACTAAGGAGGCTGGGAGGAGATGGAACCAGGACAGCTGGCCCAGACTGGCCAGAGGGATGTCCCATGCCATATGGTGTCATGTTGAACAATTAATATGGGGTGGCTGGCCAAAGGTGGGGGGGGGGGAGGGGAGGAGTGGAGAACTGGGGACACCACTGCTCAGGGACAGGCTGGGCATCAGGTGGTGATCAATTGCATTGTGCATCACCTGTTTTGTACACATTATTAGTATTACTATTATCATTATTATTATTATTTATTTTCTCTCCTATTACACTGTCTTAATCTCAACCCACAAGCTTTTGCTTTTTTTTACTGATTCTCTCCATCATGCCACTGGGAAGGGGAGTGAACGACTGTGTGGTGCTTAGCTGCTGACTGCGTTAAACCACAACAGATATATAACCCATTTTTCTTCTTAAATGTGATTTCTGTGAAGGTCATTCCCCAAAGAGACTCAACATGTATTGTTAATAGACCTTGAGAATGCAAAAGAGGACAGAGCCAGGCTCTTTTCAGTGGTGCGTGGTGACAGGACAAGAGGTAATGAAAACACACTGGAGCACAGGACGCTCCCTCTGAACTTCAGGCAGAACTTCATTGCTCTGCAGGTGACAGAGCACTGGCACAGGCTGCCCAGAGAGGTTGTGGGGTATCCCTCCTTGGATAACCTCTTTGCCCTGAGGTTGGTTGCCCTGAGGTTGTCCTGAGGGGTTGCCCTTGGAGGTTGCCCTGAGCAACCTGCTCTGCATGGCCCTGCTGGAGCAGGGGATTGGACAAGATGACCTCCAGAGGTCCCTGCCAACCTCAGCCATTCTGTGAGTCTGTGGAAGTATCACTGCAGTGGATGTTTGAGTTGTTTGTAAGCGTAGATTCTGACCATTACCTTTTATTATTGTATTTAGATGTTGGCTTTTTGAGCCCAAATGCACAAGCCAAAATCCCTTTCCTTCAGCAAATGTAGATGTGGAAAGTTGTACCTTACCATACTTAATGCCACCTCACTGTTTTTGTAAGTGTGGTAACGCTGCCTAAAGCTGTTAATAGCTGTCCAACGAAAAATCCCTAGAGTGGAAAACCCAGCAATAATTTACTTTGGAAACATAAAGTTCATTTTGAGGGGAAAGAGATTTTCTTATAAAGCTCTCTAAATTCTGTTTAAAAAATGATTACTCCTGACATTAAAGCAATGAAACCTAAAAGTTCTTTTTTTTTTTCCCCCTCTTCTCAACTGCTATAATTTCTTTCAAGTTGGTTTCACCATTGCACATGTCCTGTTTATAATTATTCTGCACTCTATCTTCAGGAAGAAAAATACTGTAGAGTTCAGGAATAAGAAGTAATCTTTCCATGTAAGTATTAAGTTCCATGAAAGAATGTTATTGAGGTGGAAAACAGGATGCATGTAGGAAAAAAGAAAAAAAAAAGCTAGAATGAACACTATGTGAGGACAGACCCTATATTTTTTTGCCAAATGAGTATAGAACAAGTAATACAGATCAACTTTAGAGAATCTGGTATTGCTGAAAAATACACGAAACTCATGCTGGCCAAATACTCTTATAAAGCTCATTTATACTATTTTTGTCCTCAACAAACAGCAAATATTTTATAAGGAACTCTAGTTTTGTGTAAAATCCCTAAGAAGTCAAAAGAACACTGTCTGTTTGAATTACCAGGATTTCTCCTGTATACTCACTATTTGTACCGATCAGGGACCCAGAAGATGCATGGTTTAGACGATATTAAATGGATATAAAATAAAAAACAATTATCCTATTAAAAAAAAATAAAATAAAACCAGTTCTCTGTCCTCCAGACAGCAAGGTTATTTCCTTCTACCAAAGAAAGAACAGGAATCAATTCTTCAGTGTGCATTCTGAGTTCAGTTCTGCTAAAAATTCCAAAGAAGAAATGATTTTACTTAATCCATTAGGCATAGGCTCCCTTTATCTATACCAGTGAGAAACTTCTTCCTCAGAAGAAATATTCTCACCATCAAAAATGAGACAGCTATACATCTTACATAGAAAGAATGTCAAACATTTCATGCAGATAAAGAGCAGGACATATATTACTGGATCTAGAGCCAAGTTTATTACCCCTTGAGCTTAAAAACAACTATATAATCGCAGCCTAGTCATACCTTAGTCAAGCTGATCAAGAAATTACACCAGATAATAGAAAAAAATGGTATAAAGTACAATTGTAATTACATTAACTGGGATGATATATTTTTACTGCTATTTAACTGCTATAAGGGTCACGATGTGTTGAAGCCTGGAACAGAAGAAATACTGTACAAACATGTCAAAAGAGATTAGTCAAAAAAGAGCTTACAACCCAAGTGTAAAAGAACAAGTAAAGAGAAATACAGACATGACAAGAGATGTGAATTGTCTCTCCCTACCCTTACGTGGACTAGATTTCTAAGAAATAATTGCGTACCTATGAACCCACTCAAACCCAGAAAAACGGTTTAGCTGTGTTAACTGGTGATCTTAGCAGGACTCATTATTTCAAGCACATGTTTAGGTTGCCCACACATTCAGTGTAGATGCCATAGCAATCTTCCCATCATGCTTCAGTTTCACACCTCTTCTGCAAAGAAGCAATACGATTTCTGCAAGACTACATGGGGGACAGGGCATAGATAGAAAAGAATGCAGCTCTGCAGGATGCCTTCCAAAGACATCACTGGTTAGCTCTAGAGATTCAAACACACACATTTAAGCTGAGACCATGTCTTTGGTGAAGCAAAAATGAGAAGCTGTGTTTACCTTTCCTCATTGTGAGTGTCTTTATCTCCTGTACTGACCCCTAACTTCTATATATACATGATTTTGAAAATTGTCTCAGCTCTTTCTCAGTGATTTAAGACATACACAGAAATAACATGTAATAGCAATACTTTTTTGTTTGTTTGTTTTCTGCTAGAATGAACCTAAAAAATCTTTTTAGTACCCTGATAAAGCAAAAGGAACCTTCACAACAAGGTGTGCTTTGCCCTGTTTTACTGCAAGCATCAGGGAGGGATGACAGCATCTAGCAGAAGCTGGGTTTTGTACTGCCAAAGCAGGCAAATTGTCAAAAAAAAAAATCCAATAAACTAAAATCTTGCACACTTAGGCCTGTATTTTTTGTAGTTATATGTAGGCATGACTTGTTCTTAATATCAACTTACTCTACAAATTTACTAGAACATCTGACACAGTCTAAGATACAAAATGTAACATCACTTTGCCTCCCCATAAACTCTCCTATGCAAAAAAAACCCTAAGGTGCTTTATGTTAGTCACGATTCATTTCTGCTGCGTGCTGCATCAAGCATGGCAAGGGTTATTCAATTTATTTATTTTTTAGGATTACAAGTATCACTGAAATATGGCACCGTGAATCAATTTCCATCATGAAGGATGAAAAGAAAAAGAAAGCAGTTGTTTCACTAATTATTTAAAGAAACTGTTGTGACATTTACTTTTTACATATGCAGAACTAATTGCAATATCTTCTGAAACCAAGTAGGTTGGTTGCTAAGGCTGCACTTAAAATAGTAGGCTTTTTCAAGTTCCCTCCAAATTTCTTTTCATCAAATGGCAAAAGAATGCTGCTCTGGCAATAAAATCATATCAAATCATTACTTCTACCAGTTTCACCATAAAAATTATTTTTGCTGTTTTTCACAAAAATGCATCCTTAGCACAATTTTTGTGAAAAAGATCAGAAACAGATGTGCAATTTTAAACCAGAAGACTTACGCAAGTGTTCGTGAAAATTGGTAGTAACCTGCTTTCAGTAGAAGAAAGAAAACAAAGACAAACTCATTGCATTGACCATAAGTCCCTTCTTACATTTCTGCTATGAGTAGGTGAAATACTGTATTTTTTTCCACAGCTGCTAATGTAAAAATCTATGAAATTGTTACATTTTATTCTCTTTTTGCGCAAAGACTGTTCTTTTAGCTTTGGATTCCTCTGAAATCACACTGAATTATAGTAAGAAACAAGATGACAGAGCTCAACATTTTCCAGCTAATTTTATTCTGTTTAAGGCATTTCTGCTGTCAGGAGGAGTAGAATTTACTGCCACAGAAAAGAATGGAAAATCAAATGTGCTCTTCAAAAATTTAACACAACTTGCATATAAATGAGGCCACACCCCAGAAGGCATTTCTCTCTCTGTTGAAGTAGAGGTCAAACACTTGTCATACATCACCAGAAAAAAAAAATGGGTGGCAAAGAGCGCTCCACTTATCATCCCTTTGCACAGATAGGAAAAAAAAAAAAAAAAAAAAGAAAAGAGAGAGAGAGAGAGAGAGAGAGAAGAAAGAGAGGAGAAGAAAAACCCTCTGTTTTGATAAACAGAAATTGTTCCACTCAGCATCAGGAATAAAGCCAGTTACCCTGGCAACTGCCACATCACATGGGACTCCCTTTGCCTCCAGGCTCTACATCCTGTTACAGAAACTTACCAGCTTCTGATCTTGAGAAATGGCTTACACTCACACAACACAGACACATGGACACAGCAGAAGATGAATGCCTATGCAAGAAGCCCATTTATATTTCTGATTAATGCTTTGTGTGTTTTCCAGTGTTCCTACTTGGTTCTGATGGCCTGTTTGAGAGCTGACTGCATCATTTGTTAACTCTGAATTTGAGATGAAGTTAGTGCTATGTTGACGCAGAGAAAAACAGTACTAATTGAGACCATTAGGGTAATGGGAAAGCAAGAATGCAAAAGAATTACGGGAATAACACGTGCAGAGATGCTTCAGAGTACAAGAACTACAGGAGTGTGCCACTCAGTCTAAAATAATTTGTCTGTAAACCCTTTTTCCCTGAGATAGTTCATTTTAATTACTGTAAGTAATAAAGAATTCATGGTATAAAAATCAATGACAGGTTTTCCACTAAATTTTAAAAGCCACTCCCATTTTATTTACAATTTGGCTGCCATTAAATTTACTGTACACTAACCTTCATTTATTTATGTAGCAACAGCTAAGGCTAGATAGATGTAACTTTATTGCTATTTCTTCCACCGCTGCCCAATAAAGCAAAATTTTTAAGATACTTAACTATACAAAACAAGTCATCTTGAAAAACCTGCCCTTAATAATTTCCTTTCATCTACTTCTACGTTTCTTTCAGTTTTCATATGCTAAAGATGTATTGAAAGTGCTTTTAAAAAGTAACTCGCATGTCACGTGATCCTTTCAACAGCTTCTTAGCAGCCAGACATATGCTGTAAAAGTATGAAGCATCAGTCTCTCCCTTCATCTAGATATAATTTGCAAAACTAATGGAACCAAAACCAGAGCAATTAAAGAACCTCCAAAATTAACTTGCAGTTGTCACTAGTCTTGAAACACTTATAAAATTTGCTAAAAGTTTAATAGGGTACATTGCATGTCCAGAATCTACACAGAAACTAAAAAAAATGTAGACAAGCTCAGTTGAAATCACTCGTACAAAATTTATAAAGCAATGAATACCTAATGTAAATATCAGTTTGAACACATACAAAATCTATATCAATTACATTTAGCTTTTTATTCAGTGCAATTACTTGTTTCTGTGTTAATGCAATTTTTAATTTGTGTTAATGCAATTTTTATGTATGTGTTAAGGATAACAATTTATTTCATGATACATTAAAAATGTACTGATTGATATTTACTAGTAGTCAAACTATTTACTAACAAAAATTCATTAGCATCTTTGTTATAAACTATGTGCTATTTTTTTCACCTGCATCTATTTTATGTCATTCTAGCAAGATAAACCAGCACATAAGCAATTGAGCAGTGTGACAGCTAACACAAAGTGAGTAGTGGCAACATGTGACCAAGAGACTGAAGGGGCAGTGAGTTAAAGCCTGAATTCATGTGGCATACTGACCCACAATAAACAGCAAAATGCAGCGTTGTCGTGGTTTTGGCAGTATAGAATTCCACAACTTTCGTGTCGTAACAACAACAATATTAAAACAGATTTATCATAAAAAAAAATATGACTTTTTTTTTTAAATTATTACATTCAGTACATCAGGTGTTGGCATTCACTTACAGGAGGTATTCAGTCCTAATATAAATTAGTTAAGAATACACTGCGAAACAATATCTCACACAAGAAATATTCTTTATAATAAAGCTGCTTCCCAAAGCAAGGAGAATGCAAGTCAGTGTGTAAGTATTACATAAGAATTAGCCAGAAGAGACAATCTTGTCTCAAACTTCATCCTTAGCTCTATAATGTTGATGCAGTATTTATTTAATAGGCACAGGGAGTTTTCATACATTTGTGAGAGGAAAACATGTTTCTAACTATGCAGTATGCAGACTGCACCACCATGTAGAAAGCTTTTGGCTACATCTTGCACTACATGAACACCAGCACAACAATTTGAAGAAAACTATTTAAGTAAAACAAACCTAGTTTAATCCTGTGTTCAGTCCATGGCTGCAGCTTGGCTCTAGAAAAGACAGGATACTTTAGTGCTGTCATACATCTTGCTTAGGAAAAGCAAAAACCTAAAACTACACAATACTGTCTAAGGAAGCCCTGGCTTTTAAAATTTTGTGTTTGTTAAAAATTAAAATTTAAAAAATTTAAAATTTAAAATTTAAAATTTTGTGTTTGTTTAAAATTTGTGCCCTGTGTTTTAAAATTTTGGTTATAAAAAGCAAGTTCCCATTTTAATCAATAAAAACAGAGCTTCCAATTAAAAAAAAAAAGAATTCAATATTATGTTTTAATATTGCTACTGACAGTGTAATGAAATGAAGGAGCAATGGCTGATGATGCAAGTTCAGCTAAAAACGCTGTTCAGTCAGAATTTATGGATTTGACACAGATATTACTGGATTATGTACTAAGATTAGACTGGACACTATAGCGGTGTCTCACAGCCTATAATCTTTCAGCCTTAGAATTGGGAAATGGTAAATGTGTTCCTGAGAGTGGGCTTCCTGGATTTTCTCAGAACAAAGCCACCGTAATACCAGACTTCAATCATTTCTCACATCATTATAAAAGCCTTCTTTTTAGGATGACCCAACCAATTTCTATGTTTTGTTTATTCTTAACATATTGGGACAATCCAAAACAAACAAACAACAACAAACAATAATAACTTTCCAAAACATAGCTATAACCTTTGCTTTTCACCAGATCTGGAAAAAGTCTATGTTTACACTTAGCAGCCGAGTCACATACTTCCTTCATGGATAGCTACTGAAAACAAAAGTTTTGTTTCTAATAAGTATACCTCATAATCATCAAATTCAGTTCAAATTTTCCAATCCTATTTACCTCTGGACTGATAACAAAACAAGATGAATTGCAGTTCAAGAAAGAAACAATCTAATTGGGAAAGCAAGAAAAAGAGAATGAATATAGAAATTCAATCTTCTCTAAGAAAGTTTTACCAGCTCAAGGTTTTGGCCAATTAAAAATATATTTTGATCTGCAGACAAATCTTTAAAACAAGCAAGAATATTATAAACCACTTTAAATCATATATATGTACACATACACACACACACACATTCAAGATGGCTGCTTGAATTGCTTAATTTAATCCCATGTGTGTAATTACTAATTGCTTACTCTAAAATATTTCCTGCACCTTCATCCATTATCAGTCAAGGCAGTAAGTCCATATCAAACCTTAGGATGTTCAAAATAACTTGAGCTATTATGTTTGATATGAGGCAAATGGTACACAGTAAGGAATTTTATTTGCTATTTTCCACATCCAACAGAGATTGCACCTGACATTAATAATTTCTTTTTTCTCGTAAATTGCTATCATGTTATCACAAACATGCATAAGGGTGACAATCAGGTTCCTTGGTATGTGAGAACTACCCAAATACATATCCTCTGTTACTGGTTACTTAAAAGTGTCCTACACCTAAGTTTACATTCAGTTTTAAAAATCTTTGAACAGATCAAAATTTTTCTCACATTTCACTATTAAGAAAAAAGACTCTGTTTTTGCATTTTTTCTTTCATGAGGGCTCTCCCCAAAACCCAACAGACTTCCAAAACCTTCCTCACTTTCTAAAATCCACTTCTGTCTCGTGTACTGTGACCATCCAGCCCTGTGGCAACACATAGGCTTTAATAACCTCAGCTGCACGTTCTCATGAAAGGCTTTCTGAAAGCCCACTGAACCCCATTATTGTATGCTTTCTGACCCACTCAGGGAACAGTAAACTGGGATATTCCTTTAGAGAGACCACCCTGTCCCAACTGAACACACAACGTGCGCTCAAGACTCTCAAGCAAAAGCCACCCCATCCTGGTGGCTTATTTGTATTTCATTTCTGTGCACTTCAACATTTGAAAGGGTTTCCTCCAAACAAAGCCAGCTCCTCTGGCCTCACCACTACCAAGAGGATGCTAGAAGTGGGGATGGCTTAGTCAAATGACAGTCAGGAGCCAGCTCTGCAAGGGAATGTTGCCTGGCATTACCTTAGCTATCATGGGCAGCTGCCCATGCACAAATACTTCTTCTGACTAGAGTAACTTATGAGTGGCTAGAACACTTTTTCAGAAGGGATTTTATCCCCACCTGAAAGTGGGATAACTCCCTCAGTAGCCTGGTGTTTCAACCAATTGATTGATTCAGCAATTTAAAAATAAAAACCAGACTTTCAATCGAATTTCCTTGGGCTTAGCTTTCATGAAGTTTTGTCTCATGTTTCTAAATTGAAGACCCTGAATTCTCTAATATTTATAAGCAAATTATTCTTCAATATGTTATGATAACCTCTTTTTTTTTTTTTGACCTCTCTGCTACAAAAAACTTATTCTGTGTATGTGAGAATTTCCCCAATATCTCCAGCGGTAAAAACTGACACAGAGTTCATTAAGTTTGTCTGTCATGGTCTCATCACCAAAGTGACCTTTTGACACCTTTTCCTCATGTGGTTTCACTGATCCCACAGACAAAATTCTACTGTTGATGTATTTACAGAACTTTCCACCACCAGTCTTTTTCCTTAGCAAAGCAGTTTTAAAATCTTATGCTCCTATTCACATTTGACCAGTTTGTCATACATTGCTTTGTTCTTTGCCTTTAAGCTTTTCATTCCTTAAGCATCAGTCTTACCCTACAACAGCCACATAGAGTCTTCTAATGAGTTTTATGGGATCATGGTTTTATTAGATCACTTTTTCTTCTTTTGAAATGTGGCAGAGTTTATGTGGGCCAATAAACTCTTCTTAGTGATCTCCAGGTTGTTTGTAGGTTCTTGCTTGTTGGACTACCTTATTTTTTACACAATTAGAACATATACTGGATTTATCTGGTTAAATTCTGCACCCTTGATTTATCTCATCTCCTCTCTCCTATTACAATTGTAAACCTAATTAAATTTGTGTTTATTACTACAAAGTCCCCCAGTAGTATACCTTGAGGTAAGGCCCAAGCAGCACTGAAGGCTAAGTGCAGAAATGTATCATTCCTAAAATGGTTCAAGAATAGTTCTTCCAAACAGTGCTCATGTACTAAGTCTAAAAAAGAAATATAAAAAAAACACTATATTTAATGCACCCTCTAATACAGAATTTTCCTTCAGCTAGTGTTTAGTTTAGCTATGGTTCATGTTAGTGGTGATCACAGAATTAAAAAAGGTAGCCTTTTGTTTTTCCAACTTCAGGATTAAATTCACATCTGACAGTGGGCATTAATCTTTTCAACAGTTTATACCACCCTGGTGATGTCATCTTATCTGTGTGATTAAGGTCAGATTTAGCCTTCCAATCAGACAAAACATTCAGTATCAACAGGAGCTTTAATCAGAATGATTACTTGCTGTGTTGAAATTGCCCCAGTGAACAGCATTGCTGACCTTCCTGCTGCTGGAAATTTAAGCTTCTGTCAATTGACCAGTCAGGATTACTGCCATTTCACCCTAGATCAGGATTAAATATGGACTTCCCAGATCACAGATACTATGAAAGAAAAATAAAAAACAAACAAAAAAACAGAATAGTTCAGTTGGAAGGGACATACAAAGATCTTCATACAAAGATGTTCAGATTTTTCCTCAGCTTCTAACTTAGCTAAATAATCAAACATAACATACGTCATCTTGAAAAATACAGCACGAAGACATCATTGAACTCATTCCTTTAATTCATAGGTGTAGCTGATCTTAATACAAACAGCTCCTTGCTTCACTATCAACACTTACAAAACTTAGGCCTTCTCTAGAAGTCCAGACTGAAACAGAAGGATTTGGTTAAATTTATAAAGTCAGTGTAAGGAAGAAATCCAGGCCTTTGTCTTTTTTTTTTTTCTATCCCCAAACAATTTTGAGTATATATTCTGCTAAGTCACTTTCCAAGACCCTAAAATTCATACCTCGAAGCAGTTCTTATAAATCCTATAATTCACCATGAAAAATTCTCACTTGTTATGCTCTTTTCCTTTCATAGCCAGCCATTTAGTCTTTGAAGATGTTTTAAAGAGGATTATTTTTACTTCAGGCTTATGGTTGCTGAAATGCCAGACTACCTTGAGATGCTAGTGTGTCAAAATTGATCTAGTTGATGAGAATTGTGTAATCTGAACTTCTAAAAACCCTCCTGAATTGTGAAGATCTGATTTTATGAAGCACTCGATCAACTCTAAAACATGACCATGTCTCTCAGAATTCATAAATCAGACTAGTCTTTACAGATCATTTTGTGCCACTTCTCTTTCCTGGGGTGAAAAATGATTTCTTTTTTGTATGTTCAGTTCTACTTCAGAATGAAGTCATCAGTGAGACTGCCACCATTTACTTGAAGCCTTTTGTATCGTTTTAACTGACACCATCACCATTTCTAATATCAAACAGCTTCTTTATAGTTATCTCTTTACTGAAACTAATTCTGAAATAATATCAGTAGAATGTCAATATGCTGAAAAAAATTAAGAGAATTTCATTTAAGATGGAATATAATATATACAGATGGATAAGTAGAAACCTTGCATACAGTCAGATGCTTGGAGCTATAGCTGTTCTTGATACCTTTCAGCTCTCCTTCATTAAATATATATATATATATTAATAAAAAAAGTCCCAATTAAAATCAAAACCATTAAATCATGGAACTAAGGCAGAAAAAAAAAATTGTACATTTACTTCTTTCTTCTTCCCACCCCATCTCATTCTCTCATTCATCTAGCTGAAAATCTTGGTGTTCTGCCAGTAAATATTCTAGTGCTCTGTGACATTCCCTCTCCCTCTGTTTACCCATTTGAAGACTGTAGTTCACACAGTGAAGCTCTGTACTGCAATGTTTCTGGCCTTAAATAGAATTCTAAATGTATCTCAGTACCTAACACATTTCTTGAACATTTTTTGAGTTTCTGAAAAATAGGTTAATGTAAAGCACTACAGAGAATCATGCCCTGCTCAGTTTTTCATAGAGTTCAAGCTGTTAACGCTGTTCTGAAAGTTCTTGCATATTTTAGCACTTAGGTCTCCTTCACCTTCACAGAAATAACAGGTCATCAGGAGTTTGAGGAGGCAAGAGTCTAGCAAAAAGGAAATAGGGCAATAATACTAACAGACATCATAGTTGGTATTCATACCGGAATACAAAAAGAAGCTTGAAGCTTTTTTGTTGTTGTTTACTGAAAATAACTACAAAGAAACATTACAGATAAAATATTTTTTTTCTTGCTCTGACAGCTTTCTACACTTAGCTTTGTCAAAGAACACTGTGAAGTTGCACCAATTGCCTATTGTCTCCGTGTACAGCTGCAGGATACCACAGACACAGTGCATTTGAATTCAGATCATATCTGGATGGCCTAAAGTATTCAGCTTACTGTTTTATTCCTCCAGAAAACAAAACAAATCCTGTGAAGGTTCCTCTAAATTTCATCTAAGCATATGACAGTTTACGTGAAAGTTGCACAGCCCCAAGCTCCTCCTTTCAACCTTCACTGCAGCACAGCTCCGATCAACAGCATTTTGCTAAGATGTCCCACGCTCCTTCTCTATTCTCCATACGCTTTCTACACTAAAAATGCCATCCAGACAGATTTGAGACCAGTACACTGCAACCCTTCTCCTTCCATATCTTTACTTGTTTTGACACTTAAACCATGAACTATTTCTCTCTTCTCTTCTTGCAGTACTGCCCCAAGGTTGTTTTGTTTTTACTTCTTCTTCCTCACATATTTTGATGAATTCTTTCTGCCCTTCCAGTCCTTACAGAAACAAAAGCATGGCAGAAAGCTCCCATCTCTTCCCCTTCCCCTTTTTACTCCAGACTAATTCTTTGATAAAGCATTTGTAAATTTAGACAGCTATTTCCTAAGAATGGATGGAGTCGGATCAGTAAATATCCTTACCATTTGTTATCCTTTTGTTCTCTGTGCAAGAAAGGTGATTTTGGATTTTTTCTCCAGACTGACAGCTGTCTTCCCTCAACTCGTCTAATGCAATCTAGTTATCTCCTCTGTGGGTTTGCCTTGATGCCACTCTACCACCAAGCTATTAGAGCTTAAGGAAAAAACCACCAAGTTAAGGAGGACGTAGAACAGACTGCTTTTTGAAATATCAGGGTAACATTCCCCTCCTTGAGCTATCCCTCCCCCCCCCCCCCAAAAAAAAAAAAAAGAAAAAAAACCACAGATTTAGGTTTAGCACTTTCACTATTGGAGCAGCAACACTGAATCTTAACTACTGTCACTTGGAAGCAGCCAAACTCAGCAATCAAAGGCAACTTCTGAGGAAGTAGCGTCAAAGACCAATCCTTGCACTCTGGACAAGGGAAATAATGTGGCCACTGATTGATTGAAGTCATCAGTCTGACAAGGAAAAATTGACAAAGAATTGCCTATAATGATTCCTGAGACACAAGATAGTTTGGGCTGCTTTTTTTTTTTAAATGAATCTGTGTTACTTTGAAGGTAGGTTATCTGCATCTCATAATTCAACCTACACTCTCCAAAGCTACTCCCATGGTTAAACACCTATAAAAGCTCACAGAAAGATTTCTATACTTAAGTATTTAGCAACAACTAGATTTTATAAGATAAGAAGCAAATACTGCAGACAACTCGGAATTCCCCCTGCTGCTTCCAAAAAAAGAAAATTTTCCATATTCTAGTCCTGAAGATAGAGCTGGATCTTTCCTGAGTGTTTTTATGATGGAATAATGAGGGAAAACAGAAAAAAAAATATTTCATTATCTTAATTTAGGGGAGTACAATCTGTCTGAATGTTCTCAATTACTCAGAAAATCTGAGTTAACTGATGTTAACTGATGTGATGCACACCTAAAAAAAAAAAGTTACAAATACATTCTTCTGACACTCACTCAATCAGACATGTTTTTGTCGCTCTGTTAGAGTGTTCAGTGAACCACCCATTGTAGAAACTGATGTCCCAGTTAACAGAGCAAATCCCTGAAAACCACTCATGCAAATAGCCCCCAGAAAAGATCATCAATAAAACTGTATTGCCCAACTCAGTCAACATACAAACATCGTGCACTCGTTCTGTTGGCTGCCAAGTTTTTTGTTTGTTTCTTTGTTTTTCTTCTTTAAAGATATTATCATTGTAGCAGCCCTACTGTTCCTTCAATTTGAGATCTGCATTTTTCCTGCAGCTGAATTTAGCTACCTTGTTACATTTCTGTAATGTAGCTCCACTTTTAGTCTTCCTCCTAAACTAGTTTATTTCTTGTATGTTCGTGGAGGCAAGTTTTTGCTATTCTTTCTTCTTAGCACACATCTCTTTAAAACACAGTTTAACATTAATAATTGACTTGAGCTTGACTGAGCTCTCAAGCATCCATAATGTCAAATTTTGTACAATTTCTGTTTTGGATTATTTGGTAGCAATGAGAGAGTTGGAAAACAATAATGATGGTATGCATTAACAATTCTTTGCTTCGTCAATATTGTAGATAATTTTTTTCCTTCCTATCACTACAAATACCCATTTGATCCTTAACACTTAACATTAGCTCAATTCAACATTAGCTTAAGTGACCTTAAGACTTTAAAAACAAACACCACCGAGTCCTGAAACCCATTTAGAGATTTTAAGCCCGGTTTTGTGCTCTGGATAGCTTTTTCATCTCTTCAGAAACAAATTATACAGTTTGATACCAAATAGCTTTTCCAACTAGATAATAATCCTGCAGATATTATTGATTTTTTAAAATCTTTTTATTCGGTTTATGGACTTTCTGCTGTTCTAATTCTTGAAAATTATACTGGCCTCTTCTCTTCTGTATTTCCCCCTCATTATTTACATTCCAACCCCTGAACTACTCAGAACCTTTCTCCATGTCCGGACACCAACACATGCATTTTGAGCAGTTTAGAAAACCTTTCTCCATAACTTTGGTCTTCCAAGAAGAACAGCTCCTTCCAGGAGAGCAGCTTTGGAAGGCTCTAAATCCTGTCTGCTACCTGCTCTACCATACAGCCCAGTAGCCCTAGTCAGCAGTTAACAGTCCCCACTTACAGTAAATAAGCTCAGCAAGAAAATAGACTCCCAGGAAAACTGGTAAGTCAGAGCATAATAGATGGATCAAGAGAAAGTAAGTTAACATTGCATTTTCCTCAGTGTTGTGTACAGCTGCAAATATGAACCATAACATGGCAGGAGTACCTACAATTTTTTCTCCTTGAAAGGGGAGAAAACACTGAAAAAAGAATGGATTTCCTGCCAATCCTTCGTAGTATAGTTAACAAAAATAACAGTGATGTGCCAGAACTTAAGATCTGACTCAACATCCCAGCTTATACATTTGTACTTGATACCAAATCTGCTTTGGTGTTAACGGACAATTTGTGTTAGTATCTTGTATTGTTTCTGCCTTCAGAATTTTGATCCTCTGAAAGATACCTTAAACTGACAATGAAACATTGTTTCTTTGAATCTTTTTTTTTTCTTAATTCTAAGAATACCGACAACTCTGTCCTCATGACAGGTAGTGAAGATCTCACTTTGAAAACATCATATTAATATTGTTCATATTAATTTTAATAGCCAGAAACAATCTCATTTCTGATTTTAACAGACTAGTGGAAGATACTAGAAACAGCAAAATAAGACCAAAACTTCAGGCTCTCAAATGCTAACACCCTAGGAAAACTGCACACATGTATCAGTCAAACAAACAATATTGGCACATGTGAACACTCTGACAAGCAAGTCATAGAATAGATAAAAAAACTAACATTTTTTATTTTTGAACTTGGCAAAACAGACCAGCCAGCAGCCTATTAATACAGCTATACAATTATGACATGGGACCTCATTGGAAACATGATCAAATCATTAATAATTGCATGTCTTATTTCCTGAAACATAATCCTAAGAATTAATTTCACAGAAATCCAAGCTTCCTGCTTTATAGTTGTGTTTGCAAATTATTTGACTAAAGTTGTATATTTAAATGTCCTAATTCCCCTACATAGCAAAAGACTCCACAACAATAGGTATTTATCACACTTTTTATTATTTTTTTCAGCCAGAAATACAGTTTTATATGTTATTTCAATAAATAGTGGTGGTTATTTCTTAAACAATATCCCCATCTCTTTGGCATCTGACCATATTCTGTTTTTCAAACTAAAGACTATATAGGAAGAGATCATTATTCAATACATTAAGTTTGCAGAAGCATAGTTAACTTTTAAAAATACACATCAGTTGTTGCAAAAATTCTAGTAAGTCTAAAAAAGAAAACCCAAACTAGTAAAATGCAGATAACCAGGCTGCCTTCATTTACAGCCATGGAGTTAACTGTCAGAATGAGAAGAACTCTTCATTTTCCACAGCATGTGCACCAACTAGTGCTTCCTATTCATTCTGAACAACAAACGAAAGTCTTTTTTTAAAAAAGGCATTGTACCAGAAACAAGCGATCAAATAAGTTATGTTTCAAAATAACGTGATCTTAATTTTAACTTCTACAGAGGTAATCAACCAAAACCAAGTCACACACTGCTTCAGTAATAGACTGCACCTAAAAAAAGCCTAAAGACTATTTTCCATCTTCAAACAGAAGTTACTAAAATGTTTTAAATACATCTAGGAATACAGCTGTCAAAACTGCTTTTGATGTCACGTTTGGATAAAAATTTCCTAAGCAACAAAGTAAGCCAGTGTATTCAATCTACTCTGAATAATCCAGGATCATCTCTTCAAGGCTGACACAGAAATACTTCACTTGTGCTCCATCAGAAAAATATAATCTGCTTTACAAATCTCAATAGAAGAGTTCAGTTCTTCAACTAATTTTTCAAAGCAAGCACAGTTATTTCACACCTTCCATTAACATATGTTATAGAACTCACGATTTAGAATTAAAACATCATTGACACACCAATGCAGACATTCCAGTGTATCTACTGGAATCTAAAGTGAATCCTTCATTAGGTGTCCAGATGATGTAAAAAATAAATTCCACTAACAAAAACTCTTCATCCCCAAAAAGATTTTTTTTTAATATCCCATGTATGTAACCTGAAAAAATCTATAGAACAGAGGAGGCAAAGCACTTACTTCCATGCAGGAACTAAAAAAATAATTAATAGGATTAAAGTAGCAGATTAACTATGGTTTATTTTATGCGTAGATCTCCCCCTCATCAGCAGTGAAAGCCCAGTTTCAAAACTAGACTGTTTAAATAACAGGTGATCCGATTTATCCAAGCTCATATTCCTCTCAACAATGAAAAAAACCTAAATCATACATATATTTTACTGTAGAATACAGTAACAAAAAGTAGAAACCAAAAAGCCCCCAAAATTTGAGTACTTATCCAAGAGAAGTTTCTAACATCAAGCCAAAATTAGCAACAACCAAGCAGACCACCAATTTTTCAGTGTTAAATTACTGTAACCACTAGATCTAACTGCACAAAAAAAAAAATAAATCCCAACCCCCCCAAAAAAACAAAAGCCTTTTTAAAATTTTTGTTGTTAAAAGATGTCCAGAGAAATATCCAGCAGTTGCACTCAAGTTTGCATTAGAAGCTGCTTCCTCAGGAAAGATTTCTCCCTCCGAGTACTTCTAACACATTGCATTGTCGAGATTGCATTCAAATAAACTTCTTTCTCTTAACATTTAGCTGACACAACCACCTACAATGTGGACAGTCGTGTACACAGTACAACAGTGGATTTTTGCAGCAACAGAACAATGATCAGAAATTGGCTCTAAGTTTGAGACGACAGCTCATGTGCTGTTTCTCGCAAACATACGGTCCCCTCTAAGGGTAAGGTGTTGGAGCTGGTATTGTAGCACTTCCGTGTCAGCCGGTTCCTTAATGCTCATTTTGTCTAAATTGAGGTAGTCCAGAGATTTTGAGTGAGCCCTTTTACCTTTTAAAAGGCAAAGAGGCAGAGGACCATGAAGTGCCTTGTAGGGTTCATATGGTAAAGCCTTAGTGCATTTATCCCCTGAGCTGGGCATCCGCCTCCTCCTCCTCCCGTTGACGGCTGGGATCTCGTATGGCTGATAGTACCTACTTCTGGCTTTGTACAAGCGGGAGGAACGCGCGAGTCCCGAATCAAGCTGTTTGGAGCGCAAGTTAGGCCCAGATTCCCCTTTATTCTCTTCGTTTCCCATACGCTTCTGGGCTAATTTCAGCAGCTCCTCTCCAGTGGTGAAGCCAACCAGGTAGTTCGAATCCATGTGGAGGATCTGATACCCCGAAACCGTCCGTCGCATGGGTGAGCAGGGCGTACTGGAGCACCGGGGCTTCTCAGCTTCCATCCTGCCCGCAGCGCTCACCTCTGCCAGAGGCACCGGGAGGGCAGATACGGCACTTCTGGACTCTCCATTTATGTCCACTTCCATTTTAAACACAGGGCTATCCTCCTATAAATTAAACAGAGCTTGATCAGAAACAGCCTTTAAGCAGTACGAGGGACTAAGGGAGAGCTGCAGAAATGAGATTTTGTAGCAGCCAGGAGTCGCGACCAGCACTTCTCCATTCACTCGTCCTACACGCTGCAGGTGGCCTCGTAATCAAGCTATCACCAACATCTGTCTGCCTTTTAAAGTTATTTCAGGTGTTTTTTAATAACAGATGCCATAAATATATTCCTTAAATATGTTACAGACATTCCTGAGCAGTGTTGTACACAAAACAGGTGTCTTTTCAACCATTTTAGTCCACTTGATTTCTTATACCCCACTCCTTTGAGGCCACCTACATACATTAGCACGTCCACAGTAGCTTCTCCCATCCTCAGCTGCAAATTTTTCCCATTTACAATAACCTCAGCAAACAAAGCTTTCAAGAAGTCTGTCTGACAGCTACGACCTCAGGTACGACCATGAAGCAGACGTCATCTCCAGGGCACTGCAACATTTCCCTCTTCCAGATGTGGAAACAGCTTGTCTTAGGTGGAAAGGATGGCATCCTGACTGTTCAACAGCTGTCTTTACAGGCTCTCAGGGATTCCCCTCCAAAAAACTGTCACCTTATTCACAGCTAACCAAAACCACATTGTTTACTCTGACATATTTCTAACAAAGGAAATGGCTTCCAAGTGTTTAATAAATACAGCATGAGAGTCTTATAAGCATCTTAAGAACAAACGGGGCTCTGATTTCTATGGCACCTGTTTTTTCTATTTGCTTTGGAAATAAAACTATTTTGCCCTACTTCTCCCTTCACAACTATTCCAAATACAAAGCTTGGTGCCCTTCCAGTGCGACAACTTTCTGCCACAAGCCATTACCATCTTTAACTTGGAAAGATAAGGTTGATATCACAGCAAGTACATGTATCAGATGACCAAGCACAGAGAAAGCTTAACTCTTCTTTGTTTTCAATGTCATTTACACAATCTCTATGCCACAGCCATTTTCACAAATGACAATGGTCATGCTCATTTCTAAATCCACGCTTCCTTCATTGTCAGCTTCACCTTTACTCTCAGTGGTAGGTTAGTGACTCCCTCGCCAATGTATTTCAGAAAATAAAAAAAAAAAACAGCATAGCTTTGTTGTGTTTATAGGCAATGAGACTCAAAGCAGAAAGAAAATCCAGTATGCAAGTGTCAAGCAGAAACAAAATTCCAAGCTGCACTATATATGACTGTTAGCGCAGTAAGGTTTTCACAAATGAGACTGACTTGTAACGTGTGCCATCACAAGTAGCAGCTTTAAAAGTTTACAAACTAGTTGCCATACTGAAGGACTTAGGAGGCCACAGGCAGGTGAGTAAGGATGCAACAAGCAAAGACAAATATCCCCACCATCTACATACTTTATTGAAACTTTTGGAAATAGACACACAGAAAATCCCATCAAGATGACTCTCCTTTCACTTGTGTTAACATAGTAAGGGAAAGTTGTGTGCAAATCTAACTCACAAATACAAACTATCTATCCTCATGCAAAACTTAAGCCTTTTTTCTATTTGGGTACCAGAATACTGCCTCGTCTCAAATCTACCTGCTGCTCCAGTCCTATTGCAATAAATGAGTAAACCTACTATAGTCTTTTTTCAGTCCTTCTCATAATCATGGCTTTACTTAGGATTCTTCACTACACGCTTTACGCAGCATTGCTTTTACAGACGCATACACACACTTCATCCAGTACGGATTTCCAATTAAAAAATACATGCATTACATATGCATATATGTATATATGCATATATTAATACATGCAAAAGATAAATAAAAAATTAAAATATTGTCATAAACTAAACACCCGGTAATTTTAACTGAAAAAAAAACTACATAAAAAAAATCAAGAATAGGGTCCATTGTATCTAGCGGACATTCTGAAATATATTTATGGAGACATAAAGACTCTCAGAATAGCAGAGGCAGTTGTTTGTCTCCTGCTGTAGCACTGCATCTGTCAGTGAGACAGTAACATAGTAAGATTTCAGCCACGGCGTTATATTCATGAGAATTCCTCATGTAGAAATAACATCAGGAACCAAGGTTACTAGAAGCAATAGCATAGAAAAATCTTGCACTGAAACTTTTGGCTACCCCATGCTCTAGCCAAGAAACATAAATATTTCTTTTAATTCCTAATTTTTACCCTGCAGTTCAAAAATCTTTCCAATAAACTTTAGAAAAAAAATCAGATTGTTCTGTTAGAAATCAGAAGCAATGCTAGAAAAAGTACAACTAAATTCTAGAAGTATAAACAGAACAGTCAAACAGCAAAGTTAGAAATGAATAATTATCTAGACACATGTAAACAGCAATAACCAAAAAAAAAGAGAACATCTGCAACAATAATGCAAGCCTGAAGGAAAAGGAGAGAGGGAAGGATGCCCCCATGCACTTTTTGAGATGGAAAAAAGGCCGTGACAACTGGAGATCCCTTTCCTAAACACAGCTTTAAACATTAATTTGTGTCAGCCTGAAAGATGGGTGTGTGCCTGATAACAAAAAGCAATCAACTTCAAAGAGCAACTAGACGGTGGGTGAAGAACAACGAGCCCTCACTGGCCAAAAACAGTACAAAGGAGAACCCAGAGGAGAAAAAGCCTTCAAGTCAGCAAGCTTCAGCTTGGTACCTCAGTCTGAAACCACAGAGCTTCCACGTGCGAGAAGAACAGAAATCCAACAGACATTTGACAACAACAGTGGCATCAGCAGCCAAATTGCAGGATTTGCTGCCATCAACATCAGAAGCTTACGGGAACAGCACTGCTTGCTGGTGCGAGGCATGACTGGCCAGCTCCACAGGCAGAGGTCCAAAATCCAGTGTGTATGTGTTCAGCTGTTCTTCCCCAAGATTTAATGTGACTTACTCGAGCTGCCATATGGCTTCAATATGCTTTGCTTCCTTATCTGGTAAAAAAGATAGAGAAATATCACTTAAGACTTCTATAGAAGAAAATCATCTGAGTGATTCACAGTGTCTGTGAATGCACACGCCAGTACCTACAAAAGTTTTTAACACTTTCTGACTCAATTTTAGGCCATTTCCATGGTTATAGGACCACTACTAAGGAGATGACTGCTACTAGGTTTGTTGCTGTACAATACTGTGAGCTCATCTGTAATTCTCAGCATCAATTACAACGCTGAAAAACAGGCCTTCAGATTAAAAAAGATTAGTTTTTCAGATCACAGTTGCCTTTTCTTCTCGCTTCTCAGAGAATGACAAGAGTGATGCCATTTCAAGATAATTTATAATTAAAGATTTACTGTAGAATCAAACAAAGGGGAAGATGAACAAGATGGCACATGCTTTTCTTTGCTGCTGCTTCAAATATTTGGGAAGTGTGGGAAACAACTGAAAGTAACAGCTAAGAGGGCTCACTCAACCAATATACACCAAAAGTGCTTCCAGAATACACTTCACCCCAGCAAGGTTCTACAAGATGACAATGATTATCTTTAAATTACAAAGCAGGCTCTGCACATAAAGTAATCTGACCCAATCCAGCCAAAGAAAGCTGGCTAAACCAGAGAAAAAGGAAAATGAATAGAAATACTAGGTTAACTCTTATAAATCTTTTTATTTCCTTAAAGAATGTATTAGTATGTCTAGGATAGAACTTTGAGGGCAAAAACATAAAATAAAAAAAAAAAACATTTTACATATATGGGAGCTTTCTGATTTTTTAATATTTCACAAAGGTATTGGATGCTGCTCAAGAATTAGCACGTTGCAAATAAAACAAACAAACAAAAGGGTATTGCTTACTACCAACACACCACACTAGTATATAAACTGTTGACTGTTTGTTGTCTTGGATTAGAGCCCTGAAATGACCTGTAGCCATGTGCTCTTTCTGTACCCAAGGACACTTTTTGCCTTTTTTTCTGACTATGTTATTTTTTCTGTTAGATGTGTTACTTACATTTGTCTCCTCCTCAAAGAGACAGCAACTCAAAAACAAATCAACTTTAATTATTCAGTATCTAAGGAAAACAAAGAAAGAAGTGGGGTTTCCCCTGATAGTCCCAATCTTTACGAAAAGCTTGCGTGATTTTGAAACCACTACAATAAGTTGCTCTCAGAAAATGAGTCATTTCTCTGTAAGTTCCATTATTACCTATCCTCTCAACTAGAAGATGAACTAATTTGAGAAGATGCCTCAAGGATGCATTTTATTTGTTATTAGATAAGCATTAGATTTCTGCCCATCCAACTAGATTTTTTAAAAATATATATATTTTTTCCTTTTTCTCTAGATGGCAAGCCTGCAGGTAATTCCATTTGCTAAGAACCACAAAGATCTGTCTCACCGATAAAATATTCTTAACATGCAGTAAGCGGGTGGCAAAAGGGAAAGAGGCAATAAATGCAGCACATCCCAACCATGTACAGGCATCAAACACATTGGATAGAGATGTCGACTCGAGTAGTACCATTTTCAATGTCTTCCCTTCTCTGAGCTTCTGTTACTTCTTAGAATACACAAAGCAGTTGAAAGATATAATGATTGTCTATCAAACATTAGGAAATAACACAGCAAGTAATGTCATCCATCGTGTGTGAAGCCAACACATTGTTGATCAAGTACTTCAATCATCTCTGTTTGTGAAGGGGGGAAGTAAAAGGCCTACAGCTTTGCCCTTACAGTCTGAGCAGAAAAAAAAAATCCATATACATACAGTACGTATACCTTGAAATCCTATCTTGTTTTGCTGTCATCGATGGATATGCTGATGGAATTACGTGCTTGTTGAGCAAAGGTTTCTGGAAATAGTTATTTCCCATCTGCAATTAAAACACCTGAAGTATTTACTGGAGACGGAAATGTGGAGCTAAAATTCATCTCTAGAAAAGTATCCACAAAGGTGCCAGGTTTTGGTATGCAGAGCAGGGGCAGGCAGCCCACAGACTCTGAGCTGTGTGCAGCTTGCAGCCCCCCCAGTGCAAGCTGGTGATACTGCTGCAGGCAGGCATTGCCGCTGCCGGCCTGTGGCTGCTCTTAAACTGTCTCTTAACCCTCCAGCTGAAGGCACTTAGAAAAACATTGCTTCACCATGCTCTTCAAGGCTCCCTAAAAAACCTGCAGTGTATCTTACAGACCAATACCTTGTTTTGTAGAGACAGGAAAAGGGTGGGGGGGAAAAGAAATCTCAGAACAAGCTCATGAAAGGTATCAGTAAACTGTTCACATTCTTCGTCAACACTTTCCGTTCCTTAAGAAATACCAAACTTTTCTAAGTCAAAGAAAAAGTGACCGAGGCAACATTAAATTGCTGCATCCCATAAGGAAACATGCAGATGGAGTAAGAACACAGCTTAACAGATTTTTTTTTCAAAGATAAACACATGGAAATGAAATTATGCACGGGGTGTATGTCACAACCTCACAGGCCTCAGGAAACTCAGACAATCAGATATGACTGCGGCAGCAGAGCCAGCGTGGTGACTTCAGGATGAGATGCGGAAGGACAGTCCCCTCTGCAGCTGCAAGAACGACATGAGGGCAGCCCTAGGCGTGCTGGTGGGAAGGAAGGGCACTGCCCTGGTGGGCAGGGGAGGGAGAAACCCCTGAGCCAGGTGGTACAACCATCAGGTAAGCCACATGCTGCGAGCAGAACAACGAGCTGCTACATGCTCTGCAAAAGAAGGTTGATTCCATTTCTAATATACCTTCCTTTTGCAAGAGCCAGTTACCTAGTTTGTTAGCTCTTGTTATTAATTCAGCCCTAAACAGACAAGTATGGCCATCCTTACAAGTACCCTTACAGACAGCAGAGGATGGTGAATGAGTTACCGAGGAAGGACGAGCGACTGTATCACCATGCCGCCATGACAGCCCGCAGGCCAGGCCAGCCTGACACAGCTCGTGCCTGCACAGATGCGATTTCAGGAGCGGGTCCAGGCTGATGAATTTTGTATAAGCAGACTGAGCAAGCAGGAAAAGTAAATGAAAGCGGTGGGAAAGAAGGCCATGTAATCCCTCCTCACCAAGAAATATCAGATGTTTAGTTTAACAGAGGGTTATGTTTCTGAAACTGGTATGGTCCTTGCAGCTGGCGATGCCACTTCCTTGCTGGTTGGAGCTGCATATGAACGCTGCCCCAGACCCACCCTTGTTACGGGGATGTTCCCAGCCAACATGTAATGGCCGCTCCCTACCGCTGCTCATCTAAAGACTGAACCCTGTGACACCTGTAAGAAAGCTGACACACGGCATGACATAAATCAGTTTGTTCTTCAGCTAGTAAGAACTGAAGTTAAGTTTAAAAACAATAGCGCAATAACAAAGAATACGTTTCTCTGTATCTTTGATTTTCACCTTCTTGCTAGCCAAAAATTCATTTTCAAAGTCGTCTTCTCTCAAGTTTCAGTTTAGCTGACTTAGTGGTATAACACAAAAAAAGGCTCATCAAAAAATTAAATTGCCTTTTAAATAAGAAAAACAAAGTTTTAAAAACATGATGGATTTCATCGAATAGACACCGACTTTTGTCTTAAAAAAAAACAAAATGCTAATAGCAGCAGGGGTGCCCGTTGCTTCTACGTCAGACAAGAGACGCATGTTTGCCAGAATACCATGCTACCATGCCTGAAAACACAGTTCCGTAGATAGCACTTTGAAGCCATCAACGTAAACAAAAACAATGCTATATTCAGGTTTGAGTAGGCACAGCAGTGCACAGAGAGACAGTAGTTAACAACAAGATGCACTCTCCAAGTTACAGGAGAAAACGTCACGCTTAATCCACGCGATTTGCTTTGCTGGATCTCCCATTTGTTTAGCTGAAACACTTTCAATGACTGGCTCTTTGTCCCGACGAGATATAGCCTGCAGCAGGTACGGAGGTGCTTGCAGTAGAGGTGCCATTCATTCCCTTACACCGTGCACGCCGCAGGTCACCTCCCTCATCTCTCTACAAGCAGCGCACGCAACGGCCCCGAAGTTTTGCGCCCTGCCTCCTTCCCCACCGCTCCTTCCCGCACTCGGCCGCTGCCTAGCACCGCATTTACCGAAGGGCCACGCAGACACGGCCGCGCGCCCACCACAGCCCCCCGCTGGGCTCCTTGCAGCCTCACGACGGCACCGGGGGCGCACCGGGGCTTTCCCCGCACGACACCGCGGGCCTCGCCTCCCTCCATTTCAAACCCGCGCCGAGCAGCTCCCTCCTCCATCTTTATCACCCTAGCGAGCGCTCTTGATCGAGGAAGGGGAAAATTTTTAAAAAAAACAAACAAGACCACCCCGCAAGCAGCGCGCTCCCGAGCACACCCGGGACGGCAGGGAAGGGAGGGCAGGGGCACGGCGAGCATGACGGGGCCGCCCCCAGCCCGCCGACCCCCGACCCGCGGCCGCCTCCTACCTGAGCTCCAGGGCGGCGCCGAGGGTGGCGGCGGAGCAGCCGGGGCCCCGCTCGGCTCCACTCCGCTCCCTTCGGCTCGGCTCTGCTCGGCCCGGCCCGGCCTGGCCCGGCGCGGCCCTTCCCCGCCCCGCTCTCGGCGCCGGGGGCGGGACGCCGCGGCAGCGTCGAGCCCGACCCCCCCTAGCGGCCGCCCGGGCCCCGCCTCGCGCCGGACCGTGCCCGCGCCGATCGTCCCCGCAGGGAGCCACGGGGCCCCGCGGAGTCGTCCCCGGTGCCGGGACAGGCGCAGGGCGGAGGGGTCCGTCGGGACTCCCCCCCTGCCGTAGCAGGGACAGGGGGAGCGGGAGGAAGCGGGGCGGTAGGGCCTGAGCGACCCGGTGCGGGTTCCCCCTGCGGGTGACCCTGCGGAGCTGCAGGGCTTGGGCAGGAGCCGCCTGGGGAGCTCATAGAATCATAGAATCATAGAATCACTCAGGTTGGAAAAGACAATCTGTCAAAGTCATCTGTTCCAACCATCTCCCTACCACCGATGTCACCCCTAAACCATGTCCCTAAGCACCACGTCCAACCTTTCCTTGAACACCCCCAGGAATAGTGACTCCACCACCTCCCTGGGCAACGTGACCACTCTTTCTGACAAGAAATGTCTCCTAATTTTAATTTGCTCCTCCAAATTGTTTCCTCCTTTCACAGGAGGCTGATGGAAGACACCCATCACTTGAGTGCAACTGCAAGGCCCCAGCATCTCCAGTTACTTTCCGTTGTTTTTAAGCCCTAAACACTTCAATAAGCACTTCGGTAAAACAAGAAGAGTTGAACACCTTTGAGTTGAACTCCTTTGGTCCACATATAACGAGTACTTATTTTGAACAAGAGGAACCCAACTTTCTATATACTGTCTAGAGATGCCTCCCTTGGCAGAAAATAGAGGTATAATAAAAGCAACAGAAATCCTTTGGAGATCTCAACGCCATCAGTATTTTAGTTTGGATTTTCACAGCAAAAATGAAAGGTATCTGCCCTTTATATCACTGGATGCAATGAAGAGACATGGCAAAACTCTCCAGGGTTTTTGCTTCCAAAAAAAAATAATTGCCAGCCGCCACCAGGTTCAGCAGGACACCACAAGGTCACAACTGTGCTGTCTGTCAATGGCTTAACTTCTTCAACATCACACTGAAATTTTGATAGCAACTTAGTAAAGCTACCTCCCAGTTTACCTTTCCAAAAGGGATGCTCGCTTCAGCCTCCATAAACAAAAGTAGATGTTAATGACATGCCAAGTTTGACTCATAAGATCATGCAACTGGTGCTACGTGGAGTAAGTGGGTCACACTGATCACAAAACGGGCTTGATTAGGAAACCCCCCCCAGTCACCCAGAAGTCTTGGAAGTAGTTATGGATTGGCCAGAAGGCAAAGATTTCAAAATATCATCACAGGAAGAGGTGATGTGCTGAAGAAGCCCCACTGTATAACAAGCTATCAGAAAATGAGAAGCAATATGCCCTGTTCACTGATGGGTCCTGACATATAGTGGGAAAGCATTAGAGGCGGAAGGCTGCTGTATGGAGTCCTACATGGTAAGTCGCAGAAACTGCTGAATGAGAAGGTGAATTGAGATGATTTGAAGAAATGAAGGCCATCCAGCTGGCTTTAGATGTTGCTGAATAAGAAGTGACCCATGCTCATCTCTATACTGACTCATGGGTGGTAGATGGTATGGTGCTGTGTTTTGGATTTAGGATGAGAATAAAGCTGATAACACACCGATGTTTCAGTTGTTGCAGAGCAGTGCTCACACAGTGCCCAGGACTTTTCAGCTTCTGGTGCTGCCCTGCCAGCAAGAGGCTGGGGGTGCACGAGGAGCTGGAGGGCACAGAACCAGGACAGCTGGCCCAGACTGGCTAGAGGGATGTCCCGTAACACGTGGTGTCATGCAGAACAATAAAAATAGGGGAGTTGGCTGGGGAGGGCATGTGTCTGCTTCTTGGGAATGGGCTGAGCATTGGTCAGTGGGTGATAAGTAATTGCATTGTGCATCACTTGCTTTGTATATGCTTTTATCATTATTATTATTGTCCGTTCCTTTTCTGACCTATTAAAATGTCTTTATGTCAACCCATGATTTTTAACTTTTTTTTTTTTTTCCCAATTCCACAGTGGGATGGCAGAGCAGGGAGTGAGTGCATAGCTGTGTGGTGCTTAACTGACTGACTGCCACAACAGTCATGCACCTAGCCTTGCCTTCCAGTAAGCACTGAGATGCACCTGGAGTTTGCATCTCTTGGAAATTCTAGATATAAAAACTCAAGAAAGAAAAAAAAAAACGAAAAAGGAATAAGGGAAGGAATTTTGATTATAGTAGGTCTTTTTAGATCTGAAAGCCCTTAAGAACCATTGGTTTTGCCAGCTAACAAAACCTAAGAGCTAAATCAGTAGTAAATTTAATGCAGAAACTGGGGAACATATTTGGCAAAGCAGCAGGACAAGAGGAGGAATTTAGAGTGTATTTCAGCGTCATTATGATGTTCTGTGTTGCCTACAGTACACAAATCCAGTATGTATCACAGTGAAATCTGCAGTATTATCCTGAGTCTAAAATCTCCCCTTCCTATGTTGTTCTGCAGTAAATGAGGCAATAAAATCCTCTGAGCCCGTATATCACAACTTCCTTCCAACAAACTGCCCACCCACAACCTCCCTCTGCCCTTGCTGTCAACCAAATTGTCAGTCTTTGAGGTGGAATTCCATCCAGCAGTGAAGGTAAGGTTGGTGGGGAACAGCAGTAGTGAATGACTGCACGAGGGAACATATATTTGGAAGGGACCATAATGAATTCTACATAAGTAAATGGACTTTTTTTTTTCTTTACTAGGTATTGTAGACATTATTCTGAAAATCTTGATTTTGCTGGAAATCCGTGAGGACATTCAGGATAAAATACAAAATATTTTTACTTCTGGGGAAAAAAAAAAAAAATCTTGAGAGAGGTATGGATGAAATAGTAGCATAATTTTCACATTGGAAAAAAAAAGTTTAAAAGAATGAATATTTTTATATTAAAAGATAAAAATATTTTTCTGACATACGATTAAGTAACTGTCATATGATTTAGCGACTTTTGCCATCCAAAACCAAAAGCTTAGTAATTTAACAGATCTTAAAAGAATATTTTGCTAAGTTAAAATAAACTATGGTGACAATTTATTTAAAACATGAACAAAATGTTTTAAGCACATCATTGACTGAAATCCCACCTTTATTTATTATACGCCAAGTTTAAATAAATAAATAAATAAATAATTTCAGTGAGTGTAGAAAGTATTTGTTGATTTGGTTTCTGTGCCAAATTTACTTTTTTCCACAATTAAGGTGACTTAAATAGGAATTTTGCTACTTATGCAAGGCTGCATTTATTTCATGTCCAGATGGAGGAGGCAAAGACTGTATAGAATTTGAAATAGATTCTGTCTTTAGAGTATTGTGTGTTTTGCGGATGATAGGTCAGTTAGTACCCACTCTGATTCAGACTATCCCAAAGAGCATTATAACAGAGCAACATGAAAAGATGCACTCTATTCTATACTGTAAAATTTAAAACTTACTCGGAAAGGGGAGATTTGGAGCAGCCTTAGACAAATGATGCACTTAGTATGTACATGCATAGGCAGCAGTGAGTACTTGCTAATGCTGTTCCTGCAGTATGAACTAACAAAATCTTTTGGTACAGATAGATCACAGACTCTACACAAAACCTCTGCCACTAGGTAATGTACAGATAGATGCATCGTGAAAACTCAAATTGTACTAAGTTTGCCATTTACTGTGTGACAACATCATTTTTACATGATGTGCATCAGGATCAAATAACAATCTAGGTCTGTCAGTCAAACCTAACTGTATCAAAACCGAGTCTTAGACTGTTAAAAAAAAAAAAAAAGGCAATAAAGACACGTTCATGACAGAAACAGGTTGTTCACAGAAGTTGTACGTTCTCCATCCTTCACGGTTTGCAAGCTCAGACTGTCTAAAGTCCTTGGTAACCTGGTCTGGTCTCAGGGGTGACCCTGACTTGAACAAGTGATTGGACTGAAGACCTCTGGAGGTTCTTTCCAACCTGAATTATTCTGTGTTCCTATGGTCTTTTTTTAACCTTATTCAAGTTTGTGGGTAGAATGCATCATTTATAGTGAAGTCAAAATGTACGGGAAATAGTTGTTTGGATCAGTCCTTACTTGTTCAGTACACACCATTCAGTCTAGAAAAGACGGGAATCTCCTTTAAAAAAAAAAAAAAAAAAAACACAACTATTTAAAGTACATCATTTCCCTCTTTTGAGTTCTTTTAATTGCTTTTCTTCTGTGCAGAGCTCAGTAATTTGTAACTCTCCATTCACCGTGCCCATCCGCTTTAAAAAGGAGCATAGACTCTTAGTTAAGATTCATAAATAGTTCAAAATTTATCCCATAGCAGTCCTTTAAAATAATTTATCGAGGCTTTGGAAATGGTTATTTTGAATCCAAATATATTCCCATCCCTCACCCCAAAGAACTTAAGTTATCAAGAATCTAAGCAAGACAAGGTCCAAATGGGCTTATGCCCAGATTTTAACATTTACAGCAGTTTTAGTATTTATATTAGTATAAAATAAATAAGAATGATCTTATGGAAGGAATGGCTATTCTTTCTTCTGGGGAGACGTTATTAGAACAGGAGGAGATTTAATGAGACACCCAGACAAGAAATGGCTTTGCTGTAAGCAAAGATATTGCAATTTTATTAAATTCTTGATCTGGTACAAAAAGAAAATCACACAATTACCTTGTTCTCCTTTGCAGGTGATTTTTGTTCCTCTTACTGAATAAAATAGAGATATGTAAGTGTGGAGCACCACAAAATACCATTCGATGAATGTTTCCATTTTACCTGGACATCAGATTATACAGATCTAGAATGTTGCATGAAAAGGGCATTTCTCAACAATGTGTTGAATAAAAGATACATTCAGGCCCCCAAAAATCTAGTATACATTCCTTTCAGGCTAATATTTACCTAATTTTGTTAAATATACCTGTCCTGCACTTCTCATTCACCACTTGATTAAAAACAGAATTTCTCATTAGTATCCGTCAACCACATAATTATGTTTGGATCAGAGCAAAACAGACTCTTTTTGAAAGTAAATATTGTCAGTAGACTTAATGTAACTTCCACAGCAGTTCCTCTTTTCCAGCAACTTTATTATAGAAAAACATACAACCGTCTCAGTATACCTTAAAGACTAAAACATGATGTCTAGTCATGTTCAGTGTTATTTCAGAAAACTGATTCTTTCCTTCATAGCAGATCATAAGAATTTATCATTCTTAAACGTTTGGACTGGAAAGCTATTACTGCATATTACGTGGAGTGGTGTGGGAGATGAGAAATTACTATTCAAAAATACTGAAATTTGCCCTCTCCATGAAAACAGACAATATTTAAGCCATTATTTGAAAAGAAAAAAGAAACATAAGTAGCTACTAGCCTTCATTTCTTGCACCACCTAGCAATTCCTTCAGAAATTACTTTTTAGGAGTCTCCATTGTTTTCTTCTTTATCAATTTACTTGTGGGTCTACTAACAATGTAACTGCTGTAAACTGATAAAGAAAAATGAAGTAATAGATTGTTTTTAAATCCCTGTTCTGCCACTTGCATTGAAATGGCTCTTAGAAGTTTTAGTTACAGCTCCTCTGCTATCTTCCTTTGAACTCTACTGATTTTGATGCTATTGATCAGATTGCATGATGAGTTTGATCATATGATTTTTTGTATGCCTCCCTACCTATGCCTCTGTCTCTAGGCCTGCATATATGGATTCCTACAAATTGTGCTAAGAAAGCACATCTGATTTCTCTCAACAAAATTCACTTGCTAGTAGAACTCAAATATAACGTCTTTATTATAACAAAGAAGAAAAAAAAAAATTACTTCAAAAAATTGTGCAAGTTTTAGTAAGGATTTTTGGGTTTTGTTCTGTTTGGAATAGATGCTTGATGTCTGAAGGAAACAACTGCTCACTTAAACTACATAGTGTGGTAGCATTTCAGGAGTTACAGCTGAATTCAACCATTGATTTTCTGCGAATCTTTTAGACCTCTGTCATATCTGGTTGAAATACGACATACAGTTCAAAAAGTTTAATGGGAGAGAGAATCCAATTGCATAAATAATCTGGACTAAAAATAGGTTCTGCTGAACATACAGCAAATCAGCTTAGTACAGTCCATGTTTTGCCTTATAGCCAGTGTAGTAAGCAGGAACAGAAAAACACAGTGGTTTTACGTTTAATGTAATCAGTCAGAGAGGCAAGCACCAAGCTCTTCTCTCTGGCAACCAGCAACAGGACCCAAAGGAACATCATGGAATGAGATGGGAGGGTCAGGCTGGGTGTTAGGAAAAGGTTCTTCACCCAGAGGTGGTCGGGCACTGGGACAGACTCCTCAGGGCAGTGGTCATGGCACTGAATCTGCCTGAGTTCAGTAAGTGTTTGCGCAACGCTGTCAGACACATGGTCTGATTTTGGGTAGTCCTGTAGGGACCCAGGAGTTGGACTCGATCCTTGTGGGTCCCTTCCAACTCACATATTCTATGATTCCATGAATCATTCTGGAACATTAGCAAACACAGGAGAACGTGTGACTACTTGACTGTTTACCTTTTTGAGGAGTGTTTTCAGCATAAAATGCTAAGCTATTTCTTGTAAGTTATGTTGTCCACCATCAAAA
This sequence comes from Anser anser, assembly GCF_964211835.1. Lineage (NCBI taxonomy): Eukaryota > Metazoa > Chordata > Aves > Anseriformes > Anatidae > Anser > Anser anser. Next base: position 25,758,497 of record NC_139723.1, on the reverse strand, counting down.
GTGATTTTGATGTCTTTGTATATTAACTGCATATTTGTAAATTTTTTTTGCACTGAGACTACTACTCACTGCACTTCAAATACACTCTTGAAAGAGAAAATGCAATGAACAAAAGTTGCCAGTGATCTTGTTTTTATTTAGGAGCACATAAAAAAAAGTTATGCCGCAGCTTTGGTTGATTGGAATGATATGCATACTTCTATTCGAACAGTATTTTTTAAATGGTAAACAATGTGTACATTCAGTTGTGTGCAAGACAAACACTGTCAATAACAATTACACTACAAAAAAATGAAATGTTTTAAGTATATAGCTGTGAAACCCTTCATATTTTTGGTATTTAACCAGCATTTTTTAGAATTGGTGTGCCGAAGCTATTTCATGTGTGGTATACACTGAAAACAGATCCTGTGGCAAAGTGAGTAGAATTATAGTTGCAATGGCTCTGGAAACAAGTGAGAGCCCTACTTAAAAATATTACTCAGAAGCTACCTCTTCTGCAACTTAAATGTGTAAAGAATCACTAACTTGTAGTTTATTAAGTCAGCAATTAATAGTCAGCCACTTGAATTTACAAAAGTAGACAATATTTTCATACATCTGGGATAATTATAATCATTAAATGATTCATCATGCCACAGAAAATCACAAGAACTGCTGAGACTGAATCATTACTCTACATAACCCAGTAACTCAGGGTTCCACTGAGATAATAATGCTTCTCACAGCTCTTATAAAATCTTCATTGTTCTTTTTCTTTAATGAGAGCTGTTGTCCACCCTATAGATTGGAAGGACAGAAGGATGAAAATTCCTATGCCATAATGAAGCCTGAGTATTTTGCACCATTAACCACTGAGTTCTGGTAGAGCAGTCTCTCTCTACTCTGAAGGGATGGGAATAAAGTATGGATGGAATATTTACAATTTTTATGATAAACTTACTAGCAGACCAGCTGTAACCGTTTCTCTTTTTATAAACCCTGCTTTTTAATATCACCTTATTGTAGAAACATATGGCAAAGCAAATAAAGCTGTCTTTTTAGTAAACAAAAGAATTTTTTGATAAAAACATATAAAAGACAGTTTTATCTGCTGGATGATATACAGGTACCCGTATACAGCATGTATACTAAACAACAGAAGAGAAGGTATATTTGAATGTTACAGGTCTGATGTAAACACAGAGTAAAAATAAGGAGACTCAAAAGTGAAAATACGTTGACTCACTCCATCATGCCTAATTATTGCAGCATATATGATATAAAATTATTCAAATGCAGAAAACACCTGCTTATCTTTAAAAACAGGCAAAAGAGATCTCTTTGGAAATGTAGTTAAATATATAAAAAAAAAAAAAGCTTCTAGCCAAGATGTGTGTTACATTTCAGCCCACAAAAGAAGTTCACAGGCAAATTATAAACTCCTGAAAATAGAAGCTTATAATGACAACAGACAATGCTTCATTATAGTGACATCAGCAGAGCCACTGTAACACATACCACTGGATTGGGATTTTCTCTTTTGTACAAGTTTACAGTAAATATTTGAAGACACTGAAAAGGTTCATGTGCAGCTTTTCCATTGGAAGTGTGCAGTTCAAATGAATAAATAAATATATTTCCTGAAGTTTTTTAGAAAATAAGACATTTGACCTAAATACGTAGAATGCACATTAGTCAACCTTGTATAAACAAAAGATTAAGCGAACTATGAATTGCAGACATGAATGGATTTTGCATGGTTAATGATTTAGTTGAAAGCACACACAAAAATTGTTTAGGAAGTTGTTTCCAGTTTTGTCTGATCAATTTCATTTCTTCTCAGAAAGAGTGTTGCCACTAAGTTTTACAACTTGTGAGGCCTCTTCAAGAGATAGCTTAACATTAGATACACAAACAGATGATCCACTGGAAGCTGTACAGGTAAAGAAAAAATATTAGATTTTACACTTAATATCCATGCTAAAACACCAAAAGCAAGAAAATATGAGGAAAGTGTTACTTTACATGAAATAGAATACTGCCTTGACATTGGCACTGAGATAGAAAGAACTAAGGGAATTACTGTTGATCTCAGCATGTCACTTTTTCAACAAAACATTCCTGCCTCCAGTACCACCAAGGGAAGGTGAACTTCCTCACAGAGGCCTAGAAGATCCTAGAAGATGTACTCTGCATTTTCAAGTAGCACCTTCAAGAAAACCTTTGATCTAGTATTTCACATTTGTTTAAATAAACGCCTTTCATATTATAATTTTCAATTTTGAAGACCCATTAGCATATCTAAAAAAAATAGTACTGAGCCAAAAAAAAATATATATATATATACACACATACATAATCACAAAACATACTCCTAAAGCAAATATACAAACAGGCTTCAACATAAAACTGCTTTTCCGATAAAGCACCATTAGATGAAACCAGTATGCAAAGCCAAGGATATCAAAAATAAACTGGATCCATAAATAGCATAACTGAAAATAAAAGAAAAATGCAACATGGTGATGTTTTTAGTTTTGGGTGAAAAAAGGGTAAATTTTTTTCTCTTTTTTGCAAGTATTGTTCCAAATTCCATGCCAATAAGCAGCGAAAAAAAATACAACAAACAAACATTTAAAAAAAGAAAGCTTTTTACTGTAATGACACACATACTGTTCAGTTGTGTGATTTTAATTAGTAAGGGAAAAAATTCTTGTGTGTAGCAAGCTACTGTTATTAACAAAGTATTAAAAATATTTTCATCTCATTTATATATATTTTGAATTTGTGCATCTACAAGTTTTGTGGGGAAGTTTCTCTTTTCCTCTTTCAGCTATCAAAGTCCACGTACACAGTAGCCTCTATTTAAATTATCCAGGATGTTTTTTTCCTTCCCCAGTTTTGTCAATAGCAGACTTTCATTTAGGAATGGTTAACATTCTTTGTCAGTTCATTATTATGCTTCCTAGTGGATAATTTTTCTCCACTTGTCTCTCTTGGGAATAGCTAGAAATACTGTCATACTTCAAGACAAAACAAACCCCCATGAATTTAGATGCCACAGAAGTACTTTCAAACACTTCAGAAGATAAAAGAAAGTAACTGTTAGTACAGTTTAACTGCTAAAACAATTTGTGCAATGCTGTTGAGTTCTAGCTGACTTGTAAAATGATCCCACCTACACAGACATGTAAAGTTAAGAAATAGCTGCCCTAAGAAACAATGAAAACTAAAAAAAAATCCCTATTGCTGGAAATAATTTAATGAAGTTAGTCATTCTGTCTCTGAAAGAAGTTACTTACATGGGCTTGGTTTCTCTATTGCTAGCCTTTCAGGCAAGGTTTCAAGTGGTGTTGGTTGAATTTTTGCAGGCGTGTATGTATTTAAAGAAATTTTTTTTCCTGACAGGGGACTCATATAAGTTGGAGAAGCTAAAAAGCAAAACAAAAATAAAATAAGAATACACATGCATTAATAGTAAAAATTCACTTTAGCAAAATGCAAAAAAATAGTAGCCACAGAACTGCTATTTGTCCACAGTTACACAAACTGCAACTCAGCTACAGATTACTGACTGTAATAGTAACTTCAGTGCATGAAAGACAAAAATCTCCCTTTCACCTCAGTAAATTGGCATAACTTCCAAGCTGCCCAGAAGGTTAAGCCAAATTTCAGTAATAAATGCTTTGCCAGAAGACTGGCAATATTAGTGCTTCTTCTCATAGGTTATGAAGATTGCAGTGGAATAATTGCTTTTAATTCAAAACATCTATGAAATGTGCATACAATAGACTACCACAGACAACTGCAAATGTTAAAAGAAAGCAGAGAGGGGAACAAACTGCTTATGGCCTCAATTCTATCAAGTCAGACTTCCAACTACTCCTTTATACAGATTATGTGGAGGTATTTTAAAAATACTGTCTTGTGTACTGTAAATTCTGAACTGATCTTGAAGTGACACTATCTTCCTAACCAGCATAACAAAGCATTTTAAATAGCTGAGAACTTTGAAATGCCTATGAGACTCCGAATTCTTCAAATGATATCAGTTTTCTTAAATTGCTTATCTTCCTTCTCAGATACAGAAGCTCTACCCTATCAAATTAGCTACTGATTCAAATCTAAGATGTATAAGGCTAAATAAAGAAACAGTAAAAAAAAAAAAAGGAAAAATCCTTAACATCCACATTACATTTGAATCAATGTTATGTACAAACTTTCTTACTGGCAAGTATAACTTTTTCTCACCAGAGAATGAGTCTTTAAGCAATTCCTCAAGACTGTTTTCCAGTCACCGGTCATACAAATTGTAACAGATCTAATAAGTGGTAAAATCTGACCTAACTGAAACCGTTTCCAAAGAAAGAGCAGTATACTCAACAATGGGAAACCATCTTCCCAGACACATACGCACGTGTAGCATTCAGTTTGGATTTAATTTCAAGATAATTTAAATATTAAACATACAGCACAAACTATTATAAACTAAGTAATTGCCACTCTACAGTGAAACACTAAGTAATATTGAAAGAAACAGGGTATAACACAGTTTTAAGATGTAAAAGGCAACACTACTCTGCTGAGGTTACCAGCAGTAAAACCATAAAATACAAAGCTGGAAACACTGCATACTCATTAAAAAGAACTCCTCATCATCCAACTAACAATGTGGACCATACAGTCAAGTTCTTAATGTGTTATTTATGTGTAAAATAAACAAATTATGTTTTCAGGAAGTCCTTAATCTACTATACCAGTATATACTACTACTATAGCAGAGGCATTACTTTAATTGACTATGACAGTGTCCATACAGCAAGATGATACTCCAGAAATTAGTTACAGTTTATCTACATTATTTCTTTTTTTTTTTAATTTTATTTTTAAAGCAAAATTCTTAGCTTACTTGTTACCTGTAGAATATTGGAAAGGTTAACTAGACATTAGATATTTAATAACTTAAAATGAATGTAATTACAAAGAAAATCAGTACATGTCTCCTGTAGACTTTCCCTTGATGGAGCAGCAACAGAGGCGAGAAATTCGTCCACCTGTTTCAGAGACAGGGAGTTGTGTAGAGTTTCCAAAGGGCAAATAGAAGGCACCATGGAATATAGTTCAAATCCTAGAGAAAAATAATAAAGAAAAGAGATTTCCAGACTTAAGACAGGATTTAAACTATTGCATCAGCAATTATTAATTCATGACAAAAAGTACTTATTTTATATCAGCACGTGCAGACATAGTACTCTTGAAATAATGATTAAAGGTTACAGGAGTTGGAACAAGATGTGCCAGTTTCCAGGATCTGTTAAACTCAAGGTACCATGTAGCACACTATGGGATATAAATCCCATGTGCATAGAAAGCAGCCTTCAAACTTTACAGATGTGTTTTGGCAGAACACTAAACAGGTAAATCAATTGACAGCTACGTTATCAACTGTTAGCAAAGACAAGAACTAAAAATGCTAAAACTTCCAAGAAGAAATATATTTGCAGAATTCACATTCTATCACCTTCATTATTCTGTGAAAAACTGTTGCCTTAAATATAAAAGGAAAACCACTATTACCACTTTTGTACCTTGCGGTTACACGTTTTATCTTTGTAAGACAGTTTTACACCTACCTTTTGGCATTTAAAAACGGTATTTAAATAGTGTAAGTTTCATACATTTTAACAGGCAAGTACACTAAACCAAAATCTAAACATTTATTGGGCTTCACTTTTCTATTAGTATTGATTATAAAGCAACCATGCATATCCATATTACTAATATACTGAAAAGCATTTAAACGCATCTTGGGAAAAAAAAAATCACCCTGCAGTTCTGTAAACTGATACACGTTTGAAAACTCAATGAACAGCTCTTCATCCAATTGCATTTCAAAAGAGGAAAATACATCCATTAGTGTTTTCAACATACAGCTGTAACATTACAACTTTGCAATTCAATACTGTAAATTTACAGTTGCTACATTTTTATTTTTTAATATTTAAATGAAGAGACGAGTGAATGAAGTCATGTTTAGTTTCAGTTCAAGGTACATTTATTAGAGATACCATTATGACTATGACCTGCTCCCTCCCCCAGAACAATAAGCATCAATATTCTCTGGTATACAGTGTTAATTATTCACTCCCCACTTAGTGCTTTGGATAGAGAAGTAACCAAAATTTCCCGCTGAAAATATCTGTATTTATATTTGGATCCACCTTGGCCATAAAACTCGAGGGACAGTCACTCCCAATATACAATCACCTGAAGTGTATTTATGTCAGCTTCACTTATACTACAAATAAAACAGTGCCTTTCACAGAAACTTTGTTTTCATGTACAAAAGAAACACCACCACATATTTCATTTCTATTTTCATGTAAACACAACAGCTACACTTCAGAGTAAGCAAAAATATGTTTGGCATACATGTTAACATCCTAAATAACAATGCATGCATGCAAAGCGCAAACCCTTTCTTTGCATTACAGTAAAGTAAGACTTAGCTCTTTACACTGACAGAAGAGTCACAGTCATTTGGATGAGTTTTTTTTTTTTTTTAATTTTACACTGAATGCAGTGGGACAATGTCAGGTTAACTTTTTAATAACTAGTACTGTTATACTGCAGTGTTACAGAAAACCAGAAAGGAATTTCAAAATACACCCACGCCCTTTTCTTTCAGGAATTTGCCCCTCCATACGTTTTTATTTGGTTTTAACAACTCTTTTATCTGATAGCCATATCCCAGCATGTTGTTGCAACATCTTTGCCTTTGATATGACTGAAAAGTTATCCTGGAAATCTATCCGCAGTGTTTTACGATAAATTATACATTTATAATAAATATTTTTTTTAATTTTAATGATGAAGAAGCCTGACAGTATCCCTTTAAAAAAGGCAATTTCCTGTAAACTACCAGCCTTTTATAGTTTTGGTTATATTGTCTCATAAAGTGCCGTTCCCATCAAAATGCAAGACAATGAAAGGGTACACGCGGCATTTCAAAAAGCTACCCTGCTGTCTTACATTTAAAAGCTATAGAGACATACCACTGGAGCCTAGCAATTCCACAGAGGAAATGGACCAGCACCTAAAGAGGTGTTGGTGTTCTGCACAAGAGGCCCAGAAAGTAACGTAAAGCACTGTCAGAAGATACTTGTTTCACCATGTTCCTTGAACTAAAGATGGCAGGGAAGGGGGGAGTCTGAAATGAGTTAGAAGGTATGATAATAACATAAAGTAAGAAAGAAACAGAGTGAAAGGGACGAGGAGAATCAAAATGATAGTCCATAGGACAGACAAAACAACACCAATATGTCCTCATGTTAGTAGAGAAACCTCAGAAACCTGCAATGTATTTAGGTTCCGTAGGAGCTCAAAGAGCATGCATTAATCTTGTAAAAGATGTATGGTAAAATATCTGTATTAAATGAATCAGAATAATCGAAGCATTCATTAAAAGAAATTTAGATCCATTTTTAAAGAATGCAGCCACAAAAAGAGAGCGCTAAATGGAGCAGAAAATAATCAATTATTGGCCACTGGTATTCAAGTGCAGCTCTTACTTTCTGACCTTGAATGTTTGGGAAATATTACTTGATTTGATTCTACAGATTAAAAAACAGTTTCCCATCTTTCCTACTGTATCAGTTTTCCTTCAACATGCACTGCAGTGCAAAAAACTCACTATGTATTCCAAATGAATATCATAACGGACCGGTTTGCTTCTCAAGAAATCAAAACAAAAACTCGCTCTTTTTCTTTAACCTTATCTCTAAACAAATACATTTTGAATCTAACACTAAAACGCTGGTGATTTCCACTGCAGTTTCGATGATGTCATCACCACCGTACTCAGCCAGCTGTCATGCATATTTTAAAAATGCAATTAAGAAATCTGAAAAAACTACATTAAGACTGGGTGGATTCAGAAGACTAAGTTTGGTTTTTGCAAACAGGATATATTTTGGGCATTTTTAATCAAGCAGAAAATTAAGTATGAAATGTTTTGCTGAAAAAGAGAAAGACGGAACTCTGTCCTGTGTTAAACAGACTTCTTTTTGTAAATATGGTAGACTGAAGGCAAATTAACTCTCACGTTAACAGGCAACTCTCTCGCTGTGACTTTTTAGCACAATATTTAAGTAATTTGCACAACTGATGAACAGAGAAGCACGATAAGATAAAATAAATTTTTGTCTGATGTTAAATATAGTGATTTTGCAGGTATGTTAAGTGTCTGCTTTGCTTTTTTAATTTAGTATCACTTCAAGAAGATAATCATAAACTCCAGTTGTCAATTTAGTGATTTATTTTAGAATCAGGAGGATCAAGGAAACAGTTCAGCAGGAGAAAGGTGAAGAAGAAGCAGCAGTAGCTATCAAGAAGCGTATACCCAATAAAGATCAGATTTAATTCTGTTTTTATGTTGTATCCATACAGTCTGATCACATGAGTAATTGGGGAGAATAATTTGTTACAGGAGTCATGATTAACAGTAAGTAGCACTTCAATTTTTTTCAAGGATTTTTCTGAGGAATGAATTTTGATGTTATATTTAGACTAATGAATGGTAAAGAAGGGATTCAGGATATCTAATGATTACAAATATATTTGGAATTGTGCTTGAAGTTAGGAATGACAGACGGCTGGATGATACTGTACACCCCATATTTGAAATAAAAATAAAAGGGATGAAGCAAGGAACCTTTTGTTTTTGTTTTTAAAATAAAAGCAAAACGTACCATTGGTTGGGTGTCGAGCAAATGAGATAGAAAACCTTTTAACAGCAGAACCGCGTGTGGTGTCTAAGAAAGAGAAAAACAGGTACCTGAAATTTGTAACAGCTACCAAAAGAGGGACATTTTTAAAAAGGAAAAGAGGAGGTAAGAAAAAAAGAAAAGATGAGAAGGTATTAGAACTGAGTGGCATGCAGAAGGGACCAAGAAAAGGAGCTAAAAATCTAAATAGAGGTTAAAAAGAAGAAAATTTGGATTGCTGGTAACTACAAGATGTGTAATGAAGTGTATGAAAACAAGCAGAATGAGCTGGTGATTCTGGCATACAACGTTATATCAGGTTAGAGTTGAACATTGAGTAGTGAATTGGAGGGGAAACAGCATGAATACTGTTTCACCTAGGAGTTATAAAAAGTGTGCTTTTTTACATTCTGAAATCTAGTGAAAGACTTTCTTCTCTACCCCACGTTATTCAAAAATGAAAATCTCCTGCTCTTTTGTAATCCAATCCCCAGTGAAAAAAGGTCAGGAATCCTAAAATTTTCACCATCAGTATTCAAATTATTAGTTTGTCATTTCTTTCATTTCTTGTATATGCTCCAAGATCAATAATGAATGATAAAACCTGACATTTAAAGTGAGAAAATAATTTCAAAACTAAAATTTTATTTTACTTTAAAAATGCATTTTCTGAAATCTCCTGACATGTGTAACAAGTTTGTGAGCTAATGTTCAATTCAAGACAGAGACAAGAATTAACTATGCTATTAAGTTAAACATAAGCAAGCTATGGGCAATAAAGGAATAGAAACTCATACAATTAATACTAAGGCAAAGGATTCTAGGATTCCATTAAAATCAGTAGCCTATGATTTATCTTTAGAAGTTTAATGTGGCACATGGGTTTGTGCGTGCATGTGCGAGAGTGTGCACATACCATCTATGAAGCCAGAAGAAGTCAGCTTTTTACGATGAGTACGAGCATAATCCTGTAGGTTAGGTGCACTTGAAGAACCCCCGAGCACTGAGGTGCTAAACAGGCCCGCACAGTGAGACCCTGATGGGAGTTAGAGAAAATACATACAACAACCAGGTGTTCGTCCATTCACATTGGGGATGCATGCAGCATGCAAGCACATGGCTCTTACCACACAAAAGGCAGCTTTTGGCAGTGCCTTGGACAGGTTCACAATATGCTTGTAATGTCAGAATGGTACTTGTAGGCTGAAACTATCATAATTTATTGTGCTTCTACTCATGACACACCACTCTCTGCCATATGTGCAAAGAGAGGACTGACTTTAACAAAGTGACTTCTTATCCTGTTTACACATTTGGTAAAGAAAAGTTACCAGTTAGCATTAATGCAAACATAACCAAAACAACAAAACAAAAGCAAGATGATGATGTGAACGTTGTGTGTTTTAAAACCTGCAGCTCTCAAACAAATATAAACTGGGAAAATACTACTCATTGCTTTCATCCAAATAAAATTTTGAGATGATAGGCTTCAATGAAGTATGCATGCATTTCCACAGACGTGGAAACACTTCCCCTTTAGCCCCAACAAAATGTTAACCATATCTGAAATACTCTATACGTATTTCAGCTACCATCATTGTTAGAAATTGAAAATATCTAAAAGTTTCATAGAGTTTAGCTTAACTTCCTTTCCAAAGAAGACTTTTGTACATCTCCATGCAAGTAATAGTACTTTTGTTACAATTTATATGATCCTGACACTGGGATGGGAGTGTTAACAAATCACGGAAAGCTACATAAAGAAAGATGAAAATAACTTTTATAATCCACCATAAATTAAATTTACATAGAACAGTGAAGAAAATGGAAAAAAATGCTGCAATTTTTTCCCTTGATTCTTCATTAATAGTTGAAAGGAAATGTGGTTTCACTCAGAACTTATCTTTTCCATTTTAGATAGCTCATTTTTGAAGACCAAGTATCTATCCAGGGATACTTCCTTTCATTACTTTTGATGACCTAATGAGAGGAAACATTACTAGCACATGTGACCAATCACAGCCAAAATAAATTGGTGCCTGGTCTGTGGCAAAAGCCTTTGACATCAAATGTAATATCTTGACCTATGCACAGAAATAAACTTCCACAAGCCATATTGTGTCATATTGACAAAAGAAAAGTTGTTTAACTTTAGCAAGCACACAATAAAAAAAATTACTTCAATAAACAAGAGCACCTGATGTATGCATTTTACTAATGGAAAAATATAATAGGGAGAAAAGTATCACAGAAAGATTAAACATGCAAAAAAAATACAGATCTTTGCAGAGAGTTGAAAAGCTACTTCTCAGTTTATGCATGTACCTTATGCATTTTCTACACTTCATTTTTCCCATAAAAAGACACATTTACAGAAAAAAATCAATATTAATTTATAGTAGTGCAAGATTTCATGTTTTTACATATCAGGCATGTGAATGTCAGTTCCAAAGAAGCAACAGAAAAGCACCACTTGAATTAAAAGAATTTGAAACAACTCATTGAATTATAGCATGATTCATTCTAATGCTGAAAAGAAGAAATTGATTTTTGGAGAGGGAATATGTGCAAAAACCCATATATCAAGATACTTGAGGTTTGTTCCCCCTTCCCCTGGGTAAGACACCTTCAGTTCCACCAATTGCCCACAGTAGGAAATGCTAATTTTCAAGAAACATGTTTTAACTGTTTCCATTGTAGGCTATTTCAATCCAAAAGATTCTTGCAAAAACCCCAGTCAACTCTGTCATGAACTACATTTTTTTTTTAATCTACTTTACAGTAAAAATAATCCTGTTTCAGTCAGTACAGTGTCAGTAGTGTGAACAGCCTCAAACAATTTTCTCTTTTCAGTTGTGATTTATTTAGAAACTTTTGTTGTAGAAAATTGACCAGTTCAATTTTGACCAGCACACTCATCACATTATTGATAGGAAATACTACCAGGTCCTGTTCACATCGAAGTTTTTTAAAGGAAGTACAACTGTGCAGAACAACAGGCAGATGAAAAGCTACTGACATGGAACAAAATTTCAACTGTATGCACATACCTAGACCACTCTGCTTTTGTTCCAGAATAGTTCTTGGTGTTCGTAAGTTACTATTGCTTTCTGATAGGACCTGGATATAAAAAAACAGAAAAATAAGGGAAAGTAGGACAGTGGCATGAAAAGTCCATTTAACTTGATACAGCAGCCTGCTTCAGACAGACAAGTGTTAATAAGCTGTATGATAGGTGTTAGTAAAAATATGTGAAGGAAACATGAAAGATCATGCAATATCCCCTTCTGAAGGGAGTCCATTTCACATATGAGTTCCTTGCAATGAAGTGGTGCAAAGCAAGCATTCAGAATGAGAAAGGACACAGACCAAGACAGATATGAGAACAGACATTTGAGACATTTTATTTTACCAAATGCACTCTCCTAAACTGCGCCTGTATTGAAAAAAAGGAGGGGAGGGAAGGAAAGACAGACAAGCTATTGAGGACACCATACAATCACTGATCCATGCACGGGCTCAATCAGTGTAATCTTCAGATGCTCACAGCCTTTACTCATATAAACTTTTCCTATACAAATAGTTTTATAATCTTCCACAACAAAAAGAAATTATGAAAATTTTCAAAGAAAAAGGATATGATTAACAGAACACCATCCATTGTCGTACAGGTAAACAATATCTTGAAATACAAAGAATCTTATATCTTCATTGGTACTTTAAAAAATTTACTGCCTCTTTTTTCCTGCTTCCTCCCCCACATATTTAGAAAAATCTTCAAAATATTGTACAAGTCAATGGATGATGTACTGTGTTGGGAGTTTTAGATACCTCCAGATACAGAACGCAAGAATTATTAGTGCTAGAGTTTGTTCCCTGCAATAGTTAATACCAGGCCACTGGAAATATGATATATGCAAAACAAGTTTTGAATAGCAATATGAAGTTCCAAATAAATTATTTTAAATGGTATTGGTTCCAATTATTAAAAAAAATTAAATTTAAATTTACCTACCACCAAATTAAGCAATGCCGTTTTTAAAGTCTTAAAGGACAACTAAGCCAAAGCCGAAATCTGTTTTATTAGGCAGTAGACTATGTCTTTTCTACTGTGGTAACATTTGCAATTCCTATAAGGAAACCAATTTTTCAAGAAAGTGTGTAACACATTCAGCGGAAAAACATGCACTTGCTCTTTTTCCCCCAGACATTCTCGGGAAGTAATTTTAAAAAGTGGAAGAATTTGCTTCAAATGTAATCCGTAACAAGGGATTAGATGTCCTTAAAGACAGTTGGTTGTTGCTTGGAATGCATAATAATGTTTAATGAAGTAAAGTTTAAAAACCTGTTGCCATGAGCCAAAAATACTGGATGTGAAAGCCAATGATTTAGGGGAGACAGGGGAAGAAGTGATTTGTTCCCCTGATCTGCGTCTTCGACGCCCAGTACCCACACCACTGGTGTAATGCAGCCAGGTACCAATACACTCTGGGCTAGACACACTCAGGGGGCTCTCTTCCTGGAAGTGAGAAAGGGGGCAAAAAACAGCAAAGCATGCAAAGTTAGATTCAACAGAGCCAAATGAACAGAAAAGAAAAAAAATACCCAGTCTGCTTGCACCCTTTTAATATACTGCTTCTAAAACTATTAAACAGTGAGTAGGGAAGAATAGTATTACAATATGAGGAAGTTATCACTTCCACTCAATCAATTATATTTTAATACATTCTAATCAAATTTCTGGTAGATTAATTATTAAATAATGGCATGAAAGAAAAATGGGCATCAATAATTGGTTCATAATTTTTAGAATTCCTCACGTTGGAAGCAGAATATCTTTTATCCTTGACATACTGTTTAATAGTTTTCCCCCTCTAAGTACATTAAACTTTCCTATTTAGTACTTAATAATTTTCATTGATAGTCTATAGCCTGATCTAAGAGACTCTGATTTTTAGAATCACCTTTGAGACTTTACAACTGACTGACTGTTAGGTAACACCAATCTGACTGGTAGTAGTTTTCCAACCTTAAAAAAGCCTTAAACATTATCTAAAGCTGGACAGCTATAAGACTTCAAGGGAAGACAGTGTCAGGCTGAGCCCTGCATGCCCTATGTAGCATTAGCAAACAACATTTTTTTGCAGTACAGAATTTGATTTCCGATGCTGATGAGTCTTACTTTCTCATTTTACTCTTTGAAATCTTTTTTTTTTTCCCATGACTCAGTTACAGTTGCCATGCTTCTCTAAATATTGCTAACTATACCCCCGATGTTAACTTCCATCTAATCTCATACCTGACAGTGTCCCTTCAAATTAATGGATGTAAGGGAAAAGAGAATTGCCTTACAGACAAAAAAAAAAAAAAAAAAAGTTCAAGGCAGTTGCAGTTTAAGTTGCAGTAAAATGTCTTTTTTAAAAAACACTTGAAAATACTACTTGGTATAAATATTCCAAATACTGGTTTTGCAGATTTCAGTGGGCCAGATGAATCTCTCAATTTTCCTTTTGGACAAAAATAAATAAATAAATCATAGTGTATGTTTTCTTTAAATATTCCAGCAAATAAACAGTCACTGAATGCTGGAACCCATTCTATCAGGAGACATACTACACGCACAGTCAAAATTTAGTAATTTGTGTTACCAATACCTTTTGAAAGTAACTTCCACACAATTTATGAAAATGAAAGAGATTAAAAGTTTGAAGTAAAAAGTCTATTAAGCTGTGTGTATATGAACCCATAACTAGGAGGGGAGCTTGCATGATCATACTGAAAAGAGCATTTAAAAATCCAAAATATTGATGTTGTGAGCATTTGTTTATGATAAAACTTGGAAATAGAAAACGTAAGACATTCACATTTATTACCTATGTTAATTTATGAAAGTCATGTGAAGTTATACAGATATCCTTGTAGAAGGAAACCATGCATCTTTTTCTCTCCATACTACCAATAACCAAATAACTTGCAAATCTTACTTCTGTAATACTTGCATTGCATACAAACAGTCCACTGCCAACACAAACATGAAAGGAAAAGCTTTTGGTGTGAATCTTAAGTTCTGATGGTTTTAAGCAACTGAAAATGAGGCAATAAGAAGCTGTTAGTCTGCTTCTAGCATTAACGTCACAGAAGTGCCACTATGCACCAACTGAAGCTTTGCCACTCAACCATACAAATGGTATCAGTGACAATGCTCTGCATCCCCCACCTCTGTGACATTAAAGCCGTATCCGTGAAGCACACCTAGATGTCATGGCCTTCAAGACAGGAGACTAGACTGTTCAAGCTGTTATCTAAAGACTTAATGAAACACAAACCCCACCTATTTAAAAATAAAAAAAACCACAACTTACAGTCTATTGTCTTACCTTCAAATGCTGAAGGAGTGGAGTCACTTCCACTCCACGTGAAAACAAATACACCTGAAGACATTTATCTCACCTTCTGCACCTCCCCTAGAGCCCCCCAAATCCCCATCCCCTCTCAGTATGATGACCCTGAAGGTTTGCTTACTTCCCAACACCAGCAGTCTTGTAAGGATGGATATAAAAGCAATGTATGTTAGTTGGAAGATGTAAGTTTAGACTGAGTCTTCATTTTCAAATATGTTTTTTTTTTCCTCTAATATGGCTTAAAAAAAAACAACAACAAGGAAATAAATCTTTTATGGGAAAATAATCACGTATTTTAAAAAATTCCTTCAGACAAATTATTGCCATGGAGGACTTCCCACAAAATAAGAGGAACCCTTTTGTGAGGCTTAACACCATACTGGTTCCGTGTAATCGAAAGCAGAATTACGTTTGGTATTGCTTTGTTAAAATAAACAGAAATTAATTTCTGTGAAATTCATTCTCTGAAACATAAACACTTACTTCAACAGAACCAATCTTCCTGGATCGTGGAAGGGGTGACTTTCTGTGTATGTGAATTGGATCTGATACCATTGGCTTGAACATCACTACTGACCGATCTGTTTCATCCCTTCTAGAAGCATGTGCCTCTTCATCACTATCGTTTCTGTGGGAGGTTTTCTTCGAGCCTTCATTCTACAAACAATATAATTCCTTTTCAGTTTAGATTCAGACCTTGCAACACATATAGAGAAGTGACTACTAAATGCACCTTCTGCATAAACACAAAGCAACATAAAAGATATCAGTAAATTATATACTATTGAACAACTAGTTATAAAATGCATATTGATTTAGACTTAATAATCCACGTGTATTTGCTCCTACCATGCCACTGCGTATGACAGCATGGTCTTAATTAGCCAGACTGTTCAGCCTACATATCTTATCCCAACTTCCTGCTGACATACTAGTAAAATTCTAGCCTCACAAGTCAAAATTCCAGCCAAGCTTTGCTTTCATTCCTCTCTCATGTGGTAACTTCACAGACCTACAAACACAATTACAGTCCTCAACAATCTGTTGAGCTGTCAAGCCAATAAGCATGCCAAACTGTCTTATTTTCTTAAATATTTATTTCAGTTGCCAGCATATTGTTAATGTGACACTGCCATTGCTACCACTTTTCTTACAAAGAATAGTTTGTACTTGTAGTAAAAAGTCTAGCAAAGCCATAGGAGACCCACATTATCTGTGTACATTCCAAATGGACCTCCTCAAAAATTACACTTGTATTTTTTAACCTAATAATTTCCCACTGTTTATTTTAGATGTGTCTGCATCCAGGAAAAAAATAACTTTTGCTTTAAAGAAAGGTATAATTATTACCTCTCGGGAGGCAGGTCTGTATCCATAACCAGCTGGTAAATTTTTATCTTCCTCACAGCCTTTGGCTCCTGGACTAAAGTGCAACTCTACATGGAAACGTTCTTCTGAAGAAAGTTCCTGAAGAAAATGATAAATAGATTTACACTTTAATATATAGCTTAGCATTACTTATTTCTGAAGACATTCATCCCTGAAGACATTCATCCATTTTAAATACCTTGTTTGGATCCTCATAAAGCATGATAACAATCTGTGTCATGTAATTGAGTTCATTGACAACATTTAAATAATCCATAGCTCTTTTCCATTGTTCATCTTTTGATTCCTTATGAAGAGAAAAAAAAAAAAACAGCATCTTGACAAATAAAAACTAGCAATTTTCTTTAGAAAGACTGATGACTTCCATTTTCTCCTATTTACATGGCGTTTACTTTCACAGAAGCAGTATAAAGCTCTTTATAGCTAACAAAAAACCTGAGACAACTAGAAAAAGTGAAGCAAAATTACTCATTAAATGAATGGAAAGTGGAGATCAGAACTTTTCGCATTTTATTTTAGTGTATCTTTCATGTTATTTTGTTAATAACGATATATGCTCTGTAGACAGAAGCACCATTTTATATTCTCCTGACGAGAATCTTGGACTCTGCTATAAACTTGCTTCAAATAGTATATCATGGGAAACGTTTCTAGGTATCTTTATAGCAGTTAAACAGACAAAGAGTACTTCTAAAGTATAGCAGAAGAATAAGCATCATATTCTGAATTATTTAAAGTGAATATTCACCTTTTTCAAGCTCTAAAACAAAGGTCCATTAATTATGAAAAAAACAAACTACAGGTGTATCTGCTGTAGCATGTTACAGAGGTCTAGGATTAAAAATGCTTTTTGGACCAATGAGTTTACTCATCTGTCACCAGAAGCAAGTACATATATGCAGCTATTTCAAAAAATATTACTTTAATCATGTCGTCTCAGAAACATCTATGTAGACTCTGTGGTGCTACACTGTCCTCTCTCCATGAGCTCAGCTGGTTAACTGGTGAATCTGAAGAGCTTGTTATTTTGGTCTTTGGTTTCAAAGCCAATCAGATGGAGAATAAAGCAGCACCTTCAAAGTATTCTACAACAGTATGGTAAAGAAAGACAGTCCACTGAACAGTAGGAACTTTGCACTACAAGAGCATTCTTGAAGCCAGGTAGAAAGGTCTTGACAATATTCCAGTAATCAAAAATAAGCCAATCCAAAAGTCAATTCAGAGAAGCCTGAATTAGATAATTTGAACAGAAAAGAGTTGGTGACAACAGAAGACAAAAAAATGATTATCTTCCCTTTGCAAACCCCTTTGAGACCATAACATATATAGCTGAATACACCAACAGAACTCAATTTAAAGGAGCATGCTGTTTTCCAATGACCACCCTAGGAGTTCGAAATTTGTCTCTGCATATAAAACAAGAAATCAAATGTTTAAAAAAGTATTATAATTTCCAAAGCCACTTTAGAAAATTAAGCTTTCAACTAATACAGCTTTAGTAAAAGTTGTTTATTTTGGTTCCTCATAAAATATCACAGCTTTCACAGAAAAAGTGTTCAACTTACATCACATAAGGCACCATAACGAAGGGTGGACAACAGGGAATGGACATGACTTTCACTGGTGAAATACAGTCGTGTACGAACATGGCGTTCAGGGGACATAACACCCCTGGAGTAACTTAAAAGAAAAAGAAATCTAATTAGACCATAATGAGATGTAACCCTATTTTAGAAATAGCTGTCAACCAATAAATGAGTCATATGTTTTACATTATTCTGAACTAGTAAGACGTTTCAAGTATGAAAGCTATGGAGTATCTCCAGTAAGTCTAACAGAAATTAATGTAACCATATAAAAAAATTAAGACTTACAGAGGGTGAAGCTTATTTACAGTATCATCATCTTGAGTTCTCTGAAGGTCAGAACGGATTTTTCTAACTAGAGGAGTGCAGTAACCTTTGGCAATCTCTAGTTTCTCAGCCTTAGAAATACCATATTCCTGCGTAAGAAGGAATTGACTTTTAAAAATCAGTTAAAGATCAAAGCATCTTCTAATTCAAGGCTTGTATATTAAATTTAATTAGCCATCTATTACTTTTCTCTGGCTGCAAACTGTTTTGTTTAACCTTATTATTATAATCAAACACTGACCTCCCCCTTCAAGTAAGAGAGGGTTTGCCTTTTTCCTGTTTGAGATAACATCGAAAATCGTTTCTTCATGCACAGGATGTTACAATATAATTTCATATTCTGTAGCCTACACCATTTAGAGCTAATCTGAATTTATCAGTCTGCAGTACATGGAAATTTAACTTGTCTATACCTAGCCTTAAATTCTGTGAAACTTAAGGTGTTTTTATCAGGGAGTTTTTATCAGGGAGTGTTAGCACTTTGAAGCAGCAGAAAGGTCCTTTAAAATTTCAGTTGCTTAAGGCAAGGGAAGTTAGATAGACTATGATTCAGCATCAATTGCAGAGAGCCTGAAAACGAAGTTGTTAAAAGCAGCAAGAATGAAATTAAATGTGATTTAAGAATATACAGTTGATCATGTGGGCTCCACTTAAATCTGTAAAGAATGGCTGTGATGAGACAATTCACCTTAATACGCTGCAGTAGCAGTATAAACTGCCAGAAAAAAATCACTCTGAACACACTTCAGTGAATGCTGAAACAAAATCTTTCTTAAACAAAACAATCTGCTTCCTAGCAGAAAATAAGACGTGAAGTTAAAGGGACCTTCAATAGAAAATACAAAGCAGACATCTTTCACACAGTTTGATAAAGCATTAATTCTGCAATCCACTCCATAACTGAAAATATTTACCTGAGGGATCACAATGTCAGCTAAAGCCTTTGAAAGCCTGTATAATTCCATTGTGTTTTCCAGTTTTAAGGAGCCGTTGTGCTGCACATCATACTTTATACAGTCGTAAATATCAGGAATTTTGCTAATGTCGTATCTTCCATTCTTTGTTTTGAAATCTTTTTCTAGCTTGGCCCATCTGCGCAGCAT
Organism: Anser anser; assembly: GCF_964211835.1. Classification (NCBI taxonomy): domain Eukaryota; kingdom Metazoa; phylum Chordata; class Aves; order Anseriformes; family Anatidae; genus Anser; species Anser anser. The sequence continues at coordinate 25,738,944 of NC_139723.1, read as the reverse complement.
CAGTTCTAATGTTTCACTGTGGTACAGCTGAATATCTAGATAAATACATATCTCACGTAAGTAATCAGCAGCATCCAAATAACAAGAGAAAAAATTAATTACATGGTAGTAACTGCTGAAAACAATTTTTATATATAAAATAGTATATTAAAAGTATATATTTATATATATAAGTATATATAAATTTTATATATTATATATATTTTACTATTAATTATTATTTTATTTATTAGCATTTTATTATTATATATATTTATATGTATTATATATAAAAGTATATATATTTATATATAAAAAGTGTATTAAAAGAGAAAATAAACTAACTATACTATTTCCAATAAGAGGGAACAGATGTGCATATGGTTAATTTTACTGGTGAAAACATCTAGCCACATCCAGACAGCAGAAAGCTTCCTTGCAAAACTGCACCACTCACCCTTTAGACAAAGCTACAGCACCAAGAATAAAGTGTCCTGCAGCACTGGTCATGTAATAAATGTGTCAAAAGCAAAAGCCAAGAGACTGGTAGACAGGTTGGATTATCTCATTCACAAGACAGGAGACTGGAGCAGTGATACTATCTATGCAAGACACTTGCATGCCTCAACCTCAGAACAACAGCTATTTGCATTGCAACACACTGCAAAGAAGATTGATAGCAAATATTCCAGTATTTAGTTAGTACCAAAAAAGCACTGTGGCCAGTTCCAGCTCTAGTTTTCCTGTATTGTTGGTTCACCACCATTAATACAGAGTATCTTTCTATGCAATACTACTATGCATATTGCCTTTCTTTCCATGGACTGCTGCATTTCAAATAATTATGTCAAGAATTTCTGTAAATGTTTGAGAACTAACCTGAACTTCTGAACACCACAAAGAGTGGTGTTCCTGCAATATGACCATGTGTTTCTCCTGTTTTTTACTTTAACATTATACATAGTGAATCAGACTGAAAATCCATATGCCATTGTTGAATGAAGTTCAGCTAAAAGCTAGTTTACTGCAGAAGGGCTATATTATAACTCTCTCAAATGCAAACAAGAGAAACTAAATACGGCTACAAAAATGTTTAAATACCTGCAGACTTTGGATCTTCCATTCTTTGCCTAATCTGAGAAGTCAAGCTCTGGATCAAGGAGTAGACCTTGTCACATGTCTTTACAGGATTTTTAATAACCTGCATTGATTTTATCAATGAGATGCTTCCAGATGGAGTAAGCTGCAATTTGAGATAAACACAAACTGATCAGATTCGAAAGAACGATAGAAATAAGATGGAATGTACTAAAGATTCCAAGAATCGGGCGAAAGGTATTCAGGTAGGTTGTTAGTAATTTTTGAAACAATTTCTCAATGATTTACACCCTTTGAGGAATTAAGAAAGAAAAATATATTGAAAGGTAATAGAATTTACTACAGATTCAAAGATGACAAATTCATAGAGTAACCACTTCCATATAATAAACATGAGCAGTTTCAGGAGTTCCTAAAACCCTCCTTTGTTTCAAGATATGAAAATTCGAAGGATGTTTAAGATCTGTATATACTTAGCAATCTTCCATAACTTTCGTTCAAGTAACTGTTGCATTTAAAAAACTTACCATAACTTTTATAAGAAACGTTATAGTTAGGCTACATGCCTCACAAAACACATCTTTCTCTATAGAGCACCCTTCTTAATATAACTGGAAGGAAGAACCAGGTACTTGGAAAAAAAAAATGATTCTTTCTGGTTTAGGTTTTTGTTTCTACGGGTCTGCAGCACACAAACACAGTCAAAAAAACCATTTAAGTGCATATATATTACAAGATGTCCTTCAGACCTGACTTAAACATAGAAACTGTAGAAGTTATGCATTATCACCATTAAGTTGGTGTCAGTATGGTGTCAGCCTATGTCCATGTACATAAGCCTTAGCCTCATTTTTTCAGAAAAGATCTACATAAACCAAAGTAGGAAAAAAACATTAAAAATAATTTAGCTATATAATATACATACGTATTTGCACTTTCCCCACAGTTTCCTCAAATGCATGGGATAATCTGGAAATAGAAAACTTCTACTCGCTACTTAATAGTAAGCAGTTCCTACCTTCCTATCATGACAAAGTATATCAATAAGAATAGTGCTCTGGCACAGAAAAAGAAAAAGGCATATTGTTTTTTCAAAGTGCAGGTAAGTGGAAAAAAAAACAGAAAAGATAGTATCACTTTTTAATCTCAAAGGTTAGTTACTTTCATAAAAGAATTTCAGAAGACTATTTTAGAAGAGAATGATATATAGTTTCAGTCACTTTTCAAATCCCCTTTATAGTGGAAAGAAAGGTGCTAATAAAGAAAAAGAAATCTTTGAAACCTCGAACACTCTCTTTTCTCATAGTACTGCTGAATCCATTTTATGCAGTGATTTGGATGATTCTTTTAATCTACATGCTTAACTAAGTCCACATAGAGTAAATGTGTAATTAGTAAAATTATTTTTCAATAATTTGCTCTCAACACCTGTTAGAAAACATCAGCTTAATCTTAAACTTAAGAGATAACATTTGAGGGCTTGTTTTTTTACCTGTTATACCAGACAGGGTAAAGGCAATTGAAAGAGAAAAAAAAGCTTCTTAACTATAACAAATAGTACTTACATTTTAAACCATGAACAATTATGCGTCTTTTTGTACTACGTCAGCATTTTCTTTCACTGATTAGGAAGTATTCTACTGCTTTTCTGTATTTTAGTATTCTTCTAGTCAGTAAAAAGGCCTTGTAGGATGTAGGTAGTACATTTTGTAATATTACATACAGTCAAATTTACAATTAGAAAAAAAAGTATAATCTTTTGCATAATCAAAAAAAATAATCAAACAGTGAAGATGATTTACTAATGTAGTCCCTACCAACAAGTATATTCCTATTTCAAAGTCTGTAACTATTCTGATTACTCAAATTACAAGACAACCAGAAATACCTAATACCACAATTGCTACAGCTTCCTTTTTAGTTCAAAACTATTTGCAAACACATAAATGATTTTTCAAAATAGATACATAAAATTATTGTTTGTTAACTTAATACAAGTATTTGCTTGTCTACTTATTTCATTTCATTGAAAACTAATCATATTCTAACCTTATCATAGTCGTCAGCTGTAAATTCTCTGTCCCTCTGGAGAATTTCATGGAGCCTTGCTTTAACACGATGCTGACAGCTGCTTAAAGAATCACTGTCACTGTCCAACAGACCATTCATGTTAGCACTTTTTACCATCTGGACAAGAATAGGAGTCAGTTCACCCTCTAAGGCCAGTAGACCCTGAAGCAAATGATATAGTTAATCAGACAAACATGAGAAAGTAACAGTATCTTAAAAACAAACGATCAAAAACCCACTCAAAATACTAATTTAAATTCAAGATTGTATCATTTGCTTATGTACAAGACTTGGCGTGGAAACAACCCTCAAAGCACTGCCTTGATATGTAGGATTACTACAATCCATGCAACAGTGATGCTGACCTGCCATACAGCAGATCCCCATCATGAGCTCAAGTAATCCTGGCATCTCAGAAGTGCCAACAGTGCTCCTGTGAGGCCACAGTTGTTCAGGCATTGGGTTGCAGGGAGTGCATGGTGCCTCTCCCTCAGGCTGGAAAGCAATAGTGGCCTGACTTGTGGGGGACATGGTCAGGGTCAGGTGCTGAGTTACCAGAGGAAGGCACTATGGGAAGAGACGGAATAGCATCTGGGAAGACAAACTGGACACACACAATATCTTTGCAGAGATCCTACAAAGCCCAAACCCTGTGTGGCATGGAACAACATTCAAAGAGTATAGTTGAACTACAGGTGGATGGAGACTTCCAAAATGGAGGCGGCTAGAAACTTTTGTGACTCTTCTGGCTACTGAAGGGTTCTGGGATAAGAAAGGAAATGGAGTGATGTCTCCTCAATCCTCTGATTGAGGAGAAAGCAGGACAGATAGATAAAATAACAATCATAGAATGGTTTAGGTTGGAAGTGACCTTAAAGCTCATCTAGTTCCAACCCCTTTGACATGGACAGGGTATACCTTCCACTAGAATCAAGCTGCTCAACACCCCATCCAATCTGGCTTTGGTTGGATGGGGCATCCACTACTTCTCTCGGCAACCTGTTCCAGTGCCTGTACAACAACACATGCAGGATGGAAACAAACAGGAAAAGAAATTCTGAACACTTGCAAAGGTTTAATTTTGCAAAGATGTTAGAGATGTGGCAGAATAGCTCACATGCATGGATCTCTGCTATAGCTACAGGCCGGGAAGGCAAGGAGGAAGAACTGGGTTCTATATAAAGGAGTGGCTTGACCACTGAGAGCTTTACTTTGGAATCTGTAACAAGAAAGCTGAGATGTTATGGGTAAGGATCAAAAGATCGTGCAAGAACATGGTGGGCCTCTGCTACAGACCACCCAACTAAAAGCAGAAAATAGATGAAGCCTTCTTAAGAAAAGTGAAGAATGTCTCCTGATTGCAGGTCCTGTTTTATATTGGGGCCTCTAATCCTGGATACCTCAATGCATGGGCAATATTGCAGGTGACAGGTGTTCCAGATACTGGAGATAATTCAGGACAATTCTGTGACATAGGATACTGATGAACTATCTAGCTGAGGCATTCTCCTCAACCTGTTTCTCAGATGTATCAGCAATGTGAAAGTCAATGGTTGCTTTGGTAATAGAAACCATGATATTGTGACAGATCCTTAGAGGATAAACAATTTTATTAGAAGCCATTCAGATGAGGAGACTTAAGCTCGTTCACACAATCCCATGGAAGAGTGTCCTGAAGGGCAAAGGTGCCCAGGACAGCTGCCTCTAAGGACAACCTCCTCAAAACACAAAAGCAGTGCATTCTGACATATGGAAAGTCATATAGAAGGTCAGCATGGATTAAAAGGGAACACACAGAAGGTGAAGAAGTTAGGGATGGGTTACCTGGGAGGAAAAAAAAAAAAAAAAAAGATTACTTGAGAATGAAGGAGTGGGATTAAAAACCTGGAGAGGCCATCCATCTTTGGAACTATTCAGAACTTGACTAGACACAGTCACGAGCAACCTCATTCAAGCTGATGCTGTTCTGTGTGGAGTTGGACTATAAGAACTACAGAGGCTTCTTCTAACTTAAACCACTCTAACACTCTGAATTATTATTGAAAATCATTCACCTAAGGAAGTCTTTATGTAAAGCTTGCACTGTCTGAGTTCTCTCACACAATTCAAAATCCGTATCACTGCAAGAAGGAAGTGAATCAATTATTAAGAAGTATTACAAATGCAAAAGGCTATTTGGAAGGAGCAGCAAAAGAGGAATTTGCCTAGAGCATGAGGAGGGGTAAAGGAACACTTTGGCAAACATTATAGATGTAGGAAGTTTTTCTAAACATTTTTCTATTACTAATTGCTTTAAATTCTTGTTTGTACTCAAAAAAACAAAAGTTCCTATTTCTTAAATCTCACCACAAAGTGTTTATTTCACACCAAAAATAATAATAAAAAATTTAATTACCTATGATACACAAAGTTGTGGTATTGCCACTACGTGTTACTTCCTCAGTAGCTATTTTGACAGGCCAAAAATTATAAAGTATCCTTGTAACAACTTTTAAAGGAATTATTTCTATTAATACCAAAAAATCACATTAGTCTATAGTTTTTACAAATTCCCATTTAAAAATTTCCAAAGTAGTTTATTATGTCCACATTTCTGATGGTTTTCAAACCCTCTCATTTCCTCTGTAAAGTTACAAATCAGTAAGAGAAAGATGGTCTCAATGTAAATATTGCTTTTTGAACTCCAGATCTTTTGATCCAAGTCACTGAAGTGACTGAAAATTGCACTTTTTGCTCATGGAAAATGAATACATTAACTCAAATCAGTTATAATGCTTTTACTCATCACATACAAAATTTTTCAAGAAACTGACAAAATTTCAGGATAATTTCAGGAAGTAAGCACTAAACAAATAAGCAAGGTACAAACAAAAAATGTTTCTCTACTATGGAGGTGATTACTGAAAAGGACTAAAGCATATTGCTCCAGTTCTTTAATGAAACCCTGTAAGCAACTGCTCAAAGAATTCTAATGCCTGGCACATTAATTGGAAACTTTTCCACCTATCACTAAACTATCTTTGAGAGCAAGTTTCTTTGGAAACACAGCCTCTGTGAACTATAACAACCCATAAATCTCCACCAAGTTTTAGAAGAAAAAAGTTTGAGACTTATCAGCTTTTTTTTTTTTTTTTTTTTAAACTGGAAGCTCACAATTTAACATGGTACCTTTGCAAAAGCTGCTGCAGTCATCTGAACTCGTCCCTCATCAGAGGCGTAGATTTTGAGATCGTGCCGATAAGTGCTATGTAATCTAAGTAAACCACATCCAGGAAATCCAGCATAATCTCCTACCAAACAAACAGATTGCTCAAACTCTCATTTTACACTTTATTATCCTCAAAAGGGATCTATGCCAATCAACACTTTTTTTTTTTGTTTTCTTTTTACCTTGTCCACCTGGATACATACACCTGAAAGCCCTTCCAAGCTCCTCTGCTTGAACCCTGCCTGCAGGGGTCAGTTCTCCTCCCCATTTTAGAACCAGAAGCAGGGATGGCTCATTTCTTCTATTATCTAATTGTACACAAAGAGAGGAGTTTAGTAGCAAAATATATTATAATTCCTTTCTTTTTTTGTCAAATAAGCAAAAATACCGGGACTACAAAGGGCTGCAGTAAATGACCTCTTCTGTATTAGGAACCTTTAATAGTTGTCTAAAATTAAAAAAATACTGAACTAGAGGATTAAACAGGTACTTAAACAGCAAAACCTGAAGTAGTTAAATTAGACAGAAAACATAAGTGAAAAATATTAAATAATAAATCCAAAACAAATATGAAATCAAGTCAGAAAATTAGAACAAATTGGATGTTAAATAACGAGTTATTACAGTCAACGAATACAGATTGAGGACCAGAAAATTCTTAGAAACATTTTAAAGTCAGCAGTAAACGATGAGTGGGATTTCCCCAACTTTCCCCCAAAGACACCATGTTTGATGAATCACTAAACCTGCCTAACCCCTACTTTTCTGTCACAGAAAAGCAATGTTGGAATACAAATTTACCTCATAAGTCTGTGTGCAATTCAGTAGATTAAGAGACTGGTAAGTAATTACCATCAATACAAACATCCATTTAAATCAACATATTGGTTCTTAACATCAAGACGTATTATACCACTTGTCCTTTACTATGTAAATACACATGATATTAAGTTAACATTCATAGAAGTAATACTACACCTTCCTCTTCACTGGAAGTCTTTGGGCAACCATGAGGAAGATATGTTAATTGAACTTTGCGATTTATGCCTGAAAAATGCCCATACCTGAAGAAGGAACAAGAAGTGAGAGAGGAAAATGAAGAGTAAAAAAAACCACAACACTTTAAGTGTTTTCATGTACAAATCTAAACCTACTATGCTCCTGTAAACAGGATATCATAAAACTACACTGGTCTTTGATTTAAGTGTTTGACCACCTTTTAGCAAAGCAGTCTTAAAACAAACCGTATTCAACAAGCATGGAACGACTACAGAAATATCAAGCATTCTGGGATGAAACATTTACAAATATTATTATACAATACTTGTTCTCACCACATTGAACATAAAACTGAAAAAAAAAAAAACCACTGCCTATGCATTTGCAGGTTGCATGAATAGTTTATCTGTTTAATTGTTTTTCAGATTCATAACTACATGGGCTACCAGTATCTAGAATGTGATCTGGCAGTGCAGATGGCCACTGCTTTACTAGCCAAGGAAGTTCTCAAACAGAACTCAGTATCTTCATAAATTTCAAGAACAATTGTATTTGTCCCAATTTCTAAAAATTATCTGCTACCATTTAGAGTTCTGAGATCCCAACTCTATCAATCCTTGAAGACTTTTCCTCTTCTATTAAATATTTCAGACTTCATATACAAAATCATATTTGGAATCCTCCAAATTTGTTGTAAGTAGACAGTATACACAGTAAAAGCCTGCTACAGGCTCCAGACTTCATGCACTGCCAAGAGGCAGACCCTATACCCAGGTACCTATGCAAAAAAAAATAAAATTTGAGAGCAAAGAAACTAGTCCTTTCATGTAGGTAGTATACTGAGACACTAGGAAGATAGATAAACTGATTGTTTAAACAACAAATTCCATTAAAAATATACGGGGAAAACAGGAGCTCTGGTCTCCTTCAAGATGTCCTAATGCATGACATTCTTTCTTGCCCTTTCATGACAACCCAAGTGCTTCAATTAATATATCATTATGTATTTGATAACCACTAAAAATGAAGCAGTAACTGTGAAACAGGACTAACAGCAACACACATAGCATCTTGCTATACAGCCTGCAAATTAGACACTTACATTTCTAACACAGTCTTCAGCTGTTCAAGCTTTGCTTTACTTTCTTCAATTTCCGAATCATTGTTTTGCCCAAGTTCTACAAGGAGTTGCCTGGCTATGTCAAGCACTTCCTAAAGAAAGCAAATAAAGAACTAACTTAAAATAATATTCTAGTTATAAAACACCAAAGCAAGAAAATAAAGACATACTTGCCTGCAACTGTTTTGGTTTTTTCAGTTTTAGTTTTCCAGATTTATATCCATCACATTTTTCAAAGAGATCAAAAAATCTTTAGGAGAAAGAACATTGATTAAAAAACACATTTAATAAGTTAAAATATTACTTGAACAAGTGGCTTTTAAACTTAAAGCAGCCTGAAATTAACAACTTTATTTGAAAAGCATGTTAAAAATCTGAAGTCCAGAGCTCAAGCCAACCTTTATTCAAAACCCATTTCTCAAGAATATCTTCAACATATTAGAGAAAGTTGAGTACAAAAAACATTTTCTTATTCACTTACTAATTGATAAGAAAGGGAATAAATTCTATATATCAAATGGCATAATATTTGAATATACAGCTATGTGTATTCTTAGCCTTCAAGAATAATCCTCAACAGAAGTAGAAAATATAAAAAAATGAGCAGTAATACACCCTTACTGCAAGTTTCTGTGAACACGTGACTCTAGTCCCAACACAAATAAGTATGTTTTATTGAAACTGCACCTATTTCTAGACACTTTATGAATGCTAATTTAAAGATAGTATCAACCAGAAATAAACACTAATAAAACTTTGACAAAAGACAAAAAGGTGGTGGAGTAAGTTAACAGTTGACACGAGAACAGTAAGATAAAGAGAAAGCCAGAAGTCATAGTCAAATGGTGAAACAGAAATATTCTCTTCTGATTATGAATAAAGACATTTATAGAGATAAATGCATGTTCATTAAAATCACACAGGGCTGTTTACAAGGCACAGAATGTGATGAAGGAAGTCTGCACAATTCATTTGGCAGTCTTATTAGAAAGAGATGCATGATTGTTAATTAGCTGGAAAGACATCAGTTACATTAAAAGAGAAAAAAATGAACAAAAAATAACTCCTGATGTAATTTCTGCTTAAATTCATTGCTTGCACATCCCCAAGAAATGAGCTTTACTCTAAATTCAAACTATTTTTTTAAATCAAAATTCAACTTACTTCTGATGTTTTACTTCCATTTTCATTTTTTGTTTTGGTGTTCGGTCCCCATGACGTATTACAGCAATAACACATCTAAGCTCCATCCTAAAATTTTAAAGGAGTTATATTTCACAATTCTATATGTGAGTAGTTTTTATTTATTATTAAAACCACCAAGAATCAAACAAAATTGTCATTATCTGGCACAACTACAGGAGTGACAGAAGGATATGCAAGAATATAAGGTTAACTGAAAATGACGTGAAGTATAAAATTTAAATATTGATTTTAAGACTTGAGTAACCACTTGGGTAATATTTATTTTAAGTAGTTTTTAAAATGATTTTGAGGTTCATTAAATGAGAGAGCATGTTTATTAGAAGCGCATATTAAGTTGGTGCTGGAACAAGGATTAGCAGTGAAGGAGGCTATGCACAGAAAACACTACACTTGAAAATCTGCTGTTCTATACTCAGCTTGACTAAGGATCAGAAACTCTGATTGCTGGCATAGAAATTGTGATTTCTTCCTTGTTTTCATCACACAAAACAAGCGTTCATAGGCCAAAGTGGGAAAACCTTGTGAAGAGAAAAAAATTCACACAAAAGTTACATTAGGGTTGTACACAATTCAGGCATAGCTACTATTCTCTTACATTGTTCCAGAGGTGGTTGGCACAATAGGGATGTCTTCTGCTTCCAAAGGAATTGACCATGGTATCTGAAACTGGGGAGCAAGTTCTCTCATTATGATATTTCTAAAAAGGGTTTAAAAAGAAAACAACACTAAGTTTAAAAAAAAGCTTGTAAATGTAGCAAACAAGATCCAAAACAAATATATTTATGTGCACGTACTTTTCTAGATGTGATTCTAGAGTATTATTGACCTTAAGTCTCTAAATACATATTTTTCTTTTAATTTTATTAAAAAAAAAAAAAAAACAACAATTTAAAGCTACTATAACTGCTATAGAGACAACACTAGCCTAACAGCCCAGGATACATAAGGAACTTCAGTCTTTGAACTCCAGTTCCTACAAGAATTCCTTGGATATGACTTGGTCTGGTTCATTTAAATATTCAGATATCTGGCTATTATCTAAATAAAAGTCCCTGAAAATCAGAAAGCCATTCTAACCCAAGAGTTAGTAGTAGCTTTAGTGGTAATTTCATTTCTCAAAAATTTCATTGGTAAGCCTGGAAAAACCTATAAAGGTCATAACTACAAAATGGTAACACTGCATATAGAAGGTTATTCGATCTCGATAATGTTCTATTGCCCAAGTATTTCGACAAAATATAGTGAACCTCAAACTGATATCTACATTAAAAAGCAGTAACATCAAAAGAAAAAGTGCACCTTGAATTAGCACAATCCCAGATTTCATTTCTAAAAAGCGAGGAAAAAAAGTCTGCCATTTACTTCTCACTGTATCGTATTACAACTCCCTGCATGCACAAGGAAAAAACTCTAAGATAACTTTTTTTTTTTTTCAGAGAATTCAACATCTACAGCAACTTGAAATTGTTACACCTTCTTTTGCTCCCAGTGCAACAGATAAATGCTTCTCTACTTGAAAAAAATCTCAAATACCTTTAGAACTTTAATGCTGCTTTTGAAGTACTTAGCTTCCAGTGTTTGCAAAACACTCAGACTCGGGTGTTTTGGATGATTTTACAAATAAGGAATTAATTTAGGGCTTATTTAGAGATTTATTAAATATGTTACTTATTTAATTTAACATTTAATTTTAAGTAATTATTTAGGAATAAGGAGTAAGTAGTACATAGGCTATAGTTACATACAATAGGCAGAACTCCTGAAGTAAATCAATAAACTCTTACCCCAGTATCTTAGCACAATCATCATAGTATTTCATGGAGTTTTTCACAAAACTGAAGCCATTCACATCACAGACATATGACTGTCCATTAGCACGCAGCAAATCAAAGCCACAAACTGTTTGCTGTTTTTAAGAAAAAGAGTTCGAGTTATTGATCATCTTCCTTAGGTTTTCTTATTCTAAATACATTTTAACATGTTATTCACCTAGAAGCATGACAAAAATAACAGATTTGATTTTTCATATCTTTTGCCAGTTCCATGTTAGGTTCACTCATGATATGCAAACATCTTCCTACTTATTAACTTTATACCCTCAACTTGACTTTAGCCTTCCTACATATCCTTAGCAAAATCAGTATTGTCAAGTTCACTTATGCACTATATTAACTTTCAAAACCTACAGCTTAAATAACAATGGCAAATTCCCCTTCTGACTGTGGACTTTCCTGCTACACACTGTTTTTATGGATGGCACACAAGAAATGATAAAGCATCAATGAAAATATTATTGTCCAAATTTGAATTTGACAGGATAGTTTTGATACAGACACAGTACTGACACTGTTAGCATAGGACCCTGAACGATATTTCAACAGAGCTCAAAGCCCTTTTGCAAGGTGACAGCTGTTCACACCCTCCAGAGTACTATCATAGTTACAAGTTATGACAAAGACTGAAAGACAACCTTTCTATAAGAAGGGTGAAGGGAGAGTAAGAGACTGAATGATGTTTTAACAAAAGAAACTTAAAATTACTCAAAAATAGAGAATATCAAACACTTAAAATAAAGAAACACTATGTCAATGCCAAATTAGCATTTATTTGGACCCAGTGTAAACAATAGGTAAATAAGAGTTACAAAAACTTTACTAGTGAAGTTGTATTTCCCTAACTAGAAACCATTAACCAAATGTGGGAACATATTATGCATAGAACAGATACATTGTGAACTAGCAACGCACAAGAGTAACATGTGAGGAAATATACACAAAGCTCTTGCAACATAAGTAGCCCTCCAAACTTGTTAATGCATTAAAAGAAGAATTCTTATACACAAAAAAGCGTGAATGTGGAAGTTCAACTTCTCACCTTCTGCACAAAGCCTACAATATACCCTATTATGGATGCAGAGCATACAATATCACCACTGACTCTACACATTTAAAGTCTACACAAGATTCAAGTAGTAAACAATTAATTAGCACTAAATGTTTGATCAGATAGGAAAGTAATCAGCTTACCTTGAAGGCAAGGCATACTTTCCAAGCAATTAACTTCTCTCTTGCATTCAGGATGACTGGATACCTTACTTCTTTTCCTTCACTGTCTCGTTCTACCTTGCCATCCAGAGCTGGAGATTTCCGGGCTTCAGCGTGAGCGTAGTCTGGACCTACTGTGTACACCTTTATTGAAAAACAGGAACTCTTGATTTATTGTAATTTAGTTACACTAAGTGTATCCATGCATCTTGCTAAATTTATCTCAAATGTGATAATCACTGCAATCACACTGTTGCTGCTTGAGTAGGGGGTTAGACCAGATGACCTTTAGAGGTCCCTTCCAACCTCAGCCATTCTGTGATTCTGTGAAGATACTAGCAGCTGTCATCACTAATTTTGCTCTGAAGTACCTTCCTCAATGGCACAGCATTCAGTGAGCATCTGTTATTTACTGACCTCCTAGGATGAAGCTGAAGCACAAATGAAGAAAATAAATCATAACATTTAAAGGATAAAAATGAATTCCTTAATTATGGCAACACAGAGGCAAAGAAGAACATTTTCATCTCCAAAACATCTGCAGAACTTGGACAGCAGATTAATTCAAGAATGATTTGAGTTTGGTTGATTGTGGAAACCTGACTGCAGGACTAAGTGATTCTCGTTATTAAAAAATATTCTCATATTTTAGGCAAGACTGAACAAAGCAATATTCTTCCCAGTTTTAACATTACAAGACAGGGGCTTTAGAGAATGAGTGTGCTAACTACCGTTTCAATTTTAATGCTCACTGCAAGCAAGTACTGGGTCCTGTACTAGAAGAGACTTGTCAACAGCTCTCAGTAAATGGGACACTGTCACTTGACTTGAAAACAAGACTGTTCTGTTTTAGCTGAGTACTTTTTTTTTTTGGTCAAAACTTTTGATAGCAAATACTGCCGAGCATTATAACTGTTTTTGAACAGAACTGAAGAAAGCTGTCATAAGAACTTTCATACTATCTTGACACCTTCTTAGTTCTTATGAAATAGAATAACGCCTGGCTTAATCAAAGAAACTGCACTAGCTGTGACTCTCCTCTTGCATGAAGGTTAGAAGTCTACACTGACATACCTGTTCCATACCTGTAGCTTCAATGATTTGGGATTGTAAAGTGATATTGAAAGTATGCTAGACATGGCTAGTCTCTAGTGGGTTTTTGCTTCTCTTTAAATTTAAGGGGGCATCTGCAGGCTTCCTTAGATAGCTTTCAGATGCAGTTGTGCAGGACACCATTTGAAAAAAAGAAGATAACAAATATGTCTTAGATAGCTATTCTAAGACATGGCTTATTATCAACATACTCTACGACCTGAATGTGCATCTCCTGTGTGAATGATGAATGTAATACTTCAGCTACTAGAAAGCTGAGATTAGAATACAGACGACAGAAATGTCAGATATAAGGTCAATTCAGGTAAGTGGCTGAGTTGGGTAAAACTGCCTAATATAAGGTTGACATTCTTGTTAGTTGAAGAAAATCCATTATTTATACGGAGCATTTAAGTCCACGGATGCTGTTTGATATCTACAGTACAATAATAGTAAACACTCCCCACCCCTCAAGTCATACGTGTCCCTTCAGGTTGCTATAAACTCTTCTTTTTAAAAACGCGTTGCAGAAGTCTCTTACACAGAATTCTGTAAACTCAGATTAACCTCCTGCAAAGTGTTACACCATATGAAGAATATAGCTTATGAAAGTAGAAAAGCTTAAAAAAAAGAATTGGGGGAATTTGCTTAAGAACATAAAAACAACATTCTCCTCATGTATCTCCAAGTGGAAGAAGTTGACTGCAATTGATAAAAAGGCCTTTTTGGCCTAAGACTGAATTAGATCTTACACTCTGACTTCCACTTTTTGTCTAAATACGTTGATCTCATGCATATGAGAAAGTTTTTGTTTTATTTGTTCAGTGATGGTCTTAAAATAGCCTGAATTAACACAAAACAAGCAATCTCCATAGATCTCCAATCTCTATAGATAACATTTATTCTGTTACTGCTTTCTATTAAATCACTCTTTTATGGTGCCTAATCTTAGTATCTGTTAAGAAAATAAATGAACAAAAGAGTAAAAATAATTACAGGTGAGATCAATGTATTACTTTTCCAACTTTATATAATTTTAGTAAGTTACTTTTGTTTATGAATTAGAGGATTTTCTTATTCGGTAAAAACATATTTCAGCTACAAATTTAGTATTATTTTTAAATATTCAGACAAAAAATCTAGGTAACATCTATTGGTTTACACAGGGAAGTACATACTGTTCTAACATTAACACAAAAAGCAAAGACAATGTGCCAGGTGATAAGCTTCCTGCACTTGATTCTAACAACGTATGCTAAACTTCTTTATATCACAACTATCGTGTTTAGCTAGAAAAAAATTACATTCTTTTCTTATGAACTGTATTAACACTTTATTAAAATTAATCCTCAACACAATGATACACTTTCATCTTTAAAACTGACAAAATCTTGAAGCACTTGATTGTTCTAAATATAAATCAGAACACGCAGTTGTCATACCTTCACATCAGTGCCATCTGTAGGCATAAATTCCTCATAAATATAGGAGCCTGTTTTTCTCACACTGCTTTCAGGGGAATAAACACTGCTTCGGCTGCCAATCTGAAATGAACATTTTTCTATTAATAAACTCATAGGCTACTACTTGAGAAACTGTAAAAATCCTTAAAATACCATACCTCTACTAAGAAAACATTTCCTGTACCAAACAAAGAAAGTAGATTTTGATCATTCCCAAATGCACTGACAGTGTATACTTTTATCTTTAAGAATTGGCACTTGCTGACCATCTACTGAAAGGAACATTCATTCTTTAAGTTTTCCTGAAATGTACTTCTCTGACCTGCCTTATTGCACTATTCTTATGCAGGCAGGTCACGACAAAACAAGTCTAGAGACCAGGAGAGAACTACTCTGCAATTCTGTTGGACATCTACAGCTTAAAAAAGAACAACAAAAGGGGGGGGTGGGGGAGGGGGAGGGTCTATATTTTTGCTTTCATGTTCCACATGAATTAAGTTTGTCTTTTATAAAGTCATTAAAACACAACTAAGCATAGAGTCACTTAGCAAGATGGAATTTCTGTAGTCTTAGCATACTATCCTCACCTTTCGAAAAAGCCTTTGGCTTCCACCCCCAGCAGATGTTGGATAATAAATGTAAACATTGTGGTCCTCAGCACTAACTGGCTTTTCTACAAAAGGCTTTTGGAAAATTTCCCCATTCACTTCCACATGATCTTCTCCTTCAATCAAGTTGCATTCTGAAGAAACAATGCAAACAACAGATGTAATAATATTTTCATGGAACTAAATTATTAGAGATTTAGAGGTTGAAATAAAAAGACTACCATGAATCTTTGGTTCACTGATTTGTTATTGATGCACAAAGAATTGATCATCATTTGTTGAATGTCTGCTGTACCAAATCTATATTGTGTTACATTAATAATATGTCCAGGCTTTCTGTAGATTTCTACATCGGACAGGAAATGGTCTCCTACAGAAATTGAATGTGACGTATTTTTTGAAAATGTTTTTAAGACAGGGAGTAGGGCTATATGTTGGGCTTACATAGCAAAGTTTTGGTAGCAAGGTGAGGCTGTGGGGGTGACCTCTGCAAGAAGAGCCCAACAGCTGGCTCATGTTAGATCAGCACCAGCTCCAGCCAGCTCCAAAAGGGACCTGCCACTGGCCAGAGCTGCATCAACAAGTAACACTGGTTGCACCTCTGTGAAAGCTGATTTAAGGAAGAAAAACTGCTGTGCGACAGCAGCTGGGAAAGAGGAGTGAGAAAACGTGAGAGAACCAGCCCTGCAGACCTTAAGGTCAGTGCAGAAGGAGGGCAAGAGGTGTTTCAGGCACAGAGCAGAAGTTCCCCTGTGGCCTGTGGAGGAAGAGGATGGAGCTGGGTGGAGCAGGCTGTCCCCCTGCAGCCCATGGGTCCCACATGGAGCAGATCTCCACGCTGCAGGCCCCCCCGTGGAGGAGCCCCCGGTGGAGCAGGTGGACATGGCCTGGAGGAGGCTGCGGCCCATGGAGAGCCCCCGGTGTAGCAGGTGGATATGGCCTGGAGGAGGCTGCGGCCCATGGAGAGCCCCCGCAGGAGCAGGCCCCAGGCCGGAGCTGCAGCCCGTGGACAGGAGCCCACGCAGGAGCAGGGGGCCTGGGGGGAGCTGCCGCCCACCCGTGGGGGACCCGTGCTGGAGCAGTTTGCTCCTGGGGGATGGATGGACCCCGTGGTACAGAGCCATGTGGGAGCAGCTCTTGAAGAGCTGCTGCCGGTGGGCAGCCCCTACAGGCTCAGTTTGGGAAGGACAGCATCCCGTGGGAGGGACCCCACGTGGAGCAGGCGCAGGGAGTGACCATGAAGGAGCAGCGGAGACGAAGTGCTGTAGACTGACTGCAGCCCCCAGTCCCCTGTGCCACCTGGGGGGAGGAGGTAGAAGAGAGCGGATGGGAAGAAGGTGTTTTTGGTTTGCTTTTAGTTCTCAGCGCTCTGGCCTGCTCGTGATAGGCAATAAATTGTATTAATCTCCATGTCCAGAGTTTGTTTTGCCTGTGCCTGTATTTGACGAGTGATCTCCCCATCCTTATGTCAAATCATGAGCCTTTTTTACATCATATTTTCTCCACCTATTCTTACAAGGAGGAGTGAGAGAACAGCATGGTGGATCTTGGCTGCACATCAGCATGAAAACACAACATGCTGTTTGTCTCTTTCTGCAGTGACCTTCTTTGAAACATCAGAGGTAGGGTAGTTGGACAGTGAACGCTGTGTGGTATCAAATGCAATACTACTTTTAATAGGCTAAGAATTGGCTCAGTGTCTGACTGAAGCACCTTTCACAGATGACAGATCTCTGGAACGAGGGTTTGGGAATCCTTCCACTACTGGTTGTCTGCATGCAGCAGCCTTGACTATTGCAGCACAAGTCCTTTTCCCCCACGATTAAGGAGAGATTTTTCACCAAAATTTCTCTACCCCTTAAAAGTTACACCATGGGAATGCCTCAATTATCTCTACTGTTTATTTGTTAAGTTTATGTCTTGACCTG
Organism: Anser anser; assembly: GCF_964211835.1. Classification (NCBI taxonomy): domain Eukaryota; kingdom Metazoa; phylum Chordata; class Aves; order Anseriformes; family Anatidae; genus Anser; species Anser anser. The sequence goes on along the minus strand of NC_139723.1, from coordinate 25,721,129 downwards.
TCATTGTAATCTCTATTTTTGCTGAAAGTTTTCCTTTTAGGAGAAAAAGCTCTTACATTTGTTTTCAAGTGCAGAAAAAAAAATTAATTGCAATTGATATTCTGAGCAGATTATCTGCAGATCTGTCTGGACTACATCCCTTTTATATGGTTGCTAGTACTTTGTATGGATTCATCAAAGGAAATTCCTGACTCAGCATTCTGATCTCCTTCTACGATAAGGGATCTCCTTCTGTGATAAGGTGACCTGCTTGGTAGATGAATGGAAGGCAGGAGATGTAATCTTTCTAGATTTCATCCCTCACAGCATCCTTCTGGACAAGTCGTTCACATGATGCTGGCTGATGAACTGGTTCAGTGGTAGAGCTCAGCAGGTTGTAGTGAATGGAGGTACACCTGGCTGACTGCAGGTCACCAGAGGTGTTCTCTATGGCTCAGTTTTAGGGCCTGTCCTATTTAACATTTTTATCAATGACACAGATGCAGGAGTAGAACGTATCCTCAGCAAGTTTTCTGATGACATGAAACTAGGAGATTCTGTTGAGTCCCTGGAGAGATGGGAGGCCTTGCAGAGGGATCTACATAGATGGGAGCTCTGCACGATTAGCAAAGGCATGAGGTTCAACAAAGGAACATGCCGGGTTACACACAGGTACAGACTGGGCGACGAGTGGCTGGAGAGCAGCTCAGCAGAAAGGAACTTGGGGGTGCTTGTAATGACAGGCTTAACATGGACCAGCAGCATGCTCTGGCAGCCAAGAGAGAAAACTGCATTGTGGGGTGTATTAAACACAGCATTGCCAGCAGGCTGAAAGAGGTGACGCTCCCACTACATTTAGCATTGGTGCAGCCTCACCTTGAGTACTCTGCACGGTTCTGGACTCCAAAATATGAAAAGGATGTTAAGATCTTTGAAATCAACCAGAGGAGGGCAACAAAGCTGGTAAAAGGTCTGGAAGGCACGTCCAATGAGAAGAGGCTAAGGACACTTGGGTTGTCTAGTCTGGAGAAAAGGAGGCCAAGAGGTGACCTCACGGCTCTCTGCAACTTCCTGAGGAAGGGAAGTGGAGAGGAAGGTGTTGGTCACTGCTCCCTGGGAACCAAAGACAGGAGCATGGGAACAGCACAAAACTGAGCCAGGTGGTTCAGACTGGACATTATGAAAAATATATTTACTGTGAGGGTGGTCAAACACTGAAACAGGCTTTCTAGAGAGGTGGTTGATGCCCCATGTCTGTCAGTGTTCAAGAGGCATTTGGATAAGGCTGTCAATAAAATGCTTTAGCATTTGGTTAGCCTTGAAGTGGTCAGGCAGTTGGCTAGATGATCTGTTTTACTAATGAGAAGATTCAACAGCCTGAGTTGCTTCTGCCAGCATTACTTTCCTGAAAACTGAAATTACTGCTCATTGTAGTAATATAAGTTCACAAATGCTGCTCTCCTTGGTGACATATTTGTATCTCAGTGTGAGTTTGAAGACCCTCACATTCTAGTTGGTCTATATAGGCTCTAAGAGGATTGTGAGCCCAGAATTCAGAGCCGTGCTTTTCAGATGCATACTTGTATTGGTTTTGGCAGGGATGGAGCTAATATTCTTCATGGAAGCTCATATGAGGCTACGTTTTAGATTTGTGATCAAAATCAAAACAATGTTGCTAAGACATGTATGTTTGAGATACAGCTGAACAGTGCTTGCACAGTGTTAAGGCTTTTTTGGCATCTCACGCTACCCTGTCAGCAAGTAGGAGTTAACCCACAACAAACTTTAACTAAATACCAGATGAGAAACCAACCTCTGAGCCAATGAATTAATTCTCTAGGAAGTGAAATTCATCTTTCTGCTATGTATCTACTGCTCTCCAGTGGAAACAGAGACATCAGTGGTTAATATATTTGTCATAATTTTTTTACCTTGTGGATTGTTTGGATCACGGTTCAGAACTGCATAACGAGGAAGCAAAATGCCTTCAGCTTTAAGAATACCATACACTTCCCTCCTAGAAGAAAAGAACAAAAGTTCCATAGTATGACAGCAAATCCTGACAGGATTTGTATTTTACAGTCCATGAGTAAGGAAGGAGGAAAATATATAATTTTTTTTTTCCTACAAAAACCACATGTAAGATTACACATATTATTATACAGTAATATGCATATTCTCTATTTATGAATATAATACTTTAAGGCTCACTGACACAGTGGTACCTTTGCAGTGACTGCATCAGTATCAACAAAAGTGTCATTTGCTATACCAATTCTGTCCTCTCCTCTCAGGTACGGTAAAAGCAATTTGGGCAGAACAATTCTCTTGTTAAATGATTTTAACAGTGAAGAAGGACTGCAAAAGTTTATACATGACAGCAACTAAAGGAATCCAAAATAGCAAGTCTGCTCACTGTTTAGAGGCTCCGATGCTTATGTATTTTGTTCATTATTGTTAATATTTGCTATACATGATTGCAGTCACAAAAAAAAAATAATTGCTTTGAATGACCACATGATCTTTGGATACCAACAACTCCCAGAAGTTTCCACTGAACAGAAAAAAAATCCTTAAGTAAGCTACACGAATTCTACAGTTATGGAAAGCCATGTGATTGCTATACATACCTCTGCTATACTTATTTTCTAGACCTTAAGCTATTTATTTGTGAAACAGCTAGCAAATGTATTACCCAATTACTACCTTGGTACATCTTCAGAGCTATCAATATAAAATCAGTAAAATGAAAAACACACCTAAATACATATCACAGAAAACTATTAAGACATTAATAAAACAAAATTCACTGTAATTTTATTTAGAGTACTGTACAATAAATTGGAACTGGTGCTATGCAATGCTAACAGATCCTCACTGTCTGACTGAAAAGTAATTTGTTCTTTAAAGGTAGTTAATCATTACTTACCGGTCTTGTATGTGATACTGCATATTCAAGTCATTGATTATGAACGGATTCCTGAGTTTTGCATAGGCAACTGCTTTGTCCAGTGGAAATCCTAAAATGTTTGTTTAAAGAAAAATAAATTAAAACTGTAAGACACAACACCAGTAAGCAGTTTGGAATGTGCTTTTTCAAACTTCAGATACAAACAGACATGGCTTAAGTGAGAGGATGTTCCCTCTCTCTGCTACAGACACATAACATCTGCTTAAGACAATCATAAAACTGTAACCTGATTTCAGTGTACACTGTCAAAAGTAGTGGTTATCTCCTGTTCCATCTCCACACTCCACATTCCCTCCACTTCCTTAGAGACAGAACTAAGTCTTCTATTGCTTCTGCCTGAAGATATGTTTTTTAACTTCAGTCCAGTCACTGAACAGTCCCACAAAACCCCCCTACATATTAGAGATAAACAAACACATGGCAAGAGATCCAACAGTCCCACTGGGAAAGGAGCATGACTTTACAGTTATTGGACCAAGTAAGCATTAGTTCAATGCTTACCATTTCCACTGGCTCCACAAATATTTGCCAATGGAGTAACTATTTTAAATACCAAGTGAGACAGGATTTTCTCAAGCTATTAAAACAGTATCATTTTAAAAGCTTGTATTTTTAAAGTCAGTTGTATTACATTAAACAAGACAAAGGAATGGCTTCCTAGGACAATCCAATGAAACAAAAAGCAAGGCAGAAAAAAAGTTAATAAACACTCAAATTGGAGAAAGTATTTAGATGTCAAAATATTTCTGGTATTATTAAAAGATTTACCTTTAGAATGAAAAGAAATGAGACAGTCACATAAAGGCCAGTTTTCTACTGGCTCATTCAAAATAACATCCTCTTCAAATATTATAACAGTTATGTACTTAAACATGGAGAGGCGTTCAAGAATTTCTTTCATTGGTTTGGACTTAGATTTCTTAGCCATTGAACATATCCCAACTGCAATTTGTCTTTCTGGTGGCTGAAGAGGGGGGGAAAAACAATTATTTTAAATATTCTCAGAATGTAATAGGTGTTTTAGCAGCATAATATCACAGTAGACATTTTCTGATAAAATTTATCTGTTAACTCTAATTCAGTTTTCAGTCAGGTAAATATCTAGCAGGTACCAAATTGCAGCATGCCACTGCACTTGTGAAATATGTTTCATGAAATTAAACTGTCTAACAGCACTATACTACTTTTTGTGAGTATTGTATCAGGAGCACATACACAGAAGAAAAATTAAATCATAAATGTCTGAAATCTTGCTTATAACTTTCTGTGAAATTAACCAGCAATTAATTTTTAAACTGTATAATTTTTCAACATCTAGTAATCACAAGGCTTCTCACCTTGTTACCTAATATTAGAAGTGAATTATGCTAAGAAAAACTAATTAAACAAAATATTACTCTAGATTTCTGAGTGAAACTGTCTATGCACAAAGTAAGTTTTCTTGTGTATAGTCTATATATTTTCTTTCATGTAATGAGCCTTTAAAAATTTTATTTCCCACTAAACAGTCAATCTGCTCCTCTGTTTAAAAAGAAACAAACAAAACTGAAAAATCATTTATTTCAAGTTACCATTCTTTTAAAAGGTAGCCAATCACATTCCCTCACTGAAATATACTGAGTGCACTGCACAGCCTGAGCTACTAAATTTTCAGTACTTCTTTGCATTTCCCAGCCACTTTTAATTATGGTCAAGTGTTCTGCTACCACTTCCTTGCATTTAAATTTCCTAGGCACACTAGCAGTCAGTGAAAATTTAACATAATTCCCTACAGTAGAATGTTGCAGAGTAAGAAGAATAACAAAATATTACCAAAAAAAAAAAAAGGTATGACATGGTAACTCATACACAATAACATTAGGAGTTTGTCATAAGAAATGGTAATACAATCCAGTACACTCTGCAAATATATTAAACTAAGCTATAACGTAAGATTAATTTAGCATGCACTTTCTATACACCAAGGTAAAGAATAAGAATAAAAACATGTTGGATCTTAATGAAAACAACAGTAAGATGAAAAAGAAATCTGAGTTTCAGTTTGAACAGGCTCTTCAAAGGTAACTCTACAGCAGTTGACAACATACACAAAATAAAAGCTCTCCATCTATTTTTGCTATTAGTTATATAAATAAAAATAATAGAGGCTTAGGCTATCAAGTTCTGTCCCAGAACCAAATCATGCCTGCAAAGCTTGGCTGCCCTGGTACAGCACATCCACTTTCAAATCCAAGGTAGACCTACTTTTCAAGTGTGCTGCAATTCTAAACATAACCGATAGATCATTGTCTGAATATGAACAGGCGTTTCCCATTTCAGAACACCATTTCAATATTATACTTTTCTGATTCAACATCACTTCAAAATAAAATAATGCTAGAGAACATACAGTATAGTACATACATGTCCCTACAGTACATACAGAATCATATTCTTCCTCCTCTTCTTCCCCATGGTCATAAAAGTGTTCATAATCCGTAGATCTGGCTGAATCCAATAATTCTTCCCCATCTTCTCCACCCACGAAGAATCTAGGAGGATCATTCTCTGTTGCGCTAACAGACATGATTACAAGATCTACAGAGATTTACGTAGAGACTGCAGCCACTTTGGCAGCTGAGATACTGGGCATGTTTCCCAGTGAGTTGGGAGCACAGAAGTCCCGTACTTGTTGATGCTGCTTGAGCAGTGCTGCCACTGTGATGACGTCAACCAGACACTGTTTAACTGGTATCACTTGCTCATTACTGGTTTGCGCTGTTGCTCCAAGAGACCCACAACAGGCTACTGCTTCCCTGAGATGACAGAACAATTTTTTAACCTACAAAAAAATATTTAAAAAATCCAAATAAACATCAACAACAAGAAACAAACAAAACAAAAAACAAAAAACAAAAAACAAAACCCACACTTGAGAAAGACACATAAAAATAAACCCCTCATTTAGAAAACGCATTTGAACATCTATATATCTCTGAGAAAAGCATCAGAAATAAAACACTACAGAGTACACAGACTACACTTTTATACGTATGTTTAGAGCAAGGGTAATACTTTCAAGGTATTTTCAAACTACTGACTCACACTAAAATGAGACAATATAACTCAGGAGAGTAAAACTGTCAAATGCATTTTTCTACCTTAAGAATGGTAAAGTACAGACCATATATTTTATACAACAGATGAAAGAACAAAAGTCTCCAATATTTCTGCTACTTAGCTCCCATTTCTGTCATCAGTTGATCTTCCCCAACGTTTTCTGATCAAATGTGCAATAGCAAGCAGATGAAAATGCTAATGAAAAATATGAAGCCACCATTAGAACTATTCTTAATGCGCCAACTTGATGTTACATGCTTATTTATTTGCAACAAAGCGTTGCTTTATTTTCACGTGGAAAAATTAATATTTACAGAGGTATATACTACCACTGCCGTCTATCAAAAGTACCTCAACACAGTAACGTACCAGTGAAATGAGCACACATTGTACCCTTTTAACCAGTCATGTGAAAATAAGATCTTGGCCAAGTAAATTGGCTGCAGAAACAAAGACATAACACTCAGCCTTCTGTCATAATAATTAGTAATTGTTCTTGCTGTATGTTGTGCATGGATTTATACCATTAATTATAATCCATTACAATTATTTAGAAAGCTAATAAGCAGTTAGTTGTTTAGAAGATCATCTGATCAATTGCTTTAGGTTAAGTTGTCTATTAGTCAGGTCATTATGTAAGTGCCATTCAAAAACGATGCCTCAGCAGAACTGAATTTGACTTTAAATATCTGCCAAAATGACTGTTCTATGAACCAAGTGAAGCAATAGTAAATTTCCAACTGTGATCAGCCATTCAGCTTCCTCAGAAAGAGGGTGGTAAATGGAGCAAAAGTTACCTAGAAAGGATCTGTCATAAGTCAGAGAGCAATAGGTTAAGCATGGGTAAACAATACAGTTGCCTCTACCTCTGAGGCTGAGGTCTGAGCAACAGACACATATGGATCCAGGAGTGACAACAGTCAATTAAAAAACCCTGTACCTTAAACACATTTCTTACTCATCTGTTCTCCTTCATTTTCATTAATAAAGTTACTTTCACTTATCATATAAAATTGCAGCCATTTGTCCTTCAAGCAACAAGAGCAAAATGAAACTTCAAACACCTAATTCACCTTGCTCCCAAGAGAGTTAGAAATTAGATTTTGTGAGAAATCAATTCTGTTTACAAAAGTGTGACGAAAGCAAGTTTTCCAAGTCCTACTTCTAGCAAGCTTCAGAAAGGCGAAGGTTATTTTGCCAACATATACTGGCAACTAATACAAATTTATAAATGGTATTAAAGATTAAAAAAAAATAAAAATGGTAGGCTGAAAAAAGTTTAACAGCTCTCTTGGAACAGCTTCTTCTGCTCCTCTCTCCCCACCCAAAGTCTATAAACATAAAATGTATGTCTTAAGAACTTTTTAAAACTTAAGCTTTCCTTAAAAAGAAGGAAAAGCAACCCCTTGAAGGAGATAAAGAGAAGGTCATCTAAAAGATTTGTGTTTTTTTAAGCTTTCTTTCCCCTACATATTCCTACAGTGCACTTTGTGACAGCAGTAGAGGTTGTGGAGTTAAGCAATTGATGACTGGTTATTTCATTTGGCTTGGACTGGTGTACTCTTTGTTGGGTTAGAAACTGTCTGAGTAGCCAGGCCAATAGAGTCGTGGTGAATGGAGTCAAATCCAGCTGGAGGCCCGTCACTAGTGGAGACCCCCAAGGCTCAGTACTGGGGCCAGTTCTCTGTAATATCTTTATCAATGACCTGGATGAGGGGATCAAGTACACCCTCAGTAAGTTTGCAGACGACACCAAGTTAGGCGCGTGTGTCGATCTGCTCGAGGGTAGGAAGGCTCTGTAGGAGGATCTGGATAGGCTGGACTGATGGGCTGAGGCCAACTGTATGAGGTTCAACAAGGCCAAGTGCCGGGTCCTCCACTTGGGGCACAACAACCCCAAGCAGCGCTACTGGCTGGGAGATGAGTGGTTAGAAAGCTGCCTGGCAGAGAAGGACCTGGGAGTACTGGTTGATAGTCGGCTGAATATGAGCCAGCAGTGTGCTCAGGTGGCCAAGAAGGCCAACAGCATCCTGGCTTGTATCAGAAACAGTGTGGCCAGCAGGGCTAGGGAAGTGATTGTCCCCCTGTACTCGGCTCTGGTGAGGCCGCACCTCGAGTACTGTGTTCAGTTTTGGGCCCCTCGCTACAAGAAGGACATGGAGGTGCTCGAAAGAGTCCAGAGAAGGGCAACGAGGCTGGTGAGGGGTCTGGAGAACAAGTCTTACGAGGAGCAGCTGAGGGAGCTGGGACTGTTCAGCCTGGAAAAGAGAAGGCTCAGGGGTGACCTTATCGCTCTCTACAGGTACCTTAAAGGAGGCTGTAGAGAGGTGGGGGTTGGTCTATTCTCCCACGTGCCTGGTGACTGGACGAGGGGGAATGGGCTAAAGCTGCCCCAGGGGAGGTTTAGGTTGGATATTAGGAAGAACTTCTTTACTGAAAGGGTTGTTAGGCATTGGAATGGGCTGCCCAGGGAAGTGGTTGAGTCACCATCCCTGGAGATTTAGATTTAGAGCTTAGTGATATGGTTTAGTGGAGGACTTGTTAGTGTTAGGTCAGAGGTTGGACTGGGTGATCTTGGAGGTCTCTTCCAACCTAGATGATTCTGTGATTCATGAGAACTTCTAGCAGTAGTTGAGTCTCTAATTGGAAGTGATTACTTCTCAAAGCAAGTAGTTAAGAAATCATACAAATAAAGACTGAAAGGAAAGCACATCTTAGTCTACAAATCACAAAAAGATAAACTGACATGTTTAACTCCCTCAAAAACCTATCTGAAACTTACTGTTTTTCTACCTTCCTAACTCAAAGAGTCTGGAGAGCGTTGTTGGTGGTGGTGATAAGTAAATCCATTAAGTGGAAGTTTGCTTGTGAAAAATGGACTTTGGACAATCACCTACTCTGCTTGGAGTTAATACATCATTTCCTGTGAGGTTAATCGCGTTGTTCACCCCTCTGAAGGCAGTCTGGTCTCTATTCCACCGGTGTCTTTTAACAAGTAGCTTGCAAAGCACAAGCCTATCTCAACACACTGTTAGAGCTATGCATCATATGTGTCACTCTTGGGTCAGTTTACAAGACTTCCAAGATACTAGTTTGAAGTAGAGAACTCTCTTCGTCATCACATAGTTTTCAACTGCAGACAAACTCCTCCAATTCTCGTGGAGGAATGTACACTCAGCATTATTGCTGGAAGACTGTTCAGAGTATCCACTTATAAACCTAAAGGAAAGGTGACACTCAACTGCAAATTTGAAGCACACATTCTTATATCAACTTTGGAATAGATATGTCTGTCTACTCCAGACCCATGTGATACGTGACTTGGTAAAATACATTAGGAAGGTACATGGCACCATGAAATCTGGCAGAGCTCCAGCTGCTGTTTTGGTGTTTTCTTCAGGATTAGAGAGACAATGCAGGCAGGCATTTTACGCATAGCCACTCGAATGCCATCTCAAAATACAAATTACTTCTCAGCTGAACCAATACAGGATGAAAGATGGGATGCAATTCACTCTCTCCTATGGAGAGAAAGTAAGTGAAAGTACTGCAGAAGAAGTGAAAGAAATCTTGTGATTGATTTCTTTCATAAACTAGCTGTGCAGGTAGATAAGTTACTTGATTGTCATTTCTAGTATTGCTACTGGGTCCCAGGGTTTCCAGACAACTTGTAAAAATTAGACCAAAGACACAGGATCAAGAAAAGATACTGACACACTTAAAAATCACTGCACGGAATCATTGAATTGCATATAAAGTGGCATTCTAATTGCTGGTGGTTACCAGCTTATCTTCCACACAGCAGATGCTGCAAGCTACTGTCATTAGCATAAATTTGAGTCAGGATATAAATGAATATATTATTTATTTTCAGAATAAATGCTTTCAGAAATAGGAATTAAAGCTCTTTCCCTCCAAATACTTCACTACAGTAAAAAGAGAGGAATCCACTTCTTTCTTGTGGCACATGAAATAACAAGAGTCCAAGAAAAGAGACATGGAAAGAGAAATCTGGGAGTAAGAGACTGTGACTACAGTAAATAACTTACGGAAGTCTCCTAAAACTTCTACAGTAACCTGAGGTCAAAAATGAAGTTATCACCACATGGTAACTAGATGACGGCTGGATTAACACATGTTTCTCAAGTTGTATATCAATGAGAAACATCAAACTGCAGAGCACAGAGATGCAGAGCTCTCTCCTGAAACACAGTCACAACTCCCTCAGAAGGACTGTTAGAGAGATACTTCAGCGCTGTTGAGGGAAACTTCTACTGCTGTTTACTAAGGCAACCCCAATCTTGATGCCGCTGGCAGCACGGATGATTCTTTTCAGCTACTATTTTTCTGTATTAGTAAGTGCCCTGGTTTTGGCCAGGACTGAGTTAATTTTCATCCTACTAGCTGGTATGGTGTTATGTTTTGGATTTAGGATGAGAATAATGCTGATAACACACCAGTGTTTTAGTTGCTGCTGAGCAATGCCTGCACAGAGCCAGGCTGTTTCCTGCTTCTGGTGCTGCCCTGCCAGTGAGGAGGCTGGGGGTGCACCAGGAGATGGGAGGACACAGCCAGGACAGCGGGCCCAGACTGACCAGAGGAATGTCCCATACCATAAGGCATTGTCCAGTAGCAGCAGTGTAAGGGCAGAGATGCTCTGTGCTAGATCCTCTCGTACCTGGTGCATGAGCATACATCTCAGACACTGAAGACTAGATAATTACGTGCATGCCCCAAACAGAGAAGATTACAATCTAAGCAAGACAAAACGCAAGGCTTCCTCTTGGAATACACACTGACACATTCCCAGAGACATAACAGCAAGAAAATTCAGGCAATGATCTCCTCCTGTGCCATAACCCTTCCAGGTAAAATTAATTAGACTGTGTTGCCTTTCAACCTCAGCTGTTACACAAGGGTTCTCTTCTACAATTTACAGATTGAAAATCTGTTATTTTTGAAAACCTCGATTAAACTGAGCATTGTTTCTTAAAAGGACTTTCATCTAAATGTACAACCAGTTCATTCTGCCTCTGTTAAAGCTTCCTATTCATGACCACTGCATGATATATTGAGGGAAAACAAAAACAAACAAAAAACACACAAACCACACACACAAAAACAAAAAACATCATACCAAAGAATAAGAAAACAGTAAATCTGCTTATTTTAAATTCTCACCTTAAAATAAACTCATCTTAGGTTTTACCTGGCAAGCTAGGTGGCATTAAAATAGTACACTGCAAAGGAGAAGTAACTCTAAGTTTTACTACTATTAGTATCACTTACTAATAAAAGGTATAAAAGAACTTTCAAATTAGACAAAGTGATACACAGCCAAATTTAACATTAACATACAAATAGGACTGTATTTGAATCACACATTTTGACAGCCACTAGGCACTCAAAATTTAGCATTCACTCCAGTGGCACGCTATATTCTTTTTTCTGACAGAACAGTTCTCCACTTCCACAACTATATTCCAAAACAGGAATTCAAGAACAAAAAGTAATCTGTTAACACTTACTAAGGACATTTCCACAAAGAGTTTTCCTGTCCCCACTGCTACATGTTTCAACAGCTCAGGAATCCAGCCCTGGTATTTCCATATTTACTTAGACCATAAAGATTAGCATTCCAGTAACTGTCAGCAACAAATCAGCTCAGCACAGCAGCACTGGTGAGAACAGGCATGCACAAGGGGCTCAAAGTTTTAACAGCTATGTTATGAATACTTATAAAAACATACTCAACTCCTGTAAAACCGAAGGCAAAGAATATCACCAGATTTTCTTTTGTGTAGTGACCACTACCAGAAGAACAAACACTACCTCTACTGCACTCTAATGGAAGTAATGGAACAGAAATAAAGAAACATTTCTTATCTGTTATTTCATGGAAAAACAAAACAAAACAAAAAACAAAAACCACATCATACACTAAATAGCTATAGAACATTTCTAAATCAGGAAACTCTCAAGAAAACTTCTTTTGGAAACCTTATAACAAAACAACTACAAAAGACTTTGCAACATTTGTATTTTAGCATTCAGCTGTAAAAGCAGTGTAACTGTTACTCATCTGTTACAGCATTCTGTACATGAAACATACAAACATACACAAAACAAGTCCTTCCCTTGGCCTGTCCCCCTACACGGCCCCTTTTAACCTTTCAGCTCTTACTGCTGTAGGAATATTCAAACCACTATGAACCCATTACCAGTTCCTTACAATTCAAATTAAGCAGTGAAAACCTGAACTGTTTTAATAGCAATTTTTCAGGTTGTCTCAGAAAGATGTCAAAAGCTTTTTGACATCTTCCTCTTAGAGCTGCTGTAAGTAACATTTTCATTACCTGCATAAATAACAGCAAAAATGATTGCCTCGCTACCACTAAAAGACATCTGATCTGTTTAATAACTCCAATTCTGCAACCCAATTTAAGGTGCAAACAAACCACAAAAGAAGGTTGGTTCGTTGGGTTGTTTGTGACATAGAAAGCACATGGAGGGGGGAGCAGAAGAGAGACAGAAAGGATGAATTGGCAGAGTTTGAAATCTGGGAGCTAACAGCATACTCATGTATGAGACTGCCAAATGTAAGGACCGAGTGCTCCAAAATCATACAGAAAGAGGTGACACTATGCGAATTATACAACAGAGAAGCTGAGGAGTAGTCTCCATTTGTTGTTTTTAGTAAGCCACTTGGCTGTACCCAAAAGCCTAGCACAACTCTCAGACTGACAGATGAAAAGCCATGGCCTATGCTAAAGACAACTGCGAAAACACCAAATTCCTTCTGTTTACAGGAATGCCACAAATATTTTGTACACTGTTCCAAAACCATTCTCATGTAGTACTTTACGTATTACTCAACCAGAAAAATTAACAGCTCCCTTTCCACAACTGAGACTGACCAACCTTTCAGTTTCACTTCACTGCTCTACTAAGACCTGAAGAAGCATTCTGAAGAACCAACAAGAGCCAGAAGTCTTCCTTGACAGTTATTTGCTCCAAACATTTTCCCTGGCCTGTTAATTTCTGCACTGTTACCTGCACTCCATCTTCAGCTCTTAAGTGCACAGGTGCTTTTACTCACGCTTTTTTTTCTGCTTGGTAACCACCAAGACATTTTTCTGATAAACTACTTGAAACCACTGAGACAGGAGGGAACAGAAACAGCGTTTGCTCTGCTCCACTCAACTGCTCTGACCACTAGGCTGCGATAATCTAACTGCACGTTCCCCATCCACCAACAGTTTTCTTTGAAGCTGTGGGTTTCTTCTTACAGGAGAGAGCTCCCTGCTCCAGGTTCCAAGCAGAAGATACCTACTGTGCCAAAACTTACCAGTGTGATGCCTATGCTCTAGACCAACAGGAGTCCAAAAATACCCACCTTACTGGCATTTTCTACTGGAAACAACTGTGGCTAGTGCTGCTTGCTTACATTTCTTGAAATAACATAGTTGGACTGGACAACTAACTGCAGTTGCCCAAATCTGCCAGAGACATGGATGTTTTTACCCAAGAACTGTTCTACCTACAAGCTTGTGCCTAAAGTGGGGTTTCAACCTGACCCTCTGTATCACCGCAGCATAACCCAGCCAACTAAAATTTTACAGCTCCACACAACCATATGAACCAGGATTCTGTTAAAAAGCCAGCTTATAGAGAGCAAAGACATGCCCTTTATGTTGTCGATGAATGAGGTTTCTAGTCTTAAAACACAATGGCCATAGTTTTCAGACAGTAACTAGCTTGCTGACTTACCTGTATTTGATTTCCTTCCTAGTAATTCTGCAGTTAAGCAAAATATTTCTAGACATTTAGAGTTAACAAAGTGAAATATCTTTTCAATGCAAATATCTTTCCCTCATCAAATTATTCACTCGCAGAACCATTTTTTTCCTAACATCTCACTGCTTAAAAGTACAACTTTTCAGCACGCGTATGGAGGTCTGCTGAAACTTACTCAGAGTTTTAAAATGAGGCACCCCAAATACTGCATTTCTCACAGCCTTCAACCCTTCAGCAGTCAGAGAGTTGAAACGGGAATGTCAACTACTAAAATCATTCAACACAAGAGTCAGAACTGCCTTAAAAGAAAAAAGAAAAAAAAAAAAAGCATTCTGCTAAACATCACTGTCATCCCTCAGACAGAAAAGGAGAACTTTTAAAAACAGGCAAACAAACCGATGCTTGGCATGCATCACTAGCGCTGCTCCCGCACAGCCACAGAACAGATAACCTCCATATCATTAATTGTCAAGTTCATTTCCTAATCAAACCTTGCCAGGCACATCTCACGCAGACACCTATATTTGCAGCAACTCTGGATGTTCCGAGGAAGGCCGGCTTTTGTTAGAGATCCGATTCAAAGACGTGAAAACAGCTTCCCCGCGTGCTCGCGGACAGAAGAGCCTCTTACTCTGACTTTATACTTGCAGAGATGCGAAAGCCCAGTACCACAGCCCCGGCAGCCCCTGCGGGCCTGCTCCCTTCTAACCACAGCCGCCAGGAGCACAAAACTCCTTCGCCAAAAGCACCGGCCAGCCAGCGCACGCGAACCGGCACCAAAAACCCCACGTTTCTCACGGGTGAAGCACAAACACGTCCCGTCGCACCGGCCGGCTGCCCCTACCAGGACCAGCTTCATACCCGAGCGGCTTTGTTACTCTGCCCGAACCACAAGCCGTGGGGCTCGATGGGGGCCGTTACGAGGGGGGGGGGGGGGGGCGCTGTGAGGGCCCCCAACCGCCGCCAACCGCCATCAACCGCCCGCGGCCTCGCCTCGCCTCACCTGTGCGTGGCGCCGCCGCCGCGCCCGGCGCCGTCCCCGCCCCCGCCGGCTCCCATGGAGGAGCCGCCACCGCCTCGTGCTCGTGCCCGTACTCGTGCCCGTGCTCGTGCCCGCGCGCCCCCGCCCCGCCTCGCCCCGCCCCCCGCGGCAGCCCGCCCCCACCCTGCCCGCAGCTGCCGCCGCGCTTCCGGGGGCGCCACATAAGTCCCGCGAGGGAGGTGGCAGCCGCCGCGGTGAGGAGGGCGGAGGGGAGCGGCCGTGGTACCTCGGCTGCAGCAGGTGCGTGCAAGGCGGCACCCCACGGCTGGCCAGGGGCGCGGCGCGCAGGGCGGGACGGGGTGGGGAGAGGTGGGGGGGGAGGAAAAAAGATCGCGTCGGCGCCGCTCCGCGCATGTGCGGGCCTTGCCGCTTCGAGCTGCCTGCTCCCGGCGTGCCCCGCGTGGGGGGGGGGGGCTGAGAGCGGCGCGGTGCATGATGGGGGTTGTAGTCTGGAGGGGGGCGTGGCTGGGGCGCGGCGGGAGGGTGGCAGTGAGGGCCGCTTCCCTTCGCTTTCCTTCCCAGCGTTAGCGAGTTACTCGCCGCGCGATGGCCGCGGGCCCTTACTGCCTTACATGGCCGTGGGCGGGCGGCGCCATCTTGCGAGCCTCCCGTAGCGCCCAGGTGCTGTAAGGTGCCCCTGTGGGGGGCACCTGGCGCGGCCAGGAGTGCTGGCTCCTGGGATGGAAACCGCCTCGCAGTTACCGTAGTGTTTTTGAGGGAAACTGGATGTTAAAAAGCGAATTAGCCGAGTCTTAAGAGCTACCACTGCTTTGGCTAAGACACTCAAACAAAGAGGCCGGGTTATAGGAAACTTTCGATCTCTTTGACTAAATATTTTCCTTGACTGTAAAGCAGTGCTTTCTTTTCCTACTTAAAAAGTGTTGGGAACTGATTATTGATTGTATAATTACATCATTTTTATAGAGTGCTAGATAAGTTACAAATACTGGCAGAGGTAGCATACGAATTACCTGTAGCAATGATTTATTCCAAAATAAAACTGGAAGATCACATAACTTGTTGTCTTCAGATTTATTTTTTTCCCAAGATAGAGCAAAACAAACTATAAAGACCGTAGTATTGGGGAAAAAATGAGTAGGGGCACAGGAAACCAAATATAAAGGCAGGAAGCGCACTTAATGTCTTCCTTTTAGGCAGTGATCCAGCAGTCTGCTCCAGTACTTAAATTTGATAGTTTAGGATCCTGGTCAGTACTCTAAATGCATGTGGATGCTCCATCATGTGTTCTTTCTTCACTGGTTTATGTGCACTCTACCCAGTTTTTATATCAGAAACTGACACAGCAGGAATGAAGACAACTTCTCTTCAGCTGAAGTATGAGCTGTGGTCCTGCTCAGATGTGTCTTATGGCTGTGCAACATTTTTATTTTTTAGAGCCCACAGCCATGTGCTGCATAGAGAACATTCACTGTCTCAAACAAGATGTGCATGATGAGCAAAAACTACTGAAAGAATACAGGCTGTTCTGGAATGTGTTTTCTTGCAATATGTGAAAATCTGTAAAACCAAAATGGTCCTTTATCCCAATGTTTCAGTGAGGAATTATACCTTTTGACTTCCAGATGTGCTTGGGTAACTGCTGATTCACCTTCAGGAGAAGCCCTGAGCGAAGCTTAAGTGCATATCCCTTGTAAATAGAGTGCTGGTGAAGAACAGTTAAAATAATCTTTTCTTATCAGATATGCTAGTTAATCAACTGCTTTAAAACAACAACAATAATACTCTTATCATGGTAGCCTCACCTTCCTTCCTGCTCTTATCCAATTTACCAATTCTGTCAGCTGTTTTGGCTTGTACTATCAGCTCTAAATTTCCAAGAAACTGCTCTGCCAGCCAAGATTGCTAGAAACAGTGCCATGTTCTGGCTTCAGTCCTTCCTATTCTGAAACACCCTCTTTCCTGGTAGAGAGGGTTGTACTGCTAAGCGTTTTATCTGTACAAGTTCTCTCAGTTAGGAGAGAACTGCTTTAAAATTGTAATGTTGAATGACAAGAGACTTGGCTGTTTGTGAAAGCCAGGTCTTGCTTATGTAAAACGAAGTATTCTGTGGGGCAAAGGTCTTGTCATTGCTTGAATGTGAAGTTCCTGGCATTCATTTGATGTTGATAACACAGCCCAGCTATATACGAGGAATATGATATTCTATAAATAACATACAGCATTTCACTTTCTGGGAGAAACAGTGTGACTAAAAGCAGACATAATCACGGTAGAGCTTTTTACCTCTTTCCAACTCCCCGTATAGTAAAGGCAGTGAGAATCTTGAAATTGGAAAATAAATATCCTGACTTACACATTAAGCTTTCAAATAGCATCACCGCATGATGAAATTGCATGGATGCTGGAGTGACTGGATATTGTCATTTTCCCCACAATCATGTGCCACTTAGCAGATAGGGCAGACAGGCTGATTATTGCTTTTAGCAGGCTATGCATTGCCACACTGTGTAGTCTTGGGACGCTGCAAAGATAAGGAAGAAATTTAGCGAATGCTCTGGATAACGAGCATTCATTAAAAAATTGTGACATGGCAGACTCCAAGTCTGATCCTGCTCTTGTAGGAGGCAATTAGAGCAGGATCAAAGAGCTGCTCCATCTACTTGTTTATTAATGGAGGAGCAGATCTTAAAAAACAAAAAAACACTGAAATCACATAGTGTCTGCATGAATATGTCTGTCTGTCATTAACTGATAATTATTTTGAGGCTACTCATGGTAGACCTAAACTTTTCCTGCCCCAATGACGTATTTTACTAATGATATTTTAGTTTTTTAATATGATCAGTCAGCCCATGTGAGGGAATTAACTGCCTACTTATGTGCAGAATCACATTTGGGACATCAGAATCCAGTTGTCAGACAAATTAATGACAAAAATAAATTTGTGTCAGTCTCTGTCTGGGGAGTTGGTTTCTCTATTTGTCTGTTTTCTCATCAGGGTGGCTATTGGGACACGTTTAATTCCTAGCACACCTGTATGGGGAAGCTATCCAAATGTTTAAGAATAAGAAGAGCTATTTCTTTCTGGTCTCATTTCTTTCCCCACTCTGCAATGAATACAGTGGAAGACTCCATTGGTTCAGAAGTTTTAAAATATATGTTGACAAAACTAACTTTGTATACAACAAAGTAGTGTGTTGAGTAGTGTTCCTTATCCTTATCGCTCATGTTGATGACGGTGTAGGTTATCAAAAGCAGTGCAGTGGGTGGTGTGATAGGCTCTCGGGCACAAAGCTTGAAAGATACGAAGCAATTCATGGGATTAAAATACAGCTGCCCTAAGCTTTCTGGAGAGACAGCTCAGTTGGATAAGTCAACGTGCTACATTATCAGGATACCTCTGTTTGAACTACAGTAATCCAGTAAATTAAACTAGTCTAAACTAAACTAGGAGAAACTTGAAGATATGCTACTGTGGCAGTTGCTCCATCTGACAAATACTGTGCATTTTGTGCAGGTTAGCGATGGTACGCAGTGGAAAAAACGGTGGCCTCCACCTGAAGCAGATTGCATACTACAAAAGAACGGGGGAATATCATCCCACCACGTTATCAAGTGAACGAAGTGGAATCAGGAGAGCAGCCAAAAAATTTGTTTTCAAAGGTAAACATATAATTTCAAACTAACCTGAAATTTTAATTTTTTAGGTGAAGATTTACCAATACAAAAATTGAAAGTGCTATCTTGCTCTGCAGCATGCTGTGATGTTAATATATATCCTTCATGAAACACACAGCCTGCCTATCCCACGTTAATATATAACAGAATGTTTGCAGAAACACAACTTGCTTTAGTCCTTACTGGAAAGGTTTTATGTATCTGTCTGAAAGCCAAGCCTTGTTTTAGATACTGGATTTGTATCCATTGCAACCCGTGATTCATAGAACTGCAGGAGGACAAGCCCTGGTCTGCAGGTATTGACAGGGAATGTTTGGCCCTGGGCTGGAGCACCCTGGATGTGGGCAGCAATGCAAGCATGGGTTTGCTGTCTGTCACCTTAGAGTGACTCCCCACCCACCCTAGCTTTGTTATATCCCCATGAAGAAAGCTTCAGGTATTGAGCCTTCGTGGTTTGCTGTGTGCTCGATCCCATCAAACCTGCCCAGCCTTTGCAGAGAAAAAGCAGAGAGGAGTTAAAGCTGCGGATCACAATGTATGGTTACTTGGCAGGCAGTCAATATGCCTCATAACACATCCTGCTCTTCCTTCTCACTCCCAGTGCTAGGTTTAGTTTCTGCTGGACTTCCTGTGAGAACATAGTTTGCATTCTGACTTGCCCTTGTAACACCTCATGCCCAGATTAATAAATATTGGTGAACCCTTGGCTCTTGGGAGAAAATAGTTAAAAAGAAAATTCAAACAAACACACACACACACACACAAAAACAAACAAACAAACCGACCACCAAAAAAACACCAAACCTACTGTCACACAAAGGTAAAATGAAGATGGCTTACTAAATTCTATACTGGGTCATGCCCAATAGTTTACTAAACTAAACAACTGCAGAAGGCAAAGCACTCGTGTATAACTTGTTGGTATTTTTCTTTCAGAAAATAAATTGTTCTATGTCGGAAAAGACAGAAAACAAATGCGCCTGGTAATTGTTTCAGATGAAGAGAAGAAAAAGGTTCTTGCAAAATGCCATGTAAATGCTGCAGGCACTCATCACGGTATATCAAGGACACTGACTTTAGTGGAATCTAATTACTACTGGACCTCTGTAACAAATGATGTCAAACAGTGGGTATGGTTTCGTAGCTACAGGATATTTTTTAATGTAGTCTTTGTTGCAAACACTTTGTAATCATATGACTTTGATACGGTAATCACCCATACTGCTTCATGATGAGGAAACATATGCTTACAATCAAACTTTAAATGGACTTTATGCCAAAGCACAGTGCTTTCTTGTTATTTTTCTTTTTTTTCTTTTATTCTCAACCTTGTAGCTTGCAATATATTAGCCAGTGGTGGGGAGCCGTACTGCATTTCAGTATGCAGGGCACATGGGGTCTTCGGGAGGAATTTCTTTGGCAAGCTGTCTTGCGTATGTTCATTAGGATACAGTGTACCACCCCCGCGGTGTACTGCTGGCCAGAGTGGCTGCTGGCAGATGAAAAATGGCCTCTGCCTTCGAACTAGGCATGTTTGGGAAGCAGGTAAACAAATTGCTGCTTAGGACTGTTCCTTCTCCTCCTTTACCCAAATATACGTTGACATAATCCCTAGGCAGAACTTGATCCTTGAGCAAACCATATGTAAACATGTTCCTTGTGGCAAAATTATTGCTGCTATCAGCTTGCTCTATCACCTGAGTATTTAGAGTCCATGTGCAACTGTAACATGAACTGAAAATGAGTCTTCGCTTTCACTTCAGACTTAGAAAAGGGGTTCTGTCCTGTAGCTAAAGCTGACCCATGTTATGTGTGGCAGGTGGTGCTTACTGCCAATGTTTGACAGCCACAGCATACACAATAGAACCAAAAGGGAAATGATTGGGATTTTTTGCTTTCAATCCAGATGTTTCATACTTCCTTTAGTATTTACGGATGATAATTTTAAAGTTTATACTATGGACTTGAAAGAGCACAGTGCTTTCAGGATGAGCACAGTTCATCCTGAACTGCTGTGCATTTCCTTCTCCTAGCCTTCACTATTGTTTGGTTTTGTTTTGTTTTTATCATGGGGCTGAAAAACCTAATGATAAAAATTCATAGGAAAAGATAAAATGAGTTCATCTGACGTTGCCTGGGTCTGATCTGACTTAGAGAGGAATAATGGAGATTTATGATATTTTGTTGTTGTAAACCTTCAGCATCACTTTTTATTGACAGCATCTCCCCTGGCTTCTGCGCTAGGTATATGCGTGCCAGCATTGCCAAGTGGCAAAGAATACGACCACCACCACACCCAAACCGCATCCTATCAAAGCAGAGGACCCCTGGACAGCAGTCACTGTAGCCCTAGTGGGACCTTTTAATGTTACCAACAGAAGCCACAAGTATATCATAATCATGATAGATTTGTTCACAAAATGGGCTGTTATTTTGCCTCTGCATGACACTTCAGCAGCTGAAATTGCTAAGGCAATCATCAGTGTATTTTTCTTATATGGACCACCTCAAAAAATGCCTATTGATCAAGGGAAGGAGCTTGCTCATCAGGTATGTCTTTACTGAGCTTTTGTTTGTTTATTTTTGAGAAAAATACACCTTTTCCCCATATTAAACTTACATTTTAGACCAGTCTTGTGGGAGGAAAAAAAAAACAACATAAATCTGATACCTGAACGTTTATTTTCTTTAATCAAAAAAAAGTAGGTTCAGAAATTGACAAACTGATTATTTGCAATTGTAATATTTATATAAATAAATTATATAAATATATATAAATAAATAAAACAGCATTTCTCAGGGGTGTTTTCTTTTGGTAAAGAGCAAAAAATATGTAATGTGTATCTTGTCACTTAATTGAAGCAGCTCAAGCTTTCACATACCAACATGTTGCTGTATTTCATCTGTCAAGTATTTCATATTGCTCAGTATAGCAGATAGGCCAATGTCAAAAATATCCTTAGATACAGTGATAATGAAGAACTTCTCACTTTTTGATCCCTTCAGAGATCATGAAATCATGAGGCTATGATATGGAGAAAATGACAAATCAAGTTAGTGGCAGGAGTGCTTTTAGAAACCACCTATTACTGGCTCCAGAGCCATACTGATTCTTTTAGCTCTCATTACTGAGTATGGACAGTTATGTGGGAATATGTATAGAAAAGTTTGTGCTCGGTCACCATCTTACCAACAAAATAGGTAGAAACTTTCAATAATTGTCTTCTTTTTCTTTTTAAGATAAACAAAGAACTATTTGCACTGTTTGGAATGAAACAAATAGTATTGTCTTATCCTCAGACTGATGAAGTAAATGAAAGAACATGCAAGACAATCAAAGCTTTCCTTAACAAATACTGCACAGACCATCCAAATGATTGGGATGAACATTTGTCTGCTATTGCCTATGCTTTCAATTTGACTAATTTGGTAAGTCAAAGTTCTTCCTTTTTCGACTGAAGTCCTCCAAAGTACCTGCAAAACGGCATGTTAAATTTGCTTGCTTTTTGCTCTCCACTTAAACAGGAGCCAGATCAAACCACTCCCTATTTCCAAATGTTTAATCGTAACCCGTATGTTGTTGAACCGATGAATGTATGTATGGAAGAAGACAATATGTTTGCCAAAATATTTGAAGCAACCAAAAGAGCCAGTCAAGCACTGGAAGAAGAGAGAACCTCAGATTGTCAGGTAAATGGTATAATTTCAAATTTAAATAGGAAGGAGACAGAAGAGAGAGAAGATGGAAAGATTTGAAGTTCGAAGTATAACCTTTAGCAATACATCTTTTTTATTTTTCTTCCCTTCGGCCTGGGATCCCTAGATTCCAGTGTACATATGCTTGTATGTATGTGGAAGGAGTAAACTTAAGAGGGGAGACCTATTTCCAGGAGATTCATATTTGACTTAGAGGGGTGCGTATGCATGGAAGCTGAAAAACATTGCCTATGGACTATTGACTTAGAACATGAAGATAAAATCCCCTTTTACAGAACTCCCCAGCTTTACGCATTATGAATTACATCTAAAGACGTCTAATATTTTTGTTTCTGCATTATTAAACAATGTTATGAAAATACATGATTACTTCTGGAAAATGTACTTCACATCTATATCTTTTGCAGGTGGAGAAAACCTCTTCAGAAGAACAGAAAACCAGAAACAAAATCACTGTCAAAAAGAAGCCAAAGCAATTAAATACCCTTCAACTTAAAGTTGGTCATGAAGTCCTCAGACAAAGAAAAAACTGGTGGAAAGATGGTCGTTTCCAGTCAGAGTGGGTCGGTCCTTGTATTATAGATTATATCACAGATAATGGCTGTGCAATATTAAGAGATGCTACAGGATCCAGGTTGAAAAGACCCATCAAGATGTCTCACCTCAAGCCATACATAAGAGGGTCCAATGAAAAAGGTATATACATGTGTATTTTGTGTGTGTATATATATATGTATGTATGTATTTTTAAGTTTTGCTGTCATGTCTTGGTGTTAGGTGAGTTTATCACAGTGAGCAGGTATCATTCAGTCACTAGTGTGAACTAAACCACTGGATAGCAATGTAATCAGTTTTCATTAATGAGAGCAGTGAGTGTGAGTGGCTTCAAATCTATGCAGAGCATGGAACAGAGCTAATGAATCATGTTCAAAGTTGGTTTAAAAATAGTTTCTATTAAAGTTGCTTTTAGTATGTGGTTTGGCCCTGTTCATGCTGGCTGGCCAAAACATGTGAGAAGTATAATTCAGCTGAACTGCATTCAAAGAGCATTTGTTAACTCCTGTGTTCCTGTTTTGATACAGCCAGGATTCACATTCATTTTCCTCATGAAATGGGAATGTATTTTTTTTGCCTTATCTGACTAGTATATATGGTACCTGTTGTTCAAAAATAAATTCTAAACAAAAAGGCCTATTTGCTAAAACCTTTAAAAACAAAGACTACCTCAGAGAGCTGATTTTTGAAGAGTTTGTTTTAAATTTCAGTACTGAAGAGGTAAACAGGTTTCTTGTACCAGAGCAATAAAATGTCATGCTCAAAAGGAGAATTTGCGGAAATTCCCGAACACTTGGGAAATCAACTGACAATGTTTCTCTTACACATTCAGAGTACTCTTTTGCAATGGTGCTGCCTTAATCAAGCAACAGCAGCTGTTTCTTTTCTGCTGATGCTATCTTTGGGTCATTTCAGGCATTTGGAATAAAAGGAGTACTCAGTGTTTGGAAGACTTTTGTTTCAGAACTGCTTTGTTGTTCAGGGTTCTTGAAAAGAAATTCCTACCCTCTTGGCATGTGTGGTTAAGTCCTAGTTCTTCAAAGTGCATAAACTGTATTGAGACAGCCATCTCTTCCATCACCTCCTAAAACTGAGGAGCATGCAAGTCTGAAACTAATTCTGGAATTTCACATGGGAAGCTGGTATTGAGGTCACTTGTCAGCCTCTATTGCAGCTAGAGTAAACAAAAACAGCAGTATCACATCACTTCTCCTGGACACTGCTCTTGCTTAGACTATCATTCTGTGGCTTCCAGCTCTTTGCTGAATTACTGAGCTGTGAGGAAGAAGTCACATGTGTCCTGCAGGCAGGTCCTCTCCAGTTGCTGCAATGACTTTGGTAAATTGTAGCACTGTTTGCAAAGTTAGGTGCAGTTGTCTTTCTAGGATTGGTGTATAACACCATTACCAATAAATACTGCAGAAGCAGAAAGTAAATGGAGAGTTTCTTCCCTTTCACAGGAAGCGACTGAAGATTAGTTGTTTGACACAGGCAAAAAAAAAAATTAAAGGATTGTGAATATTTATCAATTCTAAAATTATAGTTTTATATTCATACATATTTACATTGTGCAGAAACGTAAACTGGACTGTGCTAAGTAATTGACAGGCCTTATCAAATGGCCTAACAGAAGTCAGGAAAGGGAGTATTATTTCATTACAATAAGGGTAGTGAAACCTGGCAGTAAATGACAGCTTTTTCATCTGTAAAGAAACACGCCTATCTTTGTAACAAAGGACCTCTCTTTATGAGCAGGGGTGGACTGTTTTGTCTGCAACTTATTTACTATTCCTCCTGCCCTCCAGTAACAGTCTGTTGGCTCTTCCTTTGCATAACCTTGAATGGGAGCAAATCATTTGCAGTGTTCTCTGTGAAATAAATGTGGAAAAAGTGCATCTTAGGTGAGGTATCTGTGGCCTGTAGGTGCTATTAAGTATTTTGCTTACACTTCAGATTTTGGAGCAGGGTATCTTCTCTGTATAACACTAGAAGTGTGGATTTAGTCTTTTTTCAGCAGGAAAGACAAGCCTTGGAAATGGAGTGCTTATTTTTTTACACTATTTGAAAATCTTTTGCAGGTAAGAAGCAAGGTATTTTTCAAACCTTTTGTAACAATCTTGACCTAAAGATAAATCTTGAGCTGGTGTGTTGATATGTGCTCTTGGTATAGGCATTACAGATTAAAAGTCTGTGTGGACCTGGGTTGTTGCTTACTACCCAGATGTTTGTATAGCCTGGCAGAGGTTGCCGGACACCTTGTACACGTGTACATCTGTGTGTCTGAAGCAATATTTTTTTCTTATTTGAATGTGGTTTACTTTAAATATTAATCTCAAGAGAATCCCAGTGGTTCCAGTGCTCAAATGATTCAAAAGTGCAAGTAGGAAGATTGAGGACACATCTGTCAAGAAACGTAACTTGCAAAGGAAATTGTAGCCCCTAAAATACTTGATTTGACATGAGGGTCCTCATCTGAGCAAGAAGGTTGGCCCTAAGTCATCTCCCAAAACAAAAGTATAAACCCCGTGAGGACACTTACCCATTTAATTTGGCTGGTCAGACTATTTTTATTTTATTTGAACTCACTTGGAAAAATCAAACATGGCAAGCATATGTTAGATAGAAGATAAGTTCAATAGTACCATACAGTAGCAATCAACATTATGGTCTTTAAATTCTATAAAAGTATTTTATTTCTTTTTTATTTCTTAAAGTCTATTGTTTTGAATTGTGATTTTCCTAGCAATAGTTAGGAGATGACACATTACTTTGTGAGTTGGTGTACAACACGGAAGAATCTGCATGCCTGTTCATGTAAGGTGTTATTAGTTCAGTAGCTGACTATGGCAGGCCTCAAGCTAGTCCACTGACGTAGAAAAAAAAAAAAAAGACAACCCTTCTTTCTTAACATGAAGTACTGCAAGCATTATTTTATGGATATGTGAGATGCAACCAAATATTTGGTGCTTAGTGAAATTAGGAAATCCATATAATCAGATTCCTGCCCTTCAAACTTTCTTGTCGTCTTACAAAAATAGTTTTGAAAAGTAAGTTGGCAACTCACTATCATTTAATTACGGCTTTCAGCAAACTAGGAGCATCTACTTTAATGGGTACTTTTATTTTGCAGGCAACCACTACTTCTTACAAGGTGCAGTAGTTGTTGACCATGATTATATTGGCGTATCTGAAAGATCTTATAATCCAAGCCAGCAAGACCCTATTGCTGAAGGGGAAATAAATGCCTATGCGAGAGGAGTCATGTCTGCTGCGCAAATGCCACCTTCAGCCTGCAAAGACCAAGATTCAACAGATGGTAAACATCAGTCTGAGGCGACAAAAGATCATTGCATTGAACCAAACAATGCAAAGCCAGAGCAATGGCCTTCACCTTGCTGGACGCTTCAGACCAAGATAGAAGACACTTAAGCAAGTGGTCTCCTGTCATATTTCATTGGCAGTTTGGAGCACCTGTGGCAGACCGAACAGTTCCAAATTCCTCAGCCAAATCCACTTTACTCTATGAGTTTAAGAATACTGCAGGTATTCAGTGGTTAATTTACATGGGTATTAAGAAGCAATCGCTCTGTTAACGAAATGTAGGCACAACCTAGTAAAAGCACATGTTCTACTACTGTCTGAATTTAAGAACACTGCAAGTGACCAGTGGTTAATTTATGTGGGCATTGAGAAGTAATCACTTGATTACCAGAAGTACTGTCACAACCTAGTAAAAGAGTAAGTTTTCATCATGCATTTGCATTCCAATTTTTGCTGGTAAAATGGCAATATGGCCCAACCCTACCGTTACTGTCTCAGGACACAGCACATCATTTCACAGTAACAATGTTTTCATTAATCCTTACATGACTCATTGCTAACATGCAGACATATTGTGGGATAAATACAACCTAAGCAACTTAACATAAATTTTTTCTCCCCTGTACAAACGTAAAGAACCTTATGTTGTCCTTTTCCTATTACAGAACTCTTTCTCATTCTTCCTGAGAAGCTGCAGTTTGTAACTTTTAGTCTAACCCGCCATTCTAAGATCTCACAAAACAGTAAAGCTGCCAAAATCAAATACAGCGAGTATTTTGCATATGAAACAGTGAGGCCTTTAGCTGCTCCTTGCTCATCAAAGCTCTGCTAAGGAGAGCAATTTCAGTTCCTTACACGTGGCAGAATCTTAACAGTGGTCAGCATTCATTTGTGCTTTCCTCACAAACATCTGGTTTCCTTGACTTCTTTCCAGATCTAGCGTAGGTTTGGAGATTTCCACTGATAGTTCTCTAGGAAAGGTGAGGACCAGTATTGCTTATTCTCTGAATTCCTTGAGTAAGTTGTTACAGGCTAGGACTTCCCACAAAGAAGACTCTATTTCATGGTAAGATGAAAATATATCTACTACTAAAGTTACGTGAACAGGAACTCTTTCACGTGGAAAACTGATGAATGCAAGCTGGTTCTATTTATAGAGGAGTGACAGGAAGAGGAAGAATGCTAGTGTAGAGAGCTGAATTTAGAAATACAGCAACTTCTGTCAGATGGCTGAGGAGGACTTGCTTATCTTGCTCTTTGAATAGCCGCATTCTGTCATCTTTGCTGCTGGATGTCATGCGACATAATACAGGTGGCTTTTAGTTAGCTTAAATAGCTGGTTGTATTGCTATAGTCTTTTGACAAAATCTAGAAAAAGAAAGTATTATTTATTAACGGTTTTTCAGCTAATCTTAGGTAAAAAGACTTTGTCCCCAAGGCTAATTAGGTATCTAGCTCATGCAGAAATTCACACCCATTGTGCAGTATGCCTACAGTGTCATGGGCCTGAGCTGTGTAAAAGAACAGCTCAGCACAACGGTGGTATTCCAGCATCTGATCTTAAAACCCCTCTGAATGTGCTTAATTCTCAGTACTTTTTCCCCCACTGAGACTGAGAAGGCAGTTGCGGAGAGGCAGCTGGGGATGTGGGTTGTGCAGAACAGCATGCAGCACGCAGGATTTGCGGTGGGTGTGGACAGCAACACAACCTTGTATTTATTTATTAACTGTTGCTACCTGCAGGCTGTGCCGCCCTTTGGGGACTGCTGCTCTTCGGATCTCTGCTGTAGTGCAGTCAAGATAGTAAAGTAAGTGGGCTTGGGGAAATATGCTTATTGTATTAAAAAAAAAAAAAAAAAAGGCTAGGGAATTCTGTGAAATTACATTGAACTTTTTACAACAGAAAAGAAATGCTTGCAAACAGGACATAATTGGTAACTATGAGCATCGGCCTTACTTGGATTTTATTATTTTCCCCCAGTAGTGAGCGCTGTGGTCACACAGTATTTTTTCTCTGGAACAGCAATTTAAAAAGAACAGCCAGTTCAGGTGCTGTGCCCAGGTTCATGGGTAGCGGCGATTCAAGTCCTGAACTTCCCCGAGCAGCCAGAACGGTGGCTACCAGATCCTTTAACAGAGACCCAGGTTATTTAAACCACTCCCTCCTCCTTCATATCTGCCTTTATTTCTTCCACTACGCAGAGTGATCACTACCCAGAGTGATATCTGCTAGGATGGCTTTATATTGTTAGATGCATTGTATGTGTGTGAAATATATATGTGTATGAAGAGTGTATGAAATATATATATATGTAATTATATATTATATATATTTTTGCTTTACCTTCCCTGTTCCTTATTCATACACAGTTCAGTGGAGCCCTTTTCTGTGGTAGGTGTGCAGGGGAGCAGGGGTAACAAGTGCTGTGTACTTGTTATAGCTACATTGGAGAGAAATAAAATGCTAAACTGGCAGTGGACAGGAAAAACAGTAACTATTTAACAAATTGTGTAATGCTGATCATTCAGGTTTCCTGGTAATTGCAATATACTGTGTTAACAGGCAGCCATTAGTGTCTCTTGGGTGCTCCTAAACAGGCCTTCTCTGCACGTGGGAGGTTTACTGAAATAAAATACATGAGTTTCAAGCTAGCAACTCAAAAAGCAATCACTGGAAACTGTGAAAAAGGTACCACCAGGAAACCTGAGACATTGCTAGCAGCAGGCTGTGGCTGGTACGCTGAGGGAAAGCTTGCAGCTCAGCCTAGCAAAGTGCTCCTGAGCATGTGCCTGTGCCCGCAGTGAGTCGTCACCACCAGCTTCTGGCTCGTGTTTTGACCAACCTGCATAAAATTACTAATGCTCATCTGTAATCATCTTCTCTGCTGGCACACAGTTCTGATTTATGATGGGATAGCAGCGGGAGACTACTGATGTAACAGCGTTCATGGAAATTCCGTTTTCATGTAGAGTGTTCCCCCTCATGACCTCTTTCTCAGAGAAGAGGAATAGAAGGGAGCACAGCATGAAGGAAATGACAATTCGCTTGTTTCTTCCAGCACAGGAATATAAGCGTTTTTCCTTTGGGTTTGCTACTACCACTGATTACCAGCTACCGTTTTGTTAAATGAAAAACATCCCAGAAAACAAACAGAAAACAACAATCTTTCACTAAAAGTCTCCTATACGAGCACTCAAAATATCTCAGTATGAAATAAAAACCGTATCTCTTATTTGAATACTTTCTGAACTTTTGTGTAGCATTTGCCCATTTTTTGCTAAAGTGCTCTTGCATTCCAGCTTCAGACAACACTTGACATTTTAAAGTTTTTTCCCTCCTTCTCCCTAGAACTGAATGTTCCCTGCTGGAGGACAGGGATGAGTCATGATTTGCTTTTCACAATAAGCAGTTAAATCTTCTGGAAACACTGCTTTTGAGATCTAGATAAGTTTCCTTTATGCATTTGGGTACAGTATCTGTCTGTATCAATGACCTTTAGTAGCCGACATCATTTCTCTAATGACCTAGCATCAAACATCTGTTTGCACAGTAACCTTGGTATTTTCAAAATAGGTAATGGAATATTTTATTTTTATTCTTATGGCAGTTGAGTGGGTGCTTTCAATTAACTTATTGGAGTACCTGAAAATAAAACACGCAAGCCCGCCAGTGCCAGAAACTCAGCACATCAGCAGCTGTCGTCATCTCGTAGCTTGAGAGCATGCTGCTTGCCTGTGCATTCCACAGAAGAAAATGTCACCTTAGAAATCCCTAAGACCAGACACTTCAGTTAGAAGGCTGAATAAATGAGGGGGAATTAGCAGTGTCTTCAGGAGATAATAGGTTTTACCTCTTCTATACATCCTGGAAGACCTATGGGCCTACTGCTAGGCCTGCTACAGGCCTTCAGGAACTGCTAATCCTGAGAGGTGCATTCCCCTGCCAGTTCTCCTTTCCTCCTTTGCTTTTACACTTGCAGACATAGTATGGGGCTGTGTGAGTGCACAAACCACCATATGTGAGCTGTCTGTGAATTTGTCCTGTGTAGCAGACGTTGCTGCAGGTTCTGAGTGTGGGTCTGGGCATCTTTATCCCACGGGGCTCCTGGCTGTGGTCTGTGCAGCACTTCTTGCCCTGGCACTGTGCAGAGCGTGACAGCGAGGAAGGGACCCACAGCAGCCTTGCTGCGTTGGTAGCAGAAATCGGTGTGCTGTGAGCAGGGCAGGTCATAGGAAGTGCAGCATTCTCCGTCTGCCAGGAAGTGCTGCCCTGCTGCAGATTGCCAGCACAGTGGCCCACAAATCAGATGGATAAAACTTTCCATAATTTACAGGTTGTAATGTATGTGGTCCTTTTCTGGTGCTTGGTAAGAATTGCTGAGCTTTGATCAGAAGGAGGGGAGTACCCAGAGCTGCAGCTGACAGCAAGAAGCAGTGCCTTGAATGTATAAACTGATATCCAAGTGGGTTAACAAGGAATAAATCAGATTTCACAAACTCAGTACTTCAAAGTATTTGACATTTTTTGACAATTTATGCCTTAAATCTCTCTATGCCTCACTGCCGCCTTCTGTACAAAATGAATAGCACCATGTCAGTTCACAGGCATTAAAAAAAAAAAAAAATATCATAACTTCATAAAGCTGGCAGGCACAGCAGTGAAAGCCTCCTGGAAAAAAAGTCCACAAAAAAAATGACTTCTTTATTTTGTGCAGAATTTCAGTGATAGGTGGTTAACAATGCACAGGGTTCCCCATCAGAGGGATTAACTTGACTTTGAATGTTTATCTCATCAGCTGTCATCCATCGTTTCCACAAATTAAAGCCCTAGAAAAAGAGCAGGAACTGTTCCTGTAGCAACAGGACAGGACTCAGCGAACTTCCAGCAGTATTTTAGTTTATTTTTTTCCATTTAGTTTAACTTCCAGGCTCTGCTGGCCCGGGTACCGCTGGCATGGTCGTGGGGTGGCCTCCTGTCCTGGAGGCCTTCACACCCTGTGCTCGGTGCTGCCTCAGCCTCGGAGGCACTGAGAAAGCAGGGCAGCTACCAAAATTGTTTCTCCAGGAAGGCCTTTGCTTCCCAAAGTATGTTCTCAGAACTGGCTGCATGTCAGTGTTTTGGCACTGGCTCTGTAGTTACACGCTGTTTTTAGCATGTTAACTGAAAAAGAATTACAATTTAATGCTTACTTCAAATATGCCTGTAGCCATACACACAGATTTAGCATTTGGCTGAGTCAACACATTCCTGATTTTGTCAGTGGGCTGTAGTTCAGTGCATGTAGGGAAGGGAAATCCTTCAGAAACAACAATGGGAGGGAGGTTCTGGAAGCCACCAGCAGGCTAAATGTAACCTGGAGCACGCTGCCTGCTGCTGGCACATTGGTTTGGGGGCATTGGTAGCCACTAGCTCAAGGACTAGTTAAAAGGCATCTGTGTGTGGAGGGTCAGGGAGAAATAAAGTATGATTGAATAGGTAGAAATGTTCCTGGGGAAATAGCACAGGCATCTGCCTGCCATTTTTGTGTCATTGGCTGTTCGCTTCTTCATGCAGAAGGAGTCAGTAAAAACTTAGGCAGGTGACGGTGTGGGAAACATCAGAATGGAGACTGGAGCCAGATAATTATGGAGATGTAGGTGTATTTCTGGGAGCAATGCAACCAGCATTGTTTGAATGCTGCATGACTGACCTTTCATGTAAGTTACGTATCAAAATAGTCTGCTGGAGCACTAGGTAGCTTACACCATAACTGCCACTGGTGACAAACATTCAGTATAGCTTTGCAGTTTCCTGAGACCCAGCCTCCTTTCAGTACCCATTGAACTTTGGTGGCTGTGATCATGATCTCACAGAGAAGTGCCTGGAAGAGGCCACCCCTGCAGTTCAATGTGAGTGGTGCAGTGTGGGACCTGAGAGACACAACTTAAGAAGAAATGGCAACATCGTGGGATCCAGTCCTTTTTGCATTAAGGCTTTTCATTAAGCAAACAAGTCTCTCCTGAGCTGCAGCTTTAGGACATGCCAAGAAAGCAATAATAAACGTTGTGGCGGTGGTGGCTATCAAAGCACTGTGGGCTGGAAGTGCAGTGGCTGGGGCAGGGTTCTGCTCTTAACACCTGTGTAATTAGAAAATAGATTCAACCTGCTGTGGCTTGTGATGGCTAGGAAGATGGGTTGCCATACCCCATTCTTTTTTTTTTTTTTTTTATATTCTAGTAATAATACTGAAAAGATTTCAGTTTCTCATATTTGTCAGTTTGAAAACTAATTGTAGTCAACAATTAATAATTGTTTACCAAGTTTGCTTAACTGTTACCCCTATTTGCCAGGAACAAATTGTTCCATGGCATCATTAAAATTATACTTTTGGCACAGGTCCCTAAAAAAAATTTGCATTTACGTCTTTTATGTGTTTTTTTGTTTTGTTTTGTTTTTGTTCAATGAAATCACTCAAAGGTTCACTTGCAGAATCTGTTGCTTCACATGCAACAAATTAATAGAAACACTAACAGAAAGGAGCTAAAGAAAAGAGCAGTTCAGTATTTAGAAACATCTAGAGCAACTTGCCCATTGCCTCCGATATACCTCTCCCATGCACCTCTCCGAATACTTGTGTAGCAAAGCCAGGTGAATGCTCCTTTTTGTTTTGAAAGTACAATGTCCAGAAACAGCAAGAAGTTTGCAGGTTTTGCTTGGTTATGCAGATGAATCTCAATGTTTCACAGGAACTGAAGAGGAGTTTGAGAGCAGTTACAACATAGCATAAATTTTGCTAACAATTTTTGGTAATTTGCAATGAATAAAAAATATTTTCACTTTTAAGAATTAAACAAAAACAAAAAACAGGCTTGCTTATAAGTAAAGGAAAATCAGGGTGCTAAAACTTTAGGGTTTACTACCATCTATTTTACATAGAAAGTGCACTAGCATAATTTCAGCTCTTAACTGACATGATTTTTTTTTTCTATCAGTACATGGTCTCTGTACTGTGACCAACACTTAATCCTAATCCACTGTAACATGACAGATATTGCTGACCTAAAAGTTCTGATAAGACATAAATAAATCTTTGGCAAGCAAGGAGCTGCTGCCGTTTATTGTATTGATCTATAAATCCTCATTAACTACTACAGTGCACAGCATAATTAGAAAACCCTACTTAATCAAGATGCTTTCCAAGGAATCAATTAGCACCTAATGATACTTGTGGCAAGGACAGCCACTTAATTGGGGTGGTAATTCCATTAATTCCATTTAATTGGGACACCTTCAGGTGACTTGGTGTTACCTGCCTGCTACAATCCGTTTCTCCCCATGGCTGCTTGCAGTTACCACCGTGTGCCCCACGCGCAGCTGGCTCACAGCTGGCTCGCAGCTGGCTGCTGAATCACCCAGCACTGGCAGCCCGCTCAGCGTGGCCTCTGTCCTTCCCACCCCTCCCAAGGGCCCCTGTTCGAAACAGGGAGATGCTTGGTACTGCACTACTACAGAGAACAGTGCCTTGCCGGCTCATCAAACTAAGTTGAATGGCAATATTCAGCCCCCACAATAGCCGAGATTCTTCCATCTCAAAGCCATCAGCAGCTCTTGAAATTTAGCGTCATGTCTTTGGAGTTTTAAAATGGGCAAGTCCGTGCTTATTAAAAAACATGGTCTCACCAGGGAAAATTGCTGTAATTTGATTAAACACAGGTATTCCAAATCCACTAGCTGAGATCAAATAACCAGCATTCAACACTTAATATATAAACGACAGTATTAGTGGCTATGACCTGCTAGGCTAGAGGATGGTCCATTCATTTATTAAAATCCTAGCAATGATTAAATTCTCTGTATTCCTTTATTGTATTCTTAAGATGCAGCTTACTAAGAGTAACTGAGAAAGAACATCCAGCACCTTTAAGCAGGTTCGGATTTTCTGCTGTCGTACCTGCACAAATTTATAGGTGCACCCTTCCCACAGAGGTACTCGCTGTTGGGAGGCAGTAGCTTGCCTGCCAACCCAGCTGTCTGCCCACGGCTTCTTGTAGAGACCAGCCTCTGAATTCTGGCGAGCAGGACCGTGGCTGGTGCTGAATTGCTCTGCCCTCACTCATACTTGCCATTAAACTGTGTTCAGCTACTCTCAATATTTTTTTGTTTTCAATTGGCGATAAAGATCAAACAAATGGCAGGAGGAAGGAGGTAGCTATGTATAATCTTCAGTGATCTAAAACCTGGAAGCAAAGAACACCCAGTATCAGACTGACATAATGTGAGCTATTCACATGCTAGAAAAATACACACTCACTGATCACATCTGATAAAAAGCTGATGATCTTTTAGATCTGATGACACATACACCACCTATGTTAGTGGTGCCACCACAGCTTTAATAGCTCTCATCAGAAACTTCCTGTAAACTAGTTATGTGATTTTTTTTTTTTCTGAAAATTTTAAGAAGATCCTTCCTAACTACTTTATGTCTTTATTCTTATACAGGATGACCAAAAGCCACAGCTAAAATAACATTGCCTTGCTTCCAAAAGCAAGACAGAAAAAGTCTGTTTTCACTGTAACATTAGGAAAATATAAAATAGTTGGAGAGGAAGCAACATCGAATACAGACTATGAAATGGAGTTCTTTTCATCGCCAGCAGTAGTCTGTTACAACACCTGCAATGACGATAATGAAGCAGTTTCATAAAACCCTGTGGCAATTACAGCTGTGTACACTCTGCTCATAATACAGTTTTTAAAAGAAGATTAATCATGCTCTGATCCTCAAACTAGACTGATAAATCGTGACAGCATCACACAATGATTCACACTTAATTATCCTGGCTGTGTGAGTCATCTATCTAGCAACTCTTCCAGAAGTCTTCTCTTCAAAGAGGGAGTACATTACTGGAATCATGGACTACTCTTGTGTGAATGAAAAAGGAAGAGAGGAGAAACAAGAAAATCAGTACTACAAATCAGGTAGCACTGATGCCTACCCTGCCTAATTTGCGTATGTAATTTGAGACACTGGTTTCCTCTTAGCTGTGACCATGTTTTATTAAATACCCTGCAGTTTTATAATACAAGTATATTTCCTCTTTAAATCTTTTAAGTTTGAGTTTGTACATGTATATTGGTTATTAGTCTTAAAAAAAACAAAAAAACAAAAACAAACAACCCCCCTCCCCCCAACAAACCAAACCTTGTGACATAGCAAAATATTTTCCAGCTTCCATATAAAATAGCACGTTTTATCTGCTGGTAGAAGACATTAAATTTTTTACTGTATTAAGTGGTCTGTGTAACTTTTACAAAAGTTGTATACAAAAAAATTAAAAAGTATGCAAAAATTCCAAAGTACACTCTGACAGCTAATGCTCTGCGAACACTTTATTACACAAATTACATTCAGCTTCTGAAAATAGTGTTCTAACAGTGGTACCATCTAAAAATAAGACATCCCAGAAACACATCAAGTCAAGAAGAAGAAAAAACAATTAAATAGATAATTTTTTTTCCTTCAATGCAATATAATGCTAGTGATTTTAAAAAAATAGAAGAAGATTTAGCAGCTTCATTTTCTTGTGGCACTGTATTTTCTCTGTACTGCAACAGGTTAAGGACATTGAAGAGGAAAGGCACAAAAAAGAAATTGGCAACTGAATATTTATAGGAAAAATACTTTGTTGAAGCAGGTAATACGACTTATTTACAAATACAGAAAAGATCCCCAAGTTGATATGAGAAAATACTACTGCTTTAAATCAGTGCTGCAATTAGAAGAAGACTGTTTGTTTTATTAAGATGTTCACATAAAAAAAACAACGGCACTGATATGAAACTTCCATACACTCCTCCACTTAAAAAACAGAACAAAAACTAAACAAAAATTAAAGAAACCAGTGTACAGCCCCACACAGACTAGTACAGTTTACAATTAAATACACAAAAATCTTAAACGTGCTTAAGGGAAATGGAATCTGACATTCTGGACTGAATCATAATAATGGAGAACGCAAAGGTCGTCTTCAGGATGATGAAGGTGCTGGTGGGGGTGGAGGTGCCGAGTACTCTCCTTCTGAGTCTGTGCCATCATCTTCATCCTTCTCTTGGTCACTTCCTTCTGTGCTGAGTCGGTCAAACCCTTTTCGGCTGTAGCCTTTATGACTTGCAAAGAAGTTCCCCAGGTTAAGGCCACCACCACCTTTCCCTATGGAAAAGAAACCCTTGTCATAAGCTTTGCTTTCTTGTATGGGGGAATAAAAATCTATCTATGCATTCAACACTTCTTTTAAGTATCCTTCCAGAATGTTTTTTTAAAGGTCAGCATGAGGCACAATAACTAATTATATACGTTATGGAAGAGGAAGGAAATTCATCTTTGAAGTTTCAAATGATTTTTTTCCCAGCATACATCGTTCCATTAAAAGTCTTTATGCAGGTATCTGTGTTCCTACCATCTTGTCTTTACTGATTTTGACCATAATCTCAGAGCACTTCATTCCATTCAACAGATACACAATAAGCACCACTCATCTTCCAGTGGTAGTGACACATTGTTTTCAGCAGGCAGATATTGACGGATGAGGAGTTTTAAAAGATACTTCCACAGAACACCTGTGGTTTGCCCCGAGTCCTTGCTCTGAGAAAGTTCCATCAAATCTCTTGTTCACCAGAAGTGAACAAACGAAAAAGCCTCCATTTACTGAGTGCTTACAAGATCTTAAATGTTTCTTACCTCTAAGTCTGCCTAAAACTCTGCTTGAATTTGAGTCAAGTTTGTGTTCCCCATCAGCTGAAAAATAAGGTAAATTTTAAAAATGAGCTTAAAAATCATACTCTGTTTAAGTAATTTTCTCTATTTTCTGACATAGAGCAAAGACATTCATAAAATTGATCAACAGCACTAAGACACTGAATTTTCAGCTTCTTGGTTAAGGTGAAGTTATAATTCCTAACAGAACAATCATACAACAAATGATTATTTTATGCTACTTGAACCATTAAGAAGATTCGCATCTAAGTTATTTCTGAGAATTTCATTACTTCAGCTGTAATTTGTAACATGCGCTACATTCAGGCACACTGAAAAACACAGC
This sequence comes from Anser anser, assembly GCF_964211835.1. Lineage (NCBI taxonomy): Eukaryota > Metazoa > Chordata > Aves > Anseriformes > Anatidae > Anser > Anser anser. The sequence goes on along the minus strand of NC_139723.1, from coordinate 25,683,927 downwards.
GTGACATTTGAAGGTGGTATAGTTTCCCTTCAAGGATGACTGGCTTTCCGAAAGAGAGTGATCTGTAAATTTCTTCGGATATGTTGGAGGAACTTCCTCTCTTGCAAAACAGAGTATACTCTTCCCTGGTTACTACTCCTATCCTTGATCTGAAGAAAAATAAAATGCCACCATCAAACTGTCTTTCTGTATATAGTACTCAGTTTCCATAAATCTGTGCAAGTTTACTTTACCAGTGTCACTCTTTGACATTGTAAATTCAGGCACAGCCTCAATCAGAATCCAATGCAAAGATGCTGCTGCAGATCACAACCATTAACTACAGTACTGTAACAGTCCAGAGTGTTAGCACACCAAGTGCTTGAACAATGACAAACAGCCTGAAGCAGATTTTAACACAGCAAATAAAAAACATCCAGCTCAGTTGAACTGTACTATCAGACTGTTGAAGACATACAGTATGTCCTAGCCAATGACAGTACTGTTATTCGCCTGTTCCACATATATTTTTGTTATTTGTTTATCTTGATACAACTGTTTATGGCATACAAAAAAATAAAAAAGAAAAAGAAGTGTAATAATCAAACTCCTACTACAGTCTGTCAATGTCTCAGAAACAATGCTATTATATAATATGAATTAAGAACAAATTTACATAGCATTGTAATTACCAAGCAAAGACCTCATAGCAATGGAGAAAGGTGCATCATGGAAACATCTCAAAATGCATAAGATGGTAGGGAATAAGAATATACCATCTCAGAAATTTTATCTGTTTGCATTTTTTATGCCTCTGTAATACCCACAGAGTCCTCTGTTGTCAACAATTTAAAGATCCCAAGCTGAATATTCAATTCTGAACTGAGTATTAAAATTAATGCATTCTAGACAATAACATGAATATATTTTTGATGCCAATTAAAGGTAAGCATTTGACACATGTTGTGAAAAGGTGGTGGCTTAAGGTGAAAGAATAAAGGCATTGTTATGTGTATGCTTATGGTTAGTTTGCATGCAGCATCACCCAAACTGTGTACAAGGGAAAAGGGACAGCAGGCCTCTCTCTTCACACCCTTGTCCCTCAATGTTCAGTGATGTGTTGAAATGAACAACAAAAGACTGTGATCTACAGTTACTCATGGTTACCTCCATAGACTGTTGTCTTCCTCCAACGAATAAATACTAAAATTGCCAGCAGGACAACAACAGGGATAATTAGAAGAGTTGTAATAAGAACAAAGGAAACTCCAGTGCTGGCCTGTCGGACCAGATGTTGTTTTTCCTGCTTCTTTAGAGGGTCTGTTGGTTCTGGGTTGTTTTTCAATCTGGCTTCTACAATTGTCTCCGATTCTTTAAAAAGAAGACAATTTACACAGGCAATCCATATGCATCAAGCAACAAAGAACAAGTTGTTACAGAAAACAACAAGCTAGAATACCTGAAGTGATGAGCAACAAGGAAACAAAAGGCAAACATTTATGGAACCAGTTTTAGCTCTTGCTGATGTTATCCCAAATGTAAGGCAGAGAGCCTGAACGATACCACTCTCCAGCAAGAATGCCCTCACCTCTTCTCACATGGGGAAAGGAGAGGTGTCAGGAAGAGTTTTGCCTTAAAAAAAATCTAACATTTAAAATATGGGGGAATCCAGCAAAAAGATATTTTGGCAAATAATAATCTAACAATAGTGATCTACTATCATTTAAATATCTCCTTTTGGTAATAACATTTCCACAATAAATACAGAAATCCAGTGTGTGTTGTATTATTACAGACAAAAAGGAAAACATTTAAATTAATTTTCAAGAAATTTGTGACAGGGGGTCAAACTCTCCTAACAGCTAAATCCCATGAAAGACTTTCGGCTCTGTAAATCTGAAGAGCTTTAGAAAACGGCATCCACTCACTCCTGGCTATTTTGTTACCTCTCCATCTACACTAAGAAAAAGAATTTCAATAAATTCCTCTACATATTGTTTTGGGTGTGTATAAAAGATCACATTCTTCGTGCTAACTTTTAACGAATAGAACTGTCCAGCTATGTATTTTAATGCTTGATTTAACAGCATGTCTTAAGAAGTAGCTGCATTGGAGACACTGAATACAAATGTTATTTGACTCTGTATCAAATTTTAAAATGACATTCTGTTCTGGATGAATAGTAGCGGCTTCAATTTTCACATAACACTACTACAAAGATAACTTGCTGTCTGTTCAAGTAGTAGTAACAGACATGAGCACTTTTTTTCCACTAGCGCCTTGCCTATCTATGAGGAGCGGTTCAGTTCTCTGTGTTTTCCCTTTAGAGGTGCTTACTTAAAAACTGTTTCTTACCCATGTGATACTATTTCATTATTCCCTGTAGCATTAGAAATGTCATCCAGCATGGTATCTTCCTCAAGAAAGCTGAAATGCATTGACATATCCCTAGATTAGCTATACTGTGGATGCTGTGATGTCCACACTTTCCCTTGTGAGTGCTTTGGGAGGACTGATGTACCAACAGAGATAAAACAGAAGGACAACAGTTTTCACAATAAGAATTTCTCTGTTTTATAAGGCCAGCCTAGTTTATTCTACTGTATGTTGCAATTGGCAGGTGGAATCTTTGGTATATTTCTATACATGCATAAAGCAAACCACAGAAACACTGAATTCAACCAAAGGAAACCACTTAAGAACTTCTGAACATTTTATAAAGGCACAGGTACTGTTTTTTCTGAAAGGGAAATAAATTTTTCCTCTTGTACATAAAAGGCCTATGAGACAGAAGATTAATGGTTAGAATTACTTTTAATCTGCCTGAATTACTGTTTTGCCCCCTTCACCTTAATCTACATGTATTTCCTTATCTCTGTACATTAAATTTCTACGTTCTCTTTTTCCCCATTCTCATTCAGCTAAAATGAAAAAAAAAAAAAAAGAAAAAAGAAAAAAAAGTAGTAAGTCTAGGGAATTAAGTCTGAACAGAATGAACGATTTTTTTCCCCGCTATGGTGTAACTGACAAGACTGTGTGCAGAAAGACTATGCAGAAAAACAAAACAACTGCTGTTCCAGATAACCTCTTTTTGGTGACTGAGGATTGTGGAGCAAGGGAAAGGTTGCTGGGGAGTAACCCTCACAGTTACGTTTCAGAGCTTTCTCTGCATCTAAGGGGGCTAACACACATACCAGATGGTGACGTGAAGTTAATCCACTAGTTAAATTTTCATCTTAGTGTCTGTGAAGCACATCACCACTGAAAACAAAATGTTGTTTGGTTGTAAATAGGTGTCTACTGGGTACAATGGTTACAAGCTGCTTTGTCTTACTTCCTGTGGCAGCTCGGTTTATGTACAGTAACTGTATGAAACGGTGGTGAAAAACAAAACAACAATCAAACTAGTAAGCATTTTTTCCTCCAAAGTGGCAGAAACAGTCATAGTCTATGTGAAAATACTGGTTCCTTAATTTCTATTCAGAATCAGACTAACCTTTTATTTCCTGTACCTCAATACCAGCCTTTTTAACTGACCGATGTTCCATTTCTGTAAAACAAAATTATTCTTCAGGACAACTGACATTTCGAAGACACTCAGTGACATTTTCCTGCTAGCTCTGTCAAATGTACAGTACAATCCTACAGTAAACAATCCCATTAGCATCTGAACTTCACGAAGCAGAGCCAATGTAAACTATTCAATAGCTCACAATACCATGAAAAAACAAGAGATGTTGATTCATAAAAGCTGTTTTCAATAATTAACTCTTATGCCACAGAGACACTTTATGGGCATGTGTAAGGGTTCAGGGAGTCCCATAAAAATACCACGATTTAATTACAATCAAAATCATGATGGATTAAAGACTGGTTGAATCAGGACTCTTTAGCTACTGCAATGTTATACTGCAGTTTCAGTCAAAAAGAAAATAAGATACATGGACTTTCCTCACCTAACCTCTAAGTGATGAAGAAATTCATTTTTTTTTGTTTTTATGTTTCTTTGAATAGAAGCCTAGAAATGCTCTTTTTCAGGTTAATAGATTCAGAAACAAGCCACATCCAGTCAGGCTTACAATTTATCTGGTCCAGTGTCCTGTTACTAACAGCATCTGATACCAGATGACCCATAAGAAAATCAATAAAATGTAAACAGACAAATGCAGAATAACTGGCTTAGTCAGAAATTTATTTATAATAGCAAATAGTTACTGGTTGACTAACACCGTGAAGCCTGAGTCTTTCTCCCTCATACATTTTTTATCTGATATAATGTAACAGTAGATTATATTTTTATTCCTTTGAAGTATATTTGTAAATCCTTACATATTCTTATTCTTTTTATTCCTCTCTCTGAATCCTACTAAACTGATGCCTGACTCATCAGGTTCCTCTCCCACAAGTCAGGCTGTTTGGCTTGGGGGTTAGTGGATTAAAACTGGGGAGTGTTTCCCTTTGATAGGAATAGGGCTTCAAATTATACTAGATTAATTTTCTAATGATAAATATTCCCGAAGAAATTAAAAGAAGTTTAAAACTGACTTGTGTTTATATTTCAGCCCCTGACAGTTTCTGATATGATAACTTCAAAGGAAGCAGTGAACTTGTCAGCAAATGACGCATTGAAAGACCTAAAATGCAAAAAAACTCATACTTTTAAGCATATACTTATACAATGAGGTACAAATCTACCATAAGGCAAATGCATTTGGATTCCTCCTCCTATGAAAAATCAGCTCACACACCCTGGACTCTCCTTTGACAGAGTAATGCTGAAGAATGATCACTTCAAACAACTTCTGCAGTTGTTCTGTACTTAAATCATTGTCTTTAAACCAGTACCAGATAAGTGACACTGATCTCAAGATACAAAATGTGAAGTTGTGGCATTAAGAACAAAAAGAACATACTTTCTGTGGATGCAAACTTCCACACTGTTCTGGCATGAACATCTCCAACAAATACTGTTTTGTCTTCTGAAGCAACTACATCATGCGGCATCTCAAACCTCTGTGAAGAAAAGGAGTGACAGATTACTCTTAGCTGTCTACACATTGTCATATCCAGTCCTGGAAAAAACAGCAGGTCTAATGTGAGTGAAGGGAAGAGGAATTACATTTCCATTGTATGTTTGCCTTCTCAAGGGATAATATCTTGGAGATTATCAGATACACTCATGCTAAACAATTCATATTTATGTTCTTACATTTAATTTTATCCTGTGAAATATAAGATGCATAGTGCACATACATAGTGGTAAGTTACTATCATGTTGAGAAAATTAATATTTGATTGAAATGTACATTACTAAAGGTGAACTTTTTGAGATAGTATCATGTGGCTACACCCATTGTAAGCTTTCATTTCTCATCTTTTAAGCAAAGTAAGCAACTTAAATGTTGTTGAGCACAGATTCTCCAGATGCAGCACACAAGTATGTACATATTCCATCAGTACACTGATGTACCTAGTGTACATACTATATACTACATAGTGATGTACAATGCATGTACTCCAAGAGTAGCTGTAAGCACTGACACTAGACCACTCATTCTCCACCAAATCTAGCAAAGGTCTGAGCTAACTTGTTCTTTTTTATCAAGGAAGCACGTTGGTATGCTATGCCAGTGTATTATTGTTTACAAATTTAACATTTGGAACAGGTGAACAGAGGATCCTATTTTGCTAGCTAGGAGTGTAATGATTGAAACACCAGAATTTAACAGAAAAAATACATTGCAATTTTTGTAGGGCAGATTGTGTATGACAGATCAGGAGAAATATCAAAATACATAAAATATTTGAATTATTATTTTGAATTACTTTTAAATGATGACATTGCTTATTATTATACATTTATTATGCTATCTTAAAATATTAATAGGCTCTCAGTTATAATCGCAAAATCTAGAGACAAGTGTGTAACACAAGCATCTATTGGAGAGAAGAAGCTAAAATAAAAGGTGGGCAAACACAGTAAAAGATAATAAGTTTGGCCATGTTGCCTTTAGTTTATCGAGAACAGTCTTCTCACATGTCTTTAGAATTCACATTTATTTCTTGACCTGAGTTATTGTCCTTGATACCTACAGAGTAATTGAGGAACTTCGATGAGAAGCAATAAGCTGTCACATGACAAGCACATTCCACAGCAGCACCTAATCCATCTGCAACTTAAAATTAGTACAATGAAGAGAAGAACAAAAAATCATCTGACTCTGTTTGGAAGACATGTCTCTTCCCAACTATTTTTACTGTTCCCAGAAAAAAGTTTCAAGAGTAAAGGGCAGTTCACTTTCCCAGCACTGAGAAACCAAAGAACCTGGAATAAAAACCTGGGATAAGGCAGTATCTTTGTAGTTAACATGTGTTGTTCTGGCCTAAATACTGAGGATGTACTATCTTAGTCTAGATATAGAGAGCTACAGATTCCTCCCTAAAACAAGATTCTTAACACTTCCAGATCCATCATTTCAGCAAGTACGGCTATTATATTAAGAATTTTTCCTTTTCGTGAGTAGACTGGAAAACTGAGTATTGTGAACTACCTTATCAGGGTAAGTTCTGGTAAGTGGTCTATTTCAGATCTCAGGACTGAATAGTGCATCCTTTATACACCATTAACACAAAGAATTGTTTACTGATAAAACAAACAATCAAATACAAACCACCAAACCAAAAAAACCCACAACCAACATCAAAACTGAAAATAATAATAATAAAAGAAAATAATCCCTGTAACCCCAAACTATGTTTCTTTATGTGAGAAATTGTTTGTGAACCAAATAGGATGGAAGTGACGTAGACATACAGGTGTTATATACTAGCTAAACATTTCAATAGTCATCCTTCCAAAACATTAATAAATGAGACAGACTTTCATTACTTAAGTTTTGTTTTTCATGATCTTTCTTATAAGGTGTTTTTTTTTCCGAATCATGGAAAAAAAGTGCATATTTTACTTGTATGTATAGTATTCCATAAAAACATGAAAAACAATTTAAAAGTAATAAGTTTGAAATTGGAGTACTTTCATTTATCTTGTCTCAAGCTATTCCTGGTTTAAAGACTGATCTTGGATCACCTTATGAAACTGTACACCTTCTCTACTGTCTGGAGTCAAAATTTAATACAGCAAGGATCTACAGATCTACAAGGATCTGTAACTGTGCACAGACAGTTAACATTATCTAATCCCCACTGAATCTCAAAATGACGATAAACCCACTGTCAGTTTTTGTCAGTTTGTAGGCAGCACAGCTATTTGCTATACTCAAAAAGAAATATCTTTCTGTAGTACCCCTTAAAACCGGACTGCAAATCATTGAGTATATGTGCTACCCAGAAATGGGAGTCATTCTTTTGTCTAGGACAATCTATATATTTTTTTAATAAACATTTTTAAACTTCATTTTGCACAACACTTTAAATAACATCTAGCCCTCAAATTAATCTTCTGCAAATAACAGATGTAACCATACGGTTGAGTTTTTTTCCTGCTTAGGAAAACACTTTTTTGTACATGTAATGGACAGTAGTATCTAATTCTATAAATATTTCTGGACCTTTATGCTTCTTTTAAATTAGCTTTTAATAACTATCTGCCAGTAATAAAGCGAACTTATCCTAACTAAAGGTGGCATCTCTAGGGATCATCTCAAAGGTGGTATAATTAAGACCTGAAATTCTAGCATCTTCACTAAGTTTGTATTACGAAGTATTCCTTTGAATACCATACATTTTAAAATACCTAATTTCCTGCAATAGTTGTATATAAAAGTTGGAGAAGTAGAATGTTACCAACAATCTCCTATACATAATTATACACACCAGGCACTCTGTGCAATACTCCACCTTTCTAAGTGGAATGAAAGTGTCAATTATTTCTCCAGTAGAGAAGTTCATCACAAATCCTTGCGCTGGTTCTGCTTCTCCAGGGTAAGGCATTCCATTAACTGCGAAGAGGAGACCACCTGCAACAACATTGGATTTCCTTTAACAACCCACACCTTGAAAACTACGGTGCAGGTCAATAGTAATTGTATTGATGTAAAAAGCTGTCTGAGAAAATGAGAGTGACTGACAGAGACAGAGGTAACTCAACAGGAAACTAAATGACAATAGGAAAGTTAACTAAGGTATCACAGGGAAAAATTGCAGACAACCAGTCTATAGAGAGATGCTATAAAGAAATGGTCAGAAGCTACTTCCTAACAGTCTTAAATAAACTGGTTGTGGGTGCATGGGAAGCAGGAGAGGAGTGGACTACAAAATGGAGTCAGACTTGCTCGCTCTCCCTACAATGCATCTCCTGCTGTCAGAGACAGCAGTGGGCTACAAATACTGAGTATCCTAACTTTTACACCATTTCTTAAATTCTAGGCAAATGCAACAGAGATTACCTTGATATTAAATTTGATATCAACTACAGAGTCAGGAGACTGACATTCCAAAATTCCTCATCAAGATCTTGACGTTCTCACTACCTTCGGTATTGGTATTAAAAATCTGACTACAACCCTTAATAGAGTAATTGTATTAATGATCAGATTTTGATAATAAACTACACAACTTCTAAATAAAAACTGTTTGCTTTCAGATTTTATATTTTTAGAAACTCAACACTTGATGGCTTGGAAGCTCTTTAGTTTGGTCTCTTCAATGGAGCTTGAAATGAATATTTTAAAACATTATTACTAATTATGGACTGTGCCGTCACTAGGAAGCAAACAATATAATCTGCTTGTTGACATTACATTTAGAGTGTCTAATCAGTCATTTCTCAGGAGTAGAGATTATATGCAAGCTTCTCTCATGCCCCCCACTGCAAACAGGAAAATAGGACAGTTCTAAAATTTTCCATTACGTCAGCATTACTTTGAAAAAGAATAAACATCTGGCTAAAGATACATGATAGCACTCTTTATGAAATGACATTGTACACAGTGACATACTGGCATTAAAGAACTACTTGAAATCTGAAGAACAGGAAAGAAAAATATTACCTGGAGCATATGAAACTGCAAACAACTCTCTTCCAAATGATTTGTGCTTGATCTCTCTTACGAACTCCCCAGTTCCTAATCTGAAACACTGAATTCGACCGTTTTCCCTGTCTGCAACACAGAGCTGACTGAAGTCAGGGATCAGGGCTAAGCTGTGGGGGATACGAAACTGTCCAGGTCTGGCTCTGCCTAAAGAAGTCTCTGCAACACAAAATGTACACATTCGTGTTAAAGTACACAAAGTTCTGCTTAGAAATAGCAGCATTTCACATAATGCAGCATAATATTGAGAAAAGTTTTTGTTCTTCTCCTAACAGTTTTACTCATTTAGGTAAACTATTGTAGACTTTTGCTTTATCTTTGTAAAACTTGAATTTGTGAATGAGCTATTTCTCTACAATAGCATAATCCCTGATAACATAAATTTGAGTCAGAGAGAAATGTAATTATTCACAAAACCTAAAATAGATGGGATCATGACATAAATCTAAGAAAAACGATAAAGGCTTATACCATTTGACCACACTTTTAGAAAAAAAATTATTACTTTTGAAAATCTAAATATTTTATTGCTAAGAAAGGACGTGCTGATACTTGTGCTGAATGCATGCTAACAGACTCTTATTTTTTATTTTTTTTAGAGAATATATAAATACCCACTACAACTAGCTGTATAAACATTAGAGAAAAATCTGGAATTTAATAAGAAGGGCAAAATTGAACTGGGGCCTTCATAGTATTACTGTAATAGACGTTTATAAATCACACTAATAACAGTATCGACAATCTCACAGCTGATGATAACATGAATTCATGATAGCAGAGTATCAGTGAGCTCTGACCTTCTCCCCACTGCATGATGTACAATCCGTTCGGAGAGAACTGGATGATTCGGCTGTTACAGTAACCGTCAGATACATAAACGCTGCCGGTGATTGGATCCACAGCCACATCAGTTGGTTGACAGAAATGATTTTTGTCACTGCCTGGTTGCAAAGCTACTCCTAGGGTCAGTAGTGGTTCTTTCGCATCTGCTCCCAGTTTGAAAACCTTTTAAATCAATAGCGAAAGATAAGAGGTTTCAATTATGGAGGGTGAAATATAAGACGGATGTCTGCCTATGAAAAGGATATCTATTACTCTGTATAAAATAAATGCATACACTAAACACAACCTTAATATCTTGACTATGACATCTATTACCAGTTTTATAACCATTCTGATTGTGGGAAATTTCTGCATAAAATATAATTTCCTATGATTACAGCAAACAAATTAGTTTCATATTCTGAGCTTGAGTGCATAGGAAAATTGATAAGCAAAGATGTAGCAGAAAAATCTGCTCTCTTTCAAAAGAATCACTATTTTAAAACAGGTACTTTTAGTTCTGAATACTTTGCTCAAATTATTCTACACAACTATATTCCATGAAGGCTATAGGGGTCAATTTCCATAGGTGTATTCTTAATGTTTGTCTTAACAAGCCTACATAAATAGTTTACATCATAATCGTAAGTTTACATAAATCTCTAGAATGGCACAACAAAAATGGCACAACACTAAGGTCCTTGTGTTAAGGGTTCAAAAGCATACCTGATGGAGAGCTACGTCAGTGACCCAGTAGTTACCATTCTTATCTATACTCAAACCATGTGGTAAATAAAATCTGCAAGCACAAATGTGGAAGAAGCAAATTAGAGACATCTTTCAGGAAGAATGATATAAATTAGATCTAAAGATTTCATTTTTTATCTACAGATCAAGAAATGCTCAAAAATTAACAACCTGTTAATACTTCACAAAATATATACACTGTAACTAAAGAATTTCCTTGACAAGAGTGTCTCAAATCCAGAATTCACTTGATCTCTGCTTTCTCACTCAGGCTAACATTTGGTATCTTTAAAGAAAATATACAATAGTCTTCAGCTCTGCATTTCTGTTAATCTGGCTGGTAGATGAAATTATACGAATTACCAGAAAATAGATGTAGTAAAGTTGGAAATGATTATAATTATTATTTGCTGGGCTTTTTTTTTTTTTTGTTGTTCAAATAAACACAAGATCACATAATGTAATACAAACCAGATATGTGAAAATGGGTTGGTGACTTTTGAGGCTAAAATATGCAGAAATGCTAATATTTTTATTAATAAAAACAACAACAAAAAAAAAAGAAAAACAAAAAACTTACAGACTTTTGCCTGTGGAATGCAGCAGTTTTGCAGTACTTGGATTCAGGACAAGAATTGTGTTCTGTTCAATTGGTCCAAGTCCTCTTTGCTGATAAACAAATTTGCTGTCAAAAGAACTACACAAAAATATTGTAATACAAAGACAGCATTAGAACAGTCCAATGATGACCACTACACATGCAACTCAAAGACAGGTTTTATATTTAATTCCAGTTAATTCCAGTTTAATTCCAGTGTGGGTTACTAGCACCTTTTGTTTTGTTTTGTTTTTAAATAAGCCTTGTAATATTGTATGATCGTAAGAGTTCTAATGTTGGGATGTCTGCATTTCCTACTGAGGTTATGACTTCCTAACTAAAGGAGTACCAAATCAACACAGCAATAATTAAGACAATCCTAAAGCAAGCAAGCAAACAAATATATATATTTTTTAGTTGTTGCTTTTTTATTTGCTGTGGCAAATTTGAGGTGGGAAATCAAACAATTTAGCTTAACATAGCTAATCACCAGGGCATAATTACCTATATGAACTTGTATACTTTGTACTAAGGTAGGCTGTGTTCGTGCTTTTATGTTGTTTGTTTTCTTTTCAAACATAATTTGTTATTTTGCCAGAACCTGCTACTGTAACATTCAGATCTTAAGGTACTTATCCTTTCCAGAGTGCCCTTGCAGGAGACTATAGGATATGAGATGTGTTTCTCTTAACCCCACAACTCCACATATAATTTTCAAGGTACATGGAATATATTAATAAAAACATTTAAACATGTTATTGTATAATTCAGACATAAAGAACGAGCATTGCTTAACCTTCTAGAAGACACTTGCCAGATGTAAAATTATCATGCACTTAATGAAGGATAGAAGATTAGTCATCTGTACCCATACAGAGAAGCTGGCTATTACTGTAACCTGTTGAAATGTGTTCAGCCTTCAGTGAAGGTGAATAGAGCACATAAAACATTTTGAACAAAATTTAAGCCTAAATGTTAGAAAAGGGTATTTGATTATGGACAAAAAACACATGAACGCATGACATACTCTTCCCTCCTGTCGTATATTTTTAAAGCTGTTTATTAATCCCCCTAAGATAAATCCAGCTATGACTGATGCAACTTGGTAAACAGGAACATGCTTTATAGTCACAGACCAGGCTATGAATAAAGCTATTAAAACTTTATATGGTACAGTGCTGGTAGCCCAGCCTCTCCATAACATTAAATATTTATATGTCTAGAATTTTCAATGCGGAAAGGCACTACTAGTTTCATATATAACCAGAAGAGTCTGAGAGAATGTGTTCTAATTTCTCCATAGGCTACAATTAGAAATAGTGTTTAGATATTATCTTTATATATGGTAACTATCTGTGCCTACTTCTTCAACCTCTGACAGTAATCAATATACCCTTTTCACTGTGAATGGTTATGCACAAGGCGTTACTAAATCTCTCTACTGAGCCCCCCTGAACACTCTGCTGTGATGCTACAACGAGACACACAGAATAGCTGACATTGGCAGGGACCTCTGGAGGTCATCTGGTGATACCCCCTGCTCCCACAGGACCAGCAGGTTGCCCAGGACCATGTCCAAATGGCTTCTGAAGATCTCCAAGGAGGGAGAGCCCCAGGCTCTCTGGGCAGCCTGTGCCACTGCGCAGTCACCCATACAGCAAGGCAGTGCTCCTGATGTTCAGAGGTAACCTGTGTTCCTGTCTGTGCCCACTGCCTTTTGTCCTGGCACAGGGCACCACTGAAAAGAGCCTGTCTCCATCCTCTCTGCACCCTCCCTTCAGGTGTTTGTACACATCAATGGCTGAGCCTCCTCCAGGCTGAACTGTCGCAGCCCCTCCTCACAGGAGAGGTACTCCAGTCCCTTCATCACCATCATGCACAGTACGCCAGGTGTGGCCTCACCAGCACTGCGTGGAGGAGAAGGGCCACCTCACCCCTCTCGATCTGCAGGCAGTACTCTGCCTAGTGCAGCCAAGAATAACGTTGGCTTTCTTGGTGGGGTGGGCATATTGCTCGCACGTAGCTAACAAGGGTAAGACTACTGGCACACAATGCCCTACTGATATTTATTTGCTTATTTAATGATGGCCCAGTAGATTTTGGTTTTTATCATTATTGAAAGTTATATTCTAAGGCAAGTTCTCTTCTTTTTGAGCATTTTCTTTAAAAACAAAACCAAACGAACAAAGGAGCCAATAACAAAAGCTCCCACAAAATTAAAAAATAAAAAAGCCCCAACCCACAATGCTTGATTTCAGTAAATGACAGGGGCCCAGGAATCTAATACTCCTAAGGTACAGATGACCACAACCAGAAGACCAAAGCTGGACAGACTGAACGAATGTTTGGCAGCAGAACAGAAGTTTCTGAGGTGCTTGGCTTATGGTACACCTTTATGTATGCATGCAAATAACTGGGCTTGGGGTCAAGTATTTTATTCCAACACATGGATGATTTTTCTCCTTTCCACAGCTGCATGATGAATGCTTGCTTGCTAGCTATTTATCTTTGCTAAAAATGTTTTAGTTTACCTTATGTTAATGGATATGGGTGAAAACCTTTCTAGGCTCAAGCTCTGTAAAGACTATTATTATTAATCAGCATAGCTAATCACAGATGAGAATCTTAGTGAGGGTAGCTATCGTACAGAAACAGCAACGGCAACAACAAGAAGAAGACAAGATTCTATCTCTCTGCAGAACTGATTAGGTAGACAGCTTTAAAACTGATTGTTTTTCCTTATTATTATTCCTGATCGTAGTAACTGTCCTGTCCAGACTTCTAAGCATTTCCTGTTAACAACTACCCACCTCTGCAGGGAACCGAGTACTTTCAGCATAAGTATGAGATTGCATGGTATTTTCAGCAAAGGAAGCCTAGTGAACTTTGAAATGAGGTTATGGGACTGATCTTTCATGTGTCTTCTCCCTGATAAATATCCTTTTCTAGCAGTAAGACTAGTATGCTACAGAGTCATTCTTTCCTTTCCAGGGCTTATGAACATTTTCCAAGCTACTCTGTGCTTCGTTTCATTTGATAAATGAGGACACAGACTATGCTGACTCCTGCTAGCTTAAAAGAAGCAAAAGCAGACCAAGAAAAGAATTAAAACCTTACTGTTATATGTCATATTACTCTGCTCTCAGCATGGCTTTCTAAGAGGTTCTGCAGTTTCATGTTAAAGGACAACTGAAACATGCTGCATCTGTCACAACTTCTAATTTCAAGCTCCAATACAATTTCATAGCTGTTTTTCTACTTCAGCTGGCCACTTTACACTAATGCAAATAATTTATTGCTACATCTGATTTTCTTCTGGTGTGTTTCATATTAAAATCTAGACAGGCCACCTGATCTCATAAACCTTGAAAGTACAACCCTGAGCTCTACTCTCAATCAACAATCCATCACCACTGTGGCATCGTGCTCAGCCTAAATTAACCTACCTAGCTTGTTAAGAATGCAATAACAGATGTTCAAGAATGCATTATATATTCTGTATTATGTTTTTTATAAGTTGCACACATGGTCAATCATTTTTCATCACAAATTCCAAAAGAACTTCCAGCTGATTCATTGCTCAGCCAGCTGAATAGTTCATATATACACGTGTATATATATATATATATATATAAACATTTACATTTTGAATAGCACACACTGCATATGGCACGAAAGACATAAAACTGACAACAGCATGTGGTAAAAGAAGATGACTCATTAAAGGAGCTTTTTTTTTTTTTTTTTAACCATGCCCAGAAGGAATGTTAGAGCCACTGAAAAGCTGCTACTATATTACAGGGCTTGTCATTTTGTAACTGTTTTTGCTCTCTAAAGCAGACTGAAGTTGCCTTACAGGAGCACAGACCATTCATCCAGCTATATTTAGTTGAATGAGAATCCAGCTTTTATGGCATATATTAATAATGCATTGGAAACATTTGTACAGTGCCTAATAGCACAGATAATTTTATTTTATTTTATTTTTAATTTGTTTCTGTGCTGTGACAGAAGCACTGTAACAGAGAAAATAAATTCTGGGCTTTCAGGCTCGATTCATGTTTATGTTTTGCCGAGGAATATTATACTCCGTTACTTGTGTATTTACTGCTAATGATAAACATTAACTTACAAGCCTGACAACTTCTTATCCCTCTTCTACATATAAAAGCCATGATAATTCCCTTTCAAAATAATCTTTTTCTATTCCTTCTTAATGAAAAATAAGAACAGATACATCACTTTTTTTTTTTTTTCAGCACAGCCCATGAAACAGTCCCCAAACTATTTCATATGTGCATGAAATAAATGAAAACTGAAAGGGAGGCTCACTGGCTGAGCACACAAAAGTATGCATATTTCCTGTGCAACAAGATTTGGAACAAATATTTAGCTTCAGTCATGTTTTCCACATACATTGTTTTAAAGTCACTCTACTCTATATACAGGCCCACAGAAGTTTTAGCTTATCTATTTTAAGGGCTCCTAACAGCACTAGGTTTGGAAGGGTTGGAAGGGACCTCAAAGACCATCCAGCTCTAACCCCCTGCCATGGGCACGGATGCTATCCACTAGACCAGGTTGCCCAGAGCCCCATCCAGCCTGGCCTGGGACACCTCCAGGGATGGGGCATCCACAGCCTCTCTGGGCAACCTGTGCCAGTGCCTCACCACCCTCTCAGTGAATAATTTCCTCCTAACATCTAATCGAAATCTCCACTCGTTTAGTTTAAAACCATTCCCCCTTGTCCTGTCATTATCTGACTGAGCAAAAAGTCACTCTCCATCCTTTTTACAAGCCCCCTCTAAGTATTGAAAATGTGCCACAAGGTCATCCCAGAGCCTTCTCTACACTGAACAGCCCCAGCTCTCTCAGCCTTTCTTCATAGAAGAGAAATAAATTTCCTATAAACTGATCAACTATGTTCCACAAGAGGAGGAATAAAACAACACTTGTGAACAAAACAAGTGAATCCTTAAGTGAATAAGGACTCTACACATAGATATATTCAGTCAGGAAGTTTTACTTTTTTCCAACTTCAATCCCTGCGTGATGGCAAATATGGTGAGCCTCCACACTAAACTCACGTGCAGATTAACATGTGATATTTTACCATTACCATATGGAAACACTTATCCTGAGTATTTTCTGAAGTGTGCTAACTAACAAATGAGAGAAAGAAACTGTCTCTTAGGTGTTAGCTCTAGGGTGCTAACTCAAGGCTGACTACTCAGTGGCAGACAAGAGTGAATACAATGTTATACATTATTCAGAAGGAACAAAGGATGGAAGACAGAAGGTGCTTTAAACACATAACCCTGAAGCATACTTCCTTTCCCCCCTCTTAGGAAGTAAGAACTATAAGAAGATACAGAGATGACAGTAATAATGATGAATTATTTTGATACAAAAGGGACCAAATACACTGGGACTCTCATGGAAATACCTCACTGGAAATGAGGGAACTGATAGGGATATTAAAGAAGCACAAAGAAATTATGAGTGTCAGGAGAAGATAAATTGGAAATGATAGTGTATTGTTGGCAGAAGCAAACCGATGACCATAAAATGAGTGATGAGGTAGCAGGTGCAATAGTTTTAAGACAACGACTTTCCCACACTTTGTGCAACAGTCAAACTGCAGAATTCACTGGTAAGGGTATAAAGGTTTTACATGGGTTCCAAATTCCAAAACCATAAATAACCTGGCACATTTATTGATGGGGAAACTCTCTAGAGATTATAAACATATGTAGGTTATATGTAGTATTTTTTTTTTTTTTTCTTCTGGGAAGTCCCTTAGTTGCAGGCTTCAAATACTCAAGAGTATGAGCATCTGTTGTTGTCCAGGACTGGACTGAATTAAGTGAATCTTTAGCGTGACCCAGCACAGGTATTGGGTACATCAATTTCTAGATTTCAGACCACACTCTGATCCTCTGCACCCACACCATTAGAAGTTTTTGTTTTGTTTAGAATCACAGACTCATAGAATGGTTTGGAAGGGACCTTAAAGACCATCCCCTACCAACCCCCTGCCATGGGCAGGGACACCTCCCACCAGACCAGGCTGCTCAAAGCCCCATCCAGCCTGGCCGTGAACACCTCCAGGGCTGGGGCATCCACAGCTTCCCTGGGCAACCTGTGCCAGTGCCTCGCCACCCTCAAAGTAAGAACTTTCTACCTAATATCTGATCTAAATCTACCTTCTTTCAGCTTAAAACCACTTCCCATGGCCCTGTGACTACAGGCTCTGGTTAAAAGCCTTTCTCCTTCTTATAAACTGCTTTTATACACTGGACGATGGTTATATTGTCTCACTAGAGCATTCTCTTCTCCAGGCTGAACAACCCCAACTCTCTAAGCCTCTGTGCACAGGAGAGGTGCTTCAGCCCTCTGAATGTCCCTACAGCTTCCTCTGGACTTGCCCTAACAGGTCCATGTCCTTCTCGTGCTGGGGAGCCCAGAGCTGGCCACAGTCCTTTTGGTGCAGCCCATCAGGATACAGCTGGATTTCTGGGCTGCAAGTGTATATTGCCAGCTCATATCCAATTTTTCATCTACCAGTATCCCAAGGTCCTTCTCTGCAGGGCTGCACTCAATCACTTCATCACCCAGCCCATATTGATTGCCCTGACCCAGGTGCAGCACCTTGCACTTGGCCACGTTGAACCTCACGAGGTTCACATGGGCCCACCTCTCAAGCCTATCCAGGTACAACTGGATGGTATCCCTTCCCCAGTAAAGGGTCAACAGCACCACTCAGTTTGGTGTCAACCGCAAACTTGCTGAGGGTACCTGTGTCATTAATTAAGATATTAAATACTATTGGTCTCAGTATGGACTGTTGAGGGACACCACTGATTACTGGTTTCAGTTTGGACACTGAGCTACAGACTAACTCTTTGGATGAGGCCACCCAGCCAATTCCTTATCGATCTAATAGCTCATCCATCAAATTTAAAGTTTAAGTTTAACCTCTGTAGACTTCCTAAATACTGCTTGGTCTCAAATTCCAGTTTTGTGCTCTGGGCTGTGGGTATACCTCTGTTGTCAGAATCCCCCCAAAAGATATGTTTCAGATGTGAGAAATTAACAAAGCTGCTGGTTTATTTTCAAATGTTTTTTCAATACTTTCTTCAATGACACAAAGAAGAAAATTTATATTCATCTGTAGGAGGATGAGAAAAAACAAATCAATACCAGCTTTTAGTTGAAGATTGAGTAATACATGTTGCAGCATGCGCCATCCTTTCAAGTTTGATAGTCTACACTTCACTTGAGCTGGAGAGATCACTGATACCATGCACAAGAAACTTAAATGATTGCCTTATCTTCTACATTATGTTATTTAGCCAAAAAAACAATTGATTTTTCTCCATAGAAGAGTACTCTAAGCATCATTTTACTATAAGGCTGAGAAAGCTGTCTCCTCTAATTTTCAGAAAATATTTTAAAATAAATTCATCAAGAGTTGGAAAAAACACACCGTACTGTTTAGCCTTCTAAGTATCATGAACAGATACTTAGAAAGAAGATTTAAAAAGCACATTTACAAAGAGTACTATGTAATATTCTGTTATAAACTAGTATTAATTACTCCCAGTGTTCTGTTGCAGTTTAAGGGATTTTTTTTTGCAACTAAATGGTTAGATATACTGTTTAAAAGCTTAAAGACATAATGACATTATATAAATAAAGACTATATTTGGAATGTTCTGTTTTTAAAATAATAAATGGCCAGAATAAAATTTAGATTTTTTTTATTGTGATGACACTAGTTTTTAATGGTGAAAGTCTGTTTTGAATGAATGCTCTACACCCCACCCTCCCATCCTTTTTTTTTTTTTTTCCAGCACTGAAGCTAGCTTTGCAAGTCTTAAACCCAGGTATTAATATACCTTACTAAAACAGCATTCTCCCAGACCTATAAGTCCAGCCAAAGACATGGACAAGCAGGGATAAGTTTGGGGACATAATGTAGAATATTATTTTTCTCTGGAGGCATATTCTTACTGTCTAAAGATCTAGTAACCCTATAGTCCTGAAAATGTCAGTAACCACTTCCATTCTGAGTTTCCTGAAAGCACTTTCAGCCAAAGAGCTGAATCTTAAACAGAACAGGAACTGCAATTTATTTTGTTTCTTTGAGAAGATACACAAACTACATACACCAAATTGACCTTTAACAAGCCATTCTGCAAAATATCTACTTACTTTTCATCCCAAACATGATCACCTCTGTGGAAGACAACTAAGTTATTTTCAAGGTCCAGAGCCAACCCAGAAACTTGGCCCAGCTTGAGGTCTAACCCAGGCCACTCCACAGCCTCTTCTATGTGGAAATCTGACCAAAGAAACAAACAATAAAAAAAGGGCAGACATTAATGTAGCACATTTATACTAATAAAACACCCACAAAAAAAAAAAAAAAAAAACCAAAAAAACATAAAACTGGTTAACTGGCTTTTTGAATGGAATACTGGGGATTGTATGGACATTCTCTTGCATGCAGAATTTCCATGAATGCATTGCAATTTAATTTCAAGCATAGTTTTATTACAGTAAAGCATGCACAAACACTGGTATCCTGCTATATGTAGGATGACAGAAACTTCAGACCTTTGTTAATACTTTCTAATATTGGTTAATTACAGAAATATACAAGTACTATCCAAAATAAGCAAGCAAATTTAAATAATAACCTATCAGTATTTTATTTAAAAAGCATAACAAAAGAATAGGAAGCACTAGACCATCTATACATCTGAAGTGGCTGATTCACAACTTTTTTCAAAAAAGCTTTTAACACGAAAAAAACAACAACTCAGAGAGCAAGATAAAGAGCAAGATAAACAGAAAAGAGAAACAAATAAAACAGTAGTTTTGTGAAGTGTGCCTATGACATTTCTTAAACCCAACATATACATTAATTAGCTCTAGTTAGTGTTTGTATCCTAATCCAAAGATTACAGGAGTGAATAGGAAATACATATCTAAATCTGATGAAAGAAATGAAGGAGGGTAAAGTATCTGTCACTGTTTATATGTTAGGGCACTTTCTAAGAACATGTGCTGGGCAGTTTTTGAATAATACAAATCTGATTTTCACACTAAACAAAAAATACAGGATTTAGCAAGGGAACCACTACTAAAAAAAATGGATACTTTCTGTTTTTGTCTTAAATTGTAAAACTCCTCAACGAAAGGAGAAAAATATAGCTGCAAATTAAGATTCAAAAAAGATTAAAATAAGACATAAAAAGAAGTTTGCTTCAATCTTTGCTTTATTTAAAAATAGACTTACAATGATTAAATGCATGAACAGAGATGTCTGAAACTTGGAAAAGTAGCAGGATGTTGGCTACAGGGATTAATTTCTTACAAACAGACTGCTTAGTATGCAATTTGAAAGAGGTTGGTCTGGATTGCTCTTCCATTATTGAGAGATAATCGAACTATATTCCCCAAAATAAAAAATACAACCACAAGAAAAATGTTACTAAATCTGATAAAAGAAAAAAGAAAACAAAACCTGTTAAGAAGCTTTCTGCATGTTAGAAAATCCATCACTCCTTTCTTTCAGATGTGAATTTATTCAACATAATTCGGATATTTCTAAGGTACAAGCTTTGTATGTAGGTACACATGGACAAACTGAAGGTGAACAGAAAAGAGGTTTTTTGCAGTTATCTGAAACTGGAACTGTTCCAGTAGTATTCAAAGTGTTTGATAGCATCATTTTTGCAATTTTCAGTTTTGCAAATTTCAATTCAACCCAAAGTTTGTGTATTTTGCTGTGATCCTCAAAACCAATCATTGGGGTACAACCTAGCCACATGTAATACAGATCTCCATTCACAAACTGCTGAAAGATCAGTGCTTTGAAACAAGTTCTCAACACAAATTACCCAAGGAATACAACAGGCTTCATCTGGAAGTGTTATTCTCATGAAAGGAAAAATAAAACGGGACACAATCTCCAAGAGCTTCATCACAACCTCTGCAACCCAGCTTTCTGGTAAGCATAACTCCCACTTCCTTTTTACTTGGAAGAGATGCAGTCTAAGGAGTAAAAGCAAACGTGGTGGAGGGAAAACTATTTTCTACAATCTACACAGGGAAAAGAAAAAAACAGTGCTGAAAACTTATCACAGACTAGGAGATATTTCATTTTTGTAGTTCTAGATGCCTAGCTATGAGTAGGTGACAGAGAAACTCTGTTGGCTAATGCAACCCTAAGACAGTCATTACCTGCAGTGAATATAAGAAACGAACCAGAAAATTCAAAACCAAGAAATTTTACTATAGCAGTTTTAGGTGAAAAAAGTTCCAAACTAAGAGAGGAACTGTTGATAAAAATAAAATTACACATATTCATAAAAACCACAGTACTTCTGTACTGTTTAGTTGGTAGCAGCAGGTGCAATACCAGATATGTTCACCTGTACCAGGACACCAGGATTTTGAAAGGAATAAAAGGACAGAAATCCAGTGTCTGCTTCATCAGTTGCTCAAAGTTAGCCTGCATAAAACTTACGTACATCTAATGTTTCAGTGCCCCTTGGTCATTGAGACTTTTCCAAAAAAGATAGAAAAGCTAAAAGTCTCAATACAGAAAGCCTGTATTTTGTCCTTTGTAAAATTCAGTTTCCAAAAAGGCATGCAAAATACACAATTTTTATAGTTACTTTTAAAGGACAAAAAGATTTCTCACAGATGAAAACAATAAAATCATAGAATCATTTAGATCGGAAGCACCCTTCAGAATCATCAAGTCTAAACATCAAATAAACAGTGAAATATAGTCTAATCACAAGAACTCCAGCCTCTACACAACCTTTGGATCTTCTTACAGTTTTTCAGAATTGGTTTACTGTTATTTTTTCTTGTCCATTTACAGGTTTCACACTGAAAGTCCTTCTACAAAGGTGTATCCTAAGGGAATTAACTTTTTACAAAAGCTTACTTACTAAATTTATATATCATATATTCATATATCTAAGACTGGTTATTAATTCCCTGCAGAACTAAGTAGTCCATAGACCAGTTACATACTAAACCAAAGACAATTACATTTCCCTATTAAAACAAATTAAAGTTACTTTTTCTAGTATATAGATATACAATGATTGCTTTTGTTGTAAATGAGATTTCTAAACTGAAGGATCAGATCTTCCATATTGTAATTTAGAGTAATTCATTTGATTCAATAAAACTCTTAAGAATTAAATAGCATTACAACATGCAATTCAGATTTTAATCTTCCTACAAGTGAAAGACTAAAGCCCCTATTTATTAGTAAAATTGCAACTTACTGTCCAAAAATCCCTAGCAGCTTTTTTTTGTTCTTAACTTTACAAATTTTATTCATGCTGCATTTACTCCCTGCCATCAGAGTAGTCATTTATATTTTGACATATGTAAATAAGCACCATAAAACGAGTTTTAAAACTTGGAAAATTATACTGCTTGCTGTAATTAGAAGGTATAATTGTACCAGTTGCAGTGATGCTGAACAACTTTCTTGACTAGTGACAGGGTGGTAATATAACACAGTGCAGGAAGGTTATAAGCAGTATAAAGTTATGAACACAATATTTATAATGATCTTAATGTATTGTTTGCTTGCTATTTCAGGTCTGTTACACGTTAAAAAAAAATGAGGATTTGTAAGACTAAAAATATTAAACTTTCGGAATTCTGGTAATTGCTAAATAGTTCAATGAAGTTAATACTGTTATTTAACACAAGTCACAGTCTTTTTTTTTTTTAATTCGATTTAACAAAGAATTTTATGATGGGTGCAATTATTTTTTAAAATTAAATCAAGACAACATAAAACCACTTTACATTCCACTCCTTCCTCCTTTAAATGAAAATCTGTTAGAGAAGAAGGTTTGTGTTCTTTTAATATGTAAAGTCCCCAAACAGAATTTAAACATATACTTGAAGATTTTTTTTGCAATACAAGTTCTTTTGCCAAAAGATGGCGCTGATAGCTTCTGAAGTTCAGAATTTCTGTAGTTAGTATCAGAAACATTGGAAAAGAATGCTAAGATCATTTCAGTTTTGCTTTTTGCTGTATCTTAGCCTTGAGTCATTTCGAAGTCCATTTATTATCACACCACCAACAAACTCCAACCAGATGAATATATAACTACTAAAGTAGCAGAGCAAACAATTCAGAATTCATGCCATACGGTGTTGCAACTTAGGTATTTATTCAATTCACTGACACTCCCTCTTCTGAATCAGTTAAAAAAGAAACAATTTTCTTAACCTTTTTCCTCCCTACTCATCGCATGTGATTATTATGAGGTTAACAATCTTTTTTTTTTTCCATAAATACACACACACTACCCTTCCAATCATTTGATTCCAGCATTGCCTATGGAATTTTTTATGATTATCACTTGTCAGGCACATGATAACATCCCGCCTGTTTTTTTTGCTTATGTGCCAATAGTTTGATAGGTTCTCATTTAACCAACTAATATAATAGCATGTTGGAAAGTCCTCATCTTTGGCTCTATGTTAAATGCAAGCCCAGAATTGAGCTGTATTTGAATACTGCAACAGAATCTCATGTAAACAGAGATACTACATGTTCACATTTTGAACAGAAATAAAAATCAAATGGATGACATATGATGAGTATTTGTATACAACAGTACTTGGAAACATCAAGCTGATTGGTTGCAACATAAAAGCAAGCATGTGTTGCTACAGCTTATGCATACAGATGACTTTCATGCATACATATCTTTTTTTTTTATGAGATACTTATCACATACTGTATTATCTGGCTTTCCACATTAGCAAGACTAAACACAATCAGTATCACACAGACGAAAATGCAAGTAAAACAAACGCAACACTTCCACGGTTTCTGCTGTCATAGAAACCTGAAGGGAATGAATCATAGTCCTAGTACAATAAAACAGCCAGCCCAAGAATATTAGGATAGCCAAAGCCAATTTGAAATGAATATGCACAATGTTTTTCTTCTGAATAATTTTTCATGACTCTTTCAGAATGAGAGAAAAACAGCCGATAGGATTACAGCAATAAACCTCATAAAATCTTGTGTCTGACAAACCAAGGTAAATCAGAAAGCTCATAAAATACACAGGTTATCCCAGTGATCATTTCAAAGTTGTTAATTGTATTAAAAAAAATCCTTCTTCCCTGACTTCTACATCCTCGTGTTTAGCTTGTTTTATAATTGATATGCTTTATAATTGATATCAGATCATTAAGTACAAGTCTTGAGAGTGGAAAAAATACTCTATATTCCAAACAGTACTGGTATTGTGCTATTGGTATACATTCTTTCTTCACATACAGGGGGAAAAGAAACCACTGAAACAGCTATAAAAGAAAGGCAGAATATTTCCATAATTAGGAAAGCTGTTATGTAAAATACTTCCAAGCATCGATTGATATTCCCTTCAGATTTTGCTAATGTGGATCACAGCTCTTACATTGCATTTCACTGTATAAAATTAACCCCTAACCCACCTCCTGTATGTTCTTTATCCCAGCTTCCCTCACCATGCTTAGGATGTTGTAAAGAGATATGTCTGCTTTCTGGTGGCCTCAAAGTAGACTCTAATCTGTGAAATTTGTGAATTCTGTCTCTTACAAGAATAGTATTGTCCCTCTCATCATGATTTGTGATTTCTCTGGCAAGGTCCTTCTTTTGGACTACATTAGCAATCTCAGCTACAAGATCTGTTTCTGCCTTTTCTGTAGGGTTTTGGTTATGCACATGAGCAACATCTTCCCTTTCTCCTAGCAGCTTGGAAAGGAGTGAATAGAAATCACCTGTACAGAAAAGAGAAAAGATAAGAGGAAAGGAAGGAAAAAACAAACAAACAAAAAACACAAAACAATTATAACAGATCAAATTGCTTTAGAGAACTTCAGCAAACCACAATGTAACGTAACTATTCAAACAGTTGTCAGTTGTAGCATTAGAGTGAACTGTGTCTCAGGAACTGAATGAGCCAAGTCTGTGGTATAAAAAGATAATGTCAAATCATCATAATCTTCATTTACATACAAGAATCCACTTTTACCTGACATTTTGGCATCAAAAAATCATTACCTCTGTGCAGATGTTCTTGAGGAGGAAAAAAAAAAGGGTGAGCATAATTTCAGGAAAGAATATTTATGATGCAATTATCTAGATTTGCCAGGCTACTGCTGCATTATTCTGTTTTTATATAATAGGGATGCAAAAACTCCACAGTTTTATCAATTTACTCACTTATAAAGACAATCGTATACATAGATGCATGTCAAAATATATTCCTTTGAAATCTGTCATCACATAAGGAGCTTATGCTGAAAGAAAACAAACCTTTACAACTGCAAATGGATCCTAGATAGCATACTGCTGAAAGAAGACTGACTAGTGAAACACTGAGTGGTCCACTACATTTTTCATGTAATAATTTGGTTTGGGTTCAGCCCTTCCTCTCCCTACAAACAGTAACAGCCATCAGCCATGATATCAGCTGGCAATGCAGGGAACAGTATTTTCTCAAGTTGCTTAACACGGTCATCACTACAGATTTCTTAGAAACTGATAAGCATTTCAGTAAATTCCAGAACAACAGCTCAAAGGATACAACCTGAAATTAAGTATGCAAATGCCGTATGTACAACTTGCCTCAAAAAATATTCAAGCCACCTGAACTGTTTTTGATGAAGTCCATTCTCAATTCTTTTTGCAGGATTCAATAAAGTGGTGACATGACATGCCTACTAACCAGCAGGTTAACAGTATATGCCCTACTAACCAGCAGGTACCCAACTTGTTTGAATTTACTAACCCCGTATCTTGGCTGCCTGAAACTATTACAAACTGCAGTTACACCGTTGGAGTAGAAAGAGACATTCAGCTCACATTTAGATTTAATTCAAATAAGTGTACTTATTTTATTTTAAGTACAAATCACTCATTATTAAAAATGTGTATTATCTCATACCGATTTCAGGGTATATTAAGCACTATTTAGACAAGCAAACTAAAAGTAATAAAGCTTTCACGCAAAAAATCACACAAAATCAGAAACCATGATGTGCAGCCCAGAAATTTTGGCTTTTGGAAATGTCCTTAGGAAGATCTGTCATGTTTATAAACAGTCCTCATTCAATGACTTTGAGTAGCCTTCCATTCCTTGCCCATGCAAATGGAATATTCCAGGTGAAAACTTCTGTCAGAAAATAACCATTGAAGTAACAGGGCTAATTTCAATGAAATTAAATGAGCAAAGCAAATTAAGTAAGAGAAAAAAATGTTAAGCTATATGAAAAAAATAAGAAGTCTTTGCTTCGAATATAATTATGAAGCTAGTATGCCTCATAACCTTCATACCATCATTCAGCTAGTTCAGCTACTGATTCAGAACAAACCCAGATGTTCCAGAAGTATAACATAATAATAGCTTTGGATACAAACCATATATATTCTGATAAAATTTTATAATTATGTTAATCAAGTTTTGTAGTCACTAAAAGCATCCAGGAATTGGTGCTGATATAGGAACACATCTGGAATTTTTACTTGAGAAACATTTGATATTAAAATAGTTTTCATGGTCTTTAACTATATTTTTGCGCCATTTTAGAAATTAAACAGTTTGTAATACAAGTGTTTTGGTTTTATCCACGGATTGAGATCTGCAGATGAGAAAACTATTTTATATGCAATCATTTCCAAAGGTGAGGTTAGAATGGCAAAAGCAGTGTTCTTAACGTAATTATGACATGTCTCCCCCAAATGAGCAAGCCTGGTGGTGTTTTAAACTGCAGACCTTTTTAAAGCACCTTTAGTGCTCTCTGACCAGTTCGCTCTTTCCTAGTTCCATATCAACAGTCAGTTCAACAGATTAATTGCTTGTAATTGTTCATCACAATAAGAACATGTGACAGTTTGTCTAAAGATTTCAGCTTCCTAACTCATAATTCATATGCTCATTCATTTTAAACAAGTTCTCCAGCTTCCTGCTTCTGCCAAAGATACTGCATTCTACCTCTGATGTGTACTGTTTGACACAGAACAATTAACTCACCCTCTAAAATAGATTGTGCTTGTTGCTTTTTCTTTCTTAAAAAAAAAAAGTAAAAAAAAAAGTTTCAGTTTACCTGTCTAAAACTAGCTTTTCTTACTACAAAAGGACTGCTGCGAGATAGGATACAGTGGATTACAAAAACTAAGAAGAAAAGAGGAATCTAACTTAGAAACAACAAAAGCCCAGGGAAAACTGAGAGAACAAGGTGATTTCAGGGAGAATTCCCGTGGACTTCACAGGAACTACCAATCAGGGACTCACCTTCAAACAGATTGATCAGACGTAGTTTACTCCCAGTACTGATCATAAGAGATGTTAAGAATTTTCAAGCACTTTTCAAGTACTGGAGTACTGAGTGAGGGAGGTTGAACAGGTCATTATCAGTGGCTATAGACGAGATATTTCCCAAAATGAGCTTGTCCTGAAAGGCTTTCAGTAAAGAGCAGTGTTGTAACCACAACAGTATATGAATATTCAGGAACTGTTTGAACGTATGGAAAAGGGTGTGCCTCACAGAGTGAAGGCAGTGTGAAATGCAGCTGCTCAGAACCTGTGAACTTTAGCCTAAGTAAATGTGTTTCTTTGACAAAATAAATATGAAATCCCTATACCTAAAGTTCCAAAAGACATCCATGAGGCTTATAATGTATTTGCCCAACAGTTCTATATGCTTGGCACAAACAGCAGGCTGAAGTCTTCTGTCAGTTTCTTGGCAACTTTACACTGCTCACAGTATTTACAAAGCAGAAAAAATGTGTGTAGATTCCTACAGAACATTCCTAATTGCTCAGTGTAACCAACCAATCCCTGAACTCCACACATTTGAATTACAGTCCCATACTATCTGGAACCAGGATTTCTCAGCTTTGGTTATAAACCACAGGCAGACTCCAGTAAACTTGTAAGCAGCATCATTTTAAGAAGTTATTCAGAATCTACTACACATAACTTACAAAGAGTAGACTCATGTTGTCTCTGATTAACAGTTGGCTCTCTGTGAAGTAATATCCAGAAAATGTCAAAGCAAGAGGTCATGCTGCAGCTTTACATGTTATGTAATAGCTGGAACAGTTGAAGGATGCTGCTTACCTGAAGATATTCAGTGTGAAAGGAACACCAGCAAGATGTACTGTGTTACTTGTTTGGTTTTGTTTGAGATGAGACAACCTGACCTTTAGAATGACTTGAAGACAACACGGTTGCATGAATCACTTGCTTTTGTTGAAATAACTGAAATCTAGCATGAATAATTTATTTTCTTCCAGTACTCAGTCCAGTCTCAGGGATGCTGGCTGATTAGGTGAGTTTCGGAGAGGATACTTACACGCACTTAATCTATCAGGACACTTCCCTCTACGTAATACAGTATAAGATAATTGGCTACAAATAGCTGGAGTTAATTCTGTTCTGGAGGAAGCAAAGCTGGACCAACACCTCCAGAATGAAAAGACACAAAAGCATAGCCCTATTAGTTTAACCTAAGTTCTATGGCAGTCCAATGCTAGTCAAATTCTTTTACAGAACCTGACTCGACCTTGGTGTAGAGCTGGATTAGTTGAAGACAATACAACAGTTTAGTATGTTGACCACAATGGTCTGGGGTAGAATCCTGATAGTGTTGAACTGCCCATGACTAAAACCAGTCTCCTTTTTTTCACCTCTACGTTGCAATCTTCCCAACTTTCAGAGAACAGTCTCTGTCCATGGTTCTTAAGCTTCACACCATCACGCAGTTGGAAGTACCAATTTCTGGTCTGTATGAAGTATCTGGCCATGGTACTGCAAGATCAAGCTAAGAGACGGGTAGAAAATACAACCTTTCAAACACCAAGACTTTTGGCAGAATGATATCTTGCCAGGAAATGATCAGAATTGAAGGAATTGAGAGCAAAAGCCTATCTATGGCTTATCTACATTGACAAGGGACTGCTACTGCAAAGTTCATTTGTGTGATGCTGCAGTTCAGTTAGTTTTAACTGGAGTGTGAATGCTTGCATTGAAAGTCACCTCTTTTTGAGTATGTCTGATTTGTTATGGAGCCAGTATGATGGTCCTTCTGAACTCCAGTGTTTCAGCCTAGTATGATTGCAGTAAGAGACAAAACTTCATAGTTAGATTTAGTTTTCCAAATTATCTCTGAATAAAACCTAGTGTATTCTGAAAATACATGTCTCTGTCTTACGGGAAAATGCTTCTCTTTAACCTGTTGGTCTGGCAAAAATAGTGACTGTTTTTTATTTTTTATTTTATTTGAAAGTGATGAAATCAGGGTCCAAATGGTATGGAATCCAACTATGACATGGCCTCATCTTAAATCTCAGCCTAATAATGCCTAAGTGCTATATCAATAGTTGTATCAGAGAAATGCACTCTTTAGATGAAGAACTATCTTACCAATGAAGAAATCAAAATCTGTCTGCCATTATCATCTTCATGACTGTGCCCTCATGACTGAATGCCTTCCAAATAAATATTTATCAATATTTATTAAAGCAAAAGTTTCATTTTCTGTATCTGTTTAACCATGCTTTCTTTGGCTTCTACATGAAGCTAGTGAGTCCGCTCTAACAGACATATATGAGACAACATTGCTGGTAGAAAAGAGGGAAGAAAAGCATAGAAAGTGCAGAAGTGAGCAAAATCTGATGTCTATTTATTTATAGTAAGTGACATTGGACACAGTTTGACATAACAATCCAAAACAATTTTCAAAATGTTTTCTAGTCTAATATTTTTCACAAGTCCTACCGTTCTGATTTAATCTGCTGTTTTGATGGAAGTGTTGGAAAGATTCCTGAGAACTAAAAACTATTAAATAAGGGTGTTTCTTTATGAAGGGGTATGAAGGGGAGGAGGACAAAGGGATAGCTATGAGGAAATGAAAACTGTTAAGTTACTCTAAAGGTTGTTGGTCCCCATCACTGTGCCCTAGGTGATGTGCACTTAGGGCACAGCCAAACTGGCATGGTTGAAAAACTGGAATTGCCTCTGCTCTCAAGCCATTTTAATGCAGATTAGAGAGGAAAAATGGTGGAAGCAAAGGTTAAAAAATAGTATCATTAGCTTTTGTTGACAGTTACATAATTTCCTGTTTTCCTCTATGTCTGCATGTTCCTAAGAAGGGCTTTTACTACTATTCCAACGTAAATCTGGCTTCCTTTGTTTTCAATTCAGCCATCAAAATATTTTAATATATAGATGTTTTGTTTATAAACAAAATGCAGTTTATAAAGTCACTAGGTTGAAAGATTGTGTAACTGGCAAAGACAGAGATAAGTGTTAGAGAAAACATAGAAGAACCTTCACTTAAGGACTATTCTTTAGTACAGATGGGGGTTTCTTCCCCAGCAAGTTGGAACTTGATATTCAAACCCCAAGCCGGTCACAGTTCATTCTCCAGACAAAACAGTGCTTCCTCAACTTCACGAGCATATCAGCATAGCAAGGCAAATTTCTGCCTGTTATTACCAGGATATATATATATTCTTAAGGATCCCTAAGTATCCTTGTTATTTGGTCATTTTTATTTAAAATCTATGATCATCATTCTTCAAGATATGCAAATTACAAGACAGAAACATTTTGCACAGAATAAAAAAATGTATTCTTTTTAGAGAGTTTTATATTTGTGCAACAGTTTTATTTGAACAACTATGAAAACAGCATTCATTTCTGTGAACTCTTCCTAGACTAACACAATGCCTATTTTCAATTCTTCAGACACGTTAATGATACCATAACCAGGTTTTGCAGCTGTTCACTGTTTAATAAATATTTTTTTCGGCATTACAGAAAATACCTAAGCGAAGCCCCTCTGCAATTCAAGAACATAAACCACGTGTCAAACAGTGAAGACCGAAACAGACAACTTAAAATGGTTTCTTTTCATGCTTGTCATATTCTTCTCCTGCTTACGTAGCCAAACCATACCAATTGCCATTTTTTGCTTACATCTGATGCTCCCTTTTCTACTGTGCTGAAAATGCTTTTGCAAAGATTATGAATAACCCTATTCTAACCTAATTCGAGGCTCATCTTTTATTTACAACTTCCAGCAGGATCTTTTAGTGCTGGAACAACAAGCAAATTTTTAATCTTTGTAATTCTACTTCTCTAACTGTAAATATTGCTCTTAGTACCTCTTAGTAGCATTGTCTTCCAAGCTTTAATTCAGACACTTTTATTGCTATTCCCTATTTAAGGGACCTCATCTAATGTCTGTGCACCAAAGAAACATTCCAGGGCTAAAAACATATAGAGTTTCTCTAATACTTGGCCTTAATCTAAAACATATCCATTCTATTCCATCCCACATCAATACTGGAAAATAAATTTGTCTTCTCTTCCAAACCTCATCTTTTCTCCATCAACCTCAAGAATCTTAAGCCATCTACCATACTGAACTCCTCCCTTTTCTTAAAACACCACACAAGCTAGAAAAAGTAAACTTTTAAGGTGAACTATGACAACTTTATTTTAGAAAGGAATGTAACTTATGAGTACATGTGTTGGCATAAACATACCTCAGATCTTACAGTTTGACACTATCATTATGTAATATCACAGAAACATGCTACTTCATGACTTGAAAAAATCAAGGATCTGCTTGCATGCTGATTCTGCTTTGTTTTTCCTTTCACCCCATGTCTGCTAGGAAATCATAGGCATTTCCTCCCTTTTTCATTCTTATAAGAAGGAAACAAAACAGAGATAAGACAGAAAGAGGAAAGCTGTAAATTCTCCTTTCATTTAAATCATAAATTTCTATCCCAGGTATAAAGAGCCTTGTTTACTATATTTTTATTGTGACAAATTTCATAGAAATGTACAAGTAAACAGCAGAATACTCCACAGTGAACTTCTCAACTCACAGATTCTGCTACAACCTAGCAAAATATTTCCAGCAGAGTCACAAAAATGTTGGGAAAAAATATTTATCCATGTGTGGATGTGCACACATGCATGTGAGATTATAGCTTACGACAACTGAAAATGATTTAAAGATCAGTTAGGCATCCAACAGGTAATAAATACCAGAATTATACATAACCTTAATTCATCTCCCATTTTGTATGGATTATGATGTCAATTTTTCTTACCTGATGTATGCTATTTTTCCAAAGAATTGCCGTTATACTATCAATGGGCAGTCCCTATTTATGACATTTAACCTCATTCAAAGAATATCCCAAGCATCCCTGAACAAGTGTTTAACTGAACAGAAAGACTTCTCCTTAACATTTCTGTTCTATTATTTCTGTTTATGAAACACACTGACTTACTTCATTATCATAGCCTGCCCATCAAATTAGGATCCATAATTACTACTATTTTGCTAGAGATTCCAGCCAGAATTGCCATTTAGTGTCCATTAATTTTGGGCGTCCACCTAGAAACATCTCAAAAACTGATTTACATGATACTTAACATTGTATTTCACATCACGTATTCAAACCATAACTACACTGAGTTTCAGCAGGAGCTGTCCATATGAAAGACAGATTCAATTGTTTGTTTTGTCCATCTTCGAAGACTAGCAAAACAAGGCAGGAAATCAGACTTCACAGGGGTACCTAGCTGCCTAGAATCATTCAGCAGATGATTCCAGACACAGATGAAAGTCTGGAATAAAAGACCATTTTATGACATAGCATGAAATTGCATTAGATCACGAAGTCGTTCTTCTCTTTACACTGTCCTGTTTCACTCACTACGTAATTTGTAACCTCTAAAACAATGAAATCCAGTGGAGTGTTCTTCTGTACAACCGATCTTACCACCAGGTAAGATTCCATGATCACAGACTTAAAGACCTGCTTTATAAAATCTAATATCTGTTTTTTTTTTTTTTTTTTTGACATCATTTTAAATATTAGTTTAAATGTAGGACATTTTAATGGGATTTCAGTTAACACACTCAAATGTGCAAAGGGGTTATTCTGTCTGGGACATTCAGAAAGAGAGATTTTGAATTCTCTTGTATTGAATTTCACCATTCGAGCTCCTGGAATAGCCTGTGTCCATAGTAATCATAAAATAATGGGGGATGAGAAAAAAAAATCCAAATGTGTTGCCAGTACAATTCACCAATTCTGAAAGCAAATGAATGACTTCCGTGACTTCCACTTCAGATTCCATCATAAGAGGCAAATGATATGAGGTATTTTTTGGTACTAATTTCTAAATTCCCTAAGCCAGACACAAGCAAAAACGTTTTTTTTTTTTTTTCCCCAGTATCACAGTAAACATTAATATTAGAAATAAGATGAAAACCCCTTCTCTTTTGTCAACAGTACATGTGCAAGTAACACATACATGTGTATGCACATACCCTTCTGAAACAAAAAATCAACTTTGATTTTTGTTTTATAGGCTGCAAATGAATTTTCAGTTCAAGCCAGCCTTGAAATATACAAACTGTTTATGCATAATTATATTGGCTTTACTAGAAAAAATATTTGCCTTTTCTGCTTCAAAGGAAAGTTTATTATCACATCTAATGCATACAAAGTGAGCTATCAAATTATAAGCCACAAGCCAACAGTTTAAATAATGCACGTTTGGTTCACCATCATCTGTATATTCCCTCCTGTTATTAAGAAACAACTCCTGATATTGTGTCTACACAGCTTTCAGGTATAGCAGCAACTGGCTGTCTTGATAGTAAGGCAGCTTTACTGCTTGCATATCAAAACAAACCTACACTGCATTATACCATACCACAGTCTATGGCAGGGATAATGTTGAGCAAACAATGAAAAACATTTAGGCCTTTTTTCCACAAGGAAAGATGAGACATCTAAAGATGTGGGAAATGTTATGAAAAGATAATAGTTTTTTCAGTACTGTATTTGTTGAATCTAATTTAATTAAACTTCTCTTGATGAAAAAAAAAAATGTTTTTGTGCTGGAGAGTTTATGCTTCAGAGGGAACAGGAAACACTCAAATATGCACAAGTGTTTAAATCAACTGCATTTCCTGCAATAAATAACTTTCTACAAACAGTTTATCCTCACCAGGCCATGACATTGTTGCTTCAGAAACAATATAATGAGGTCAGCTTCATTAATGTAAGTTCATTTTAATTTTAACATCAGAGGGATTTAGCTTTGTCTTCATGCTGAGTGATGATTCACTGTGTGATGAATACTACTTATTTCAGTATATTTATTTACACCATTTCTTAACATGCTTCTTATTGAAGATGATGGAATCAAGATTTTAGAGTAAAAGCAATGGTGACTCCAGGAGGTATCAGTAATATAAACCAGCTACATGTAGAAGCAAATCTGCTAAAACTATGTCCAGGTAATCATGCACATTATTAACAAGCTGATATTATCAAACCGCAGACGTTTATTCTTTTTCCCTTCTGAGGCAAATACTTAAATTTAATACTAGTAACACCAAAATTTGTCCCCATCATCATCATGTATCTATCTCCCTGGATTTGCTAATATTTCCAGGGCAATGTAATCACTATTTGAATTTTAGTGAAGTAACAATGTTTACTTCAATTACCTTAAAATAAGAAGAGTAAAATGAAGTTGCTTCAGCATCAATGATGAAGAAAAAAATAAAATGCAAGGGTAAAACACAGTTATGGAAAAATCATTGAAGTATTATCTTCAGAGTGAGTTTACTAAGCAACAGCTCAGCACCAATAGAACTAATCAAAACCTGAGTTTTGGTGGACCTGTGTCTTGAAGATAAGTTTATCATACATAGTATTTCACATCAGACCATAAATTAAAAAAAAAAAATGCTATAAACTTTACCTCAGTATTTACTTGCTTCTGTGTGGGTTGGGGATCCACCACCCCACGCTGCGCTGTAGAACTTTTATTCTGTCACCTATAAGACCTTGTTCCAATGTGGTAGATATTGGCTAACTCACTAAGGTTATTGTGGAAGATGGACAAGACCACTTTCAGGTCATGATTTTCCCCGTGTGTTTTACCACACGGTCATGTAGAGCCAAAAAACAGTTCTAAAAAAGCCTTCAACTTCCTCTCTTTGTAGACAAAAATAAAACCAAAGTCTCTTCATTTTTCCTTTTGCTTTTTTTGCTTACATACGTATAATTGAACTGAAGTTTCAGGTACCTCAATGTAAAATTGAAGCCAGGGTCCTGTAAATGATGGGAGAATTTATCTTAAGCTAACAGCTAAGAACATGAAACAAAATTCTCTCATTGCAACTACTTTGTTTTGATATTTCACATCACGAACCCACCTAACTTCAAACGGACAGTGCAATCAAATCTGTTTCCATAGAAACGTGTTAGATGAGGATGTATACCAACTAGTGGTCTAAGCAAACAAAACTGCACTACAGAAATGTTGCTTTGAAACACATCTCAAAGACAACTGAAAAGTACTTTACAAAGAGCATCTTGTTTCAAACATTTTGTTTCAAACATTAATGAATTCAATAAAGCACATAGGTAACATTCTCAACAAATGCTAATAAACTTTCTAGTAACCTAAGGGTGAAGCAGCTTGTCAGCATAAATTTTCACATATATTTGTAGGCAGCTAGCTCATACTGGTCTGGAATAAGCTTAAAAAGCAAGTATTTTTAGAATTGTATTTATTTGTTAAAAAATCCGTCTTAAATTTTCTAATGTAAATTTCAAATTTGCAATTGTAAATATTGTCTATAGTATGTAAACTAAGTATGTACCCTAAGTAAAGATGCTCTTACACTCCAGATGCTAGTTTTTAATGTAACTGTAACTCAATTACTTGAGTTAACTTCACAAAATAGCAGTGCATATAGAAAGCTTAACCCCTTTGGGAAATGTTAGTAAATTTCCTTCCACCTTTAATGAAAACGAAGATTAGGCAAGTGCTTAGATTAACATCTCCCAGATATTTAGACTATTCCCTTAATACCACAAGAGTACAGCTAATATAGAGTAAACTTTTAAACATTTTGTATTTGATATCTATTCTATGAATTCATTCTTCCTTAGCAGTCCAGTTTCATCATAGGCATCTGACTTTAATTTTACATTTTATACCAGAATCATAGAATTACTAAGGTTGGAAAAGACCTCCAAGATCTTCTGGTCCAACCGTCCCCCTACCACCAATACCTACTAACAATACTGAGCTTAAGGCCCATTCAGCATGAAAATGGGTGAGAATAGTCAACACACACAGAAGATGTCCGAAGTCCTACAAGCCTCAGCAATGTTCAATTAAAACAGAATGAAGATATACCTGAAAAGGATTTCTCCTTCTGAAAAAAAAACTCTTGATACTAAACCAGTGTCTAATAACATATAATCCACAAGAACTTTAAAGTACAGCCATATTTTAATAACTCTGAAACCTAAGTAACAATCAGCTTATTTCTAGACATATTAGTCATGCTTTTTGCTACAACTTAATATTGTACACATCTGTGCATGAGTTGTTATGCATATATGAAGACATACAAATTTTGTGAAAAAGATTTAGTATTAAACACTACTAGCACTCAACCCACTGCATGTACTACCAATATTGAAGCATAGTAACATACATAGAATATATGCACGGTAATACAAACTGAGGAACAGGAGGAGAGCTAATAGCAGATTACATAAATCACCACGTTAAAGAAAAGTGAATGAATTCTTTTTCTATTGGACTGCCACAACTTCTTTGTGTCCATTCTCCAGGATCGCATTTACAGATAAATTACAACCTTCTTTAACAAAGTAAAACAAAATCAGAAAAATCTAATGAGATTATAATGCACTAATAAATTTTACCTACAATGTCTTATATAACTTCCAATATTATTAACTGAATAGAACATTAAAAATTGCATCAGCTAAAGGAAAAAAAGATTTAAAACTTCATTATCTTTAACAATCAGGAGATTTAATTTATCAGGATTTAACATTAATGAGTTCCTTACTTGAAAATGAAATAAACAAGTACATACCCTGATCCAGAATCAATTCCTCTTCTCCTTTTGACAGTTGCAAAGAACTTTTATCAGTATCCTTGATTTCTAAAAAAGGAAATTTAAAATATGCTGTTAACTTCTGCACGTGAATGGGACTGAACATCATCTACTAGTGAAAACAGTCCTTCTGAACTGAATATGTGTTTTTTTTTTCTTCCCCTCCATCTATAGTAGGTGCACCAACCAGTGTAGCAGTAAAACAACTAGAATAAAAAGTTAAGATTTGCACAAGTAACAGGACAGTAGGAGGGTTTAGATAGAAATTTAGAACTCTACACCTGTCTATCCATCATAATGTAGGCAGACATATTACACAGTTATAGAAGAATCTAGGGTATTGTACTTTTCTTTGAAGTTGTTAAATTAAAACCAATACAGATAACTGATATGAAATTTTGCGCTATTCACTAAGTTTCATAAAAACTTTGTGAAAGGGTAGCATAAACCTGCTTGATCAATGGGTTAAAGCCCAATTTAAACAGCAGTCCCAAGTCAATGAAGTCAGCAGAAAAAAAATAAATCATATTATTACTCAGTAACTAGGATGAAATACATCCCAACTTTTATGACCTTTATTGCCTATATAATGCAAAGGATTGCCCAACAAAAATGCAACAAATGATTCCAAGAGAACTAACTACAGAATGAGAAATGATCTAGTTCTGTCTGGGCAGTATTTTGCCATAATTAGTTATTAGCTTTCCAAGGAGCTTGTTAAAGCATTCTGCCTCTAATATCTGCTGCCCTGCATGGAACTGTACTTTACTATACTGACATATTTGCCATACTGCTTCTGAATAATACTGCTGTGCCAACATATACGCATAGCAGTGTTTAACGGACATTTGATTCCTTCCATATAAAGGTACTGGGATCTAGAAAACTGGGATCCGGAAATGTTACACTTCAACTTCACAGGAAATAGAAGCTAAAGC
Source organism: Anser anser (assembly GCF_964211835.1). NCBI lineage: Eukaryota > Metazoa > Chordata > Aves > Anseriformes > Anatidae > Anser > Anser anser. Next base: position 25,645,744 of record NC_139723.1, on the reverse strand, counting down.
AACTATTAAAAATTGTTAATGTTAAGTGCTGATATTTACCATAGCAAAGAGGTCAATCTTTGGGGTATATAGCTCAGTTAGCTATAAAAGCATGTTAGAAATTGAAAGATGACAATAGGAGAAAATAGGCAAAAGACTGAGAGACATTTTTCACCAAAATCAAGAGCAGAATCTCATAATGCTCTATAATTAACAGTTTCGATTTTATTCAAAATTGCATTTCTTTACTATGAAAGTTTATCATAATAAAGCAACACAGACAAACATATCAGTCAGCAAAAAAAGCCTAAAATAAAATGGATTGCAAGTTTTTTTTTCCACCTTCATGATGTCCATGAGTCATCTTTAGCATATCAGGCTTGACTGGAATAGGAATATTTGCTTCCTGTGGTATGTTTCTGAACATCTCAGGGTTTGCATTCTGTGTGCAGGTCATATATGAGACAGCATGTTTGGCTTCCATATAGTACATGATGTAAAAATTACACATTTCATCATTGGCTGTTCCCCTATACAATACAGAAAAGATGCAGCAGTTAGAGGAGGAAAATCAGCTCAATATAGAAGTTATCTAACGTGCTTAACAGAATATTAAAAAAGTTGCAATTAAATGTTTAGATGTCCCACACCAAAACACTTCATGTCTTCACAGCAGTGAACCAGTATCAGAAGTTTCTCTAGAAGAGAACGAGTCCCATTAGAAACTACCAGCTTGCACAAGCTCCTCTAGTATCTCAGGAATTCCTGAGAACTAAGTTTTGACCCTAAAGAAAATGGCATCAATGATTAAAACTGCTCTTCCTTCTCCTCTTTTGTACAGTATACTCTTCATATTCCCCAATGTGTCATCAACTATGTACATGTTCTGATGAAAAAGACACAACTGTAACATTCATTATGTCATCACCCATATACTTTTGACTACCTGGGGTAAACTTCATTTAAAATCACTGGAAATAACTTCTATGTTTAATTTCAGCAGCTATCATTTAAGACAGTTGTTTTCCTCCATGCTGAAGTACATGCATTCACTGGCCAGTCACAGTGGTTCTAACACAGCAAAACTTGATTTCATTACGTATTAAGACACCGTAAATAACTCCTAAAGAAAAGATAGCACTGCCTTCTTGAGAATAACTTGATCACAAGCTTCAAGCTTCTGTATGAAGAAACATGAGTACAAGAGGAATGACTAATTGACAACTGTTATTCATGTACTTGAAACAGAAGAGGCTCTTCTGTATTGCTACATAATCCTGCCTTCAATAGAAAGTTCAGCTGGTATGAGAAAGAATTTTTTCTGAAAAACATTACTTTATGCAGCAGACAATACCAGGGCTGTTTGCAACACTGTGATCTGTTTATTTATTTATGCCATATGTGCTGATACCTTTAATTATATAGTCCTGACAATAGAATAAGCAATAACTTAAAAAGAAAGGTTCACAAAATAAAGGGTTTTATGTTAAGATTTTTAAATCCGCTTTCACAATTAACCAGTGAGCCCACACTCATAAAATGACACAGGGGTGGCCTATTAGCTGTTCGCAAAAGACGTCAGTGCTGACTTTTCCAGCAGCATCCTGCAGCATTCATTTATTCACCATAGCAACAATAATGACACCAGCCAGAGCGGGGATAGAGGGAACATGGGAGAAGAGACTGTTTCAAAAGGGGAATTGGTATTTCTCCATGCATTGAAAATTTACTGTCCCTTGAAGACCACAAAAATCAGACTCTGACTTGGCAAGCTCTGCTTAAGCTTTTAGAAAGCATTCATTTCACTGTTGTACTCTAACTATGACGGCCTCTATTACAAAAAGGGAATGAGGAAGTTGCATGAACTCTGGTTCACCTGACACATAACTGTAAAAAATTTTAAATTACAAACTTTGAAATGTGTAGACACAGTAAAAAACAAACAAACAAACCTCTATCAACAACAGTTTTAGTAAATTCATAGAAAACACAGAATCCTTCCATTAAATGTTTGAACCACTAAGAAATCCCATTTTGTGAATGAGTTTAATGAGTAGAAATGCTAATGTACAAATTAAAAAAAATCACATAAACCACCTTCATATCACAGCCACAGGTATCTAGAAGTGTGTCTAGAAGTATATTCAGATCTTGGTATATGATCAATACACAGTGAAGAGAAACTAAAACATGATTTAGCAACAAAAAGCAAGATAATACAGTTAAAGAGTCTTAAATACTGAATATGGAAGATTTTGCTACAGGCACATGAACCTTCTCTGGAATGGTATAATACTTGTTTATTTTTGAAAATAAAAATTTCTGAAATGTATATTGCTGAAAATAAAAATGTTTATTTTTGAAAGGGAAAGATACAGCTTACACGGTTTTCCATCCATTAAGAGTTCCGTGCAATACACTGAATTACTACTGGGTAAAAAATGGCCAATGGCACTTTCCTCTACAAAGACACGAACTTGACATTGACTAGGCTCCAATTCTTTGAAGTCCTTTAGACTAGTAAACTGTGTATTACTTGACACAATATCAACTCTAATTTTTACTCTGAAACAACATTATATTATCTGTTATAAAAATGTAGTGGGTGTTTGCATGGAGTACTTACTGGTTTCTAGAAAAAAAAAGAAAAAAGAAAGATTCCTTTGTAAATTAGTAACAGTTGTTATAGTTGTTGATCATACTTGACAAAGGTTAATTCGACCCTCTGTTATGAAGTTTGAGTTTGAGGAGAAATCCAGATAAATAAAATGGCCTATGGAAACTGTTGAAGAGATGACTCCTGCCTCACCTCTCTACAACAGAGATTTTAAGTCTGTGATCTTGTAATTACCTTGAAAATATACAGTGTCAACCGCACAAGCAAAATCAGGTTTTATTTCTAAACCTTTGTTAGCCAAACTCTACGTATACAGAGGCATACCTCAATACCACATTTAATTTTTCAGACTAGGAGAAGAGCAGGCTGAAAAAGGCTAATGTGAGCCATGGAGGTCATGAAATAACAGAGCAAGATAACAGACATGAGCTAGTGTAACTAAATGAAAACATGGAAAAAAAAATCTAACGTGCAAAGAAACAGACAACACAGCTATGAAAGATCTAAAAACAAACAAGAACACCTACTCCTTCCTCTTCTACTTACAGTCTGTACAGAAGTACAGACTTGGCCAAAAATGGCAATTTCAATCTTAATTAGATAAAAATGCAAAGAAATACAGGTAAAAACAAACTGCAATGAGTACTGTATTATAAAAAAGACAATCACTCAGCATTTCGAATGACAGTGCACTTGCACGTTATTATAGACAAAACATTAAAACAGTAACTGCGCTGCACAGTAGCCGTTGAGAAAGGCAGCAAGAAAGAATACCAAAGACCTATCGTGGACACAGTATTCATCAAGATAATTTGAGTGAAGCAGAGAATACGGTAATGTGAAAAGGTGTCCAGTCCTTCAGAAATTCAGAATATATGGAAAGTAACATCTGAAGTAACTCAAAAAATGTCAAGCAAAAGAAAGAGTGCATTCATATGTAAGGCACTAGCTGGCTATCACAGAAATTACAACACCGTTAAGGAACTATAACACTGAAAACATATGTTTTAACGACAGGCAGAAAGCATATACTAGGAATAGCTAAGCTTTAAATGATCAGCTTTGGAAAGGGGAACAGACAAAGCGAACCCATAAGTTTGTTTTACCCCAGATTTCTCTGTATATTAAAGATAAATCACATAAGGAATTTAAGAGCTTTTTCAGATAGTTCAAGGAAAAACAAAAATTCAAGCAGAAAATTAGAGACTGGGAAAGTGAACATGCAGACTTGATCTGATCCTTTTCAGGTATGTATGTATTCACAGTTTTCCTTTCACGCGTACATTTCCTGTTTATTTTTCAGTGTTTATATTTGAAGCTTAAAGGATGGAACAAAAAAAATTTGGGGGGGAGGGATGAGTCATTCTGAACAGAAATGAGACAATGGCAATATAAGGAAAACACTTTCTAAGATTTAAACAACTTTCATACATTTTATTTTAACTGTTACTAACTTTCCATATACCCAGTATTGTTGGGAATGCACTCCTTTTTATCCTTTCATTTGATATTTATGGTGATAGTTATTTCCCCATGTTTTCCAATTATTCATACTTCCACATCTTGCATTAATTTTTGTGTATTATTTTAACTTTTTCTTAAAATGTTTGTGTATTTTTCCTCCAAAAACACAAGCAGAAATTACATAATAGAAGTTCCCATCACTTCTTTCTCTTTGGAAGGTTATCAGCACATTGAAAATGAAGACCATAATTCTCCTGGGACTGGTTCTTAAACTGTAAGGATTATTCAACAAACAGAAACTACTTGGCAGAATGTTATAGAAACATGTCAGAATTTTAGAACTTCAAAAGGTCTACAGTTGAATGTTACATAAAGGTTTTGGATATTACTGTTATGACCTTTGTAAAAACGACTTCTCAAACAATTCATTTTAGTTCAGCATTTTAACTGCCTATGGAAAAGAGTTAAATTTGTGTTGAACTCTTTAAGCCCACACTGAGATGCAATCTTAGCGTGCGTAGAGCATGAAACAAGTCATTGCTTGAGGTGCTGGTGCATTTACTTCCAGTAAAGAAAGACTTCTGCAAGGTATGTTCGTATCTCTACATGTCCAGTAAATTACAGTTTAGAGAACTTGTGCCAGTTAAGAGAATATTAATATTGCATGTATTCTTAAAGATGTATTTGTCAACTTGACCTTATAGGGCTCTCTCTGTCATCTTTGGCTAAGCAGCATCACTAACACACAGTTCAGATTTTTCTATGTATTATTAGTCACTTATGACTTAATTGTTTTTCATAAAAGCCTGTACATTTTTATATTGAGAAAAAGGCAACTGGAACTTTATTCTGAGCTTTAAGATTTGGTTTTATGATGGGTCAGAATTTATCACAGTTTTATAAACTTACAGAAATCTTGTTTCTGAAATAGTGAAAAGAAATTGCAAAGCTCTATTATTTTATTTTAAATGGTCAATAACTTCAATTTATTAAAAATACAGTTTTTATAACTGACATTCTGATAATTACTCTAAGAGCAGAACCACACAACATCTGAGCAAGGCCTTTGGTAGCATAGTTTCAGCTGAGAGATGTTCTGAACATTTCAGAAAAGTGATTATTCAAAAAAGAAAGGCTATGAACATATTGTAGAGTTAAATCCAGCAAACCAGCCAGCAAAACAGATCGCTCCAGTGGAACTTAAGTTTCACAGAATCATCTAGATTGGAAAAGACCTCCAAGATCATCTAGTCCAACCTCTGACCTAACACTAAGTCCTCCACTAAACCATATCACTAAGCTCTACATCTAAACGTCTTTTAAAGACCTCCAGGGATGGTGACTCAACCACTTCCCTGGGCAGCCCATTCCAATGCCTAACAACCCTTTCAGTAAAGAAGTTCTTCCTAATATCCAACCTAAACCTCCCCTGGCACAACTTTAGCCCATTCCCCCTCGTCCAGTCACCAGGCACGTGGGAGAATAGACCAACCCCCACCTCTCTACAGCCTCCTTTAAGGTACCTGTAGAGTGCGATAAGGTCACCCCTAAGCCTCCTCTTCAGGCTGAACAATCCCAGCTCCCTCAGCCGCTCCTCGTAAGACTTGTTCTCCAGACCCCTCACCAGCCTTGTTGCCCTTCTCTGGACTCTCTTGAGCACCTCCATGTCCTTCTTGTAGCGAGAGGCCCAAAACTGAACACAGTACTTGAGGTGCGGCCTCACCAGAGCCAAGTACAGGGGGACAATCACTTCCCTCGTCCTGCTGGCCACACTGTTTCTGATACAAGCCAGGATGCTGTTGGCCTTCTTGGCTACCTGAGCACACTGCTGGCTCAAATTCAGCCAGCTATCAACCAGTACTCCCAGATCCTTCTCTGCCAGGCAGCTTTCTAACCACTCATCTCCCAGGCTGTAGCTCTGCTTGGGGTTGTTGTGTCCCAAGTGCAGGACCCGGCACTTGGCCTTGTTGAACTTCATACAGTTAAGTTTGTTAGAACTATGTAACAAGAAGACAAAAAAATGTATTTCTGCATATAACCAATACCTTGGATAAAAAATGGTTATAGAAGAATGGGCAAAATAGAGAAGATTTACCCTATATGTGTTTCTGTAGTTCTGCCTTCACCACTGAACACACATCTAGCTGCCAGGATATCATCATAGCTAACATCAACAGGATGTTCTACTGGATAAAATGCCTGAAAGAGAGGATGATTCACTCTAATTAGTAAAAGTGTCTCATTGACGTCAGTTTACACACAAGAAGAACAGTCCTACATGTCTGAAAAGTAATTGCAGTAAGGTTTTTATGTCATAATGTGATCACAATAATACTTATCGGTATTCATGCTTAGTGGCACAACAACGTGCACGAGTGGAAACATTATGATGCAGACCTGTGGGTACGTGACTGTCAGATAAACTTCTTAGTTTTAAATACGAACAATTAAAATCTAAAGCTATAATAAAAAATAAATAAATAAAACACAACAACAACCAACCTGTGGTAGCTGTGGACTCTGTCTACCAATTAATGTCCATTGACCATTTCTCACTCTGTATCCACTCACTACTTTACCTGTAATATACAAACACGTACAGGGATATCAGATACACTTCTAGAAAAACATGTTGCAGGTTCAGCATTTTTCAATTAAATACTTTAAAATCCTAATGTTGCAATAAAATTCTTACCTAGTCTGTGTGTATGAACTCTGTAGGCAAAAAGGTGCATTGGAAACCTTTTGTAATGGCAGGCAATGTCTGCATCAACCACTGTTAAAATATGATGGCAATAAACACATAAAAACATATTATTTACTAAACAGAGGAAAGCTACACTACTGTACTTCATTCAGCGTGAAACTAGTTTACAAAAAGCATACCTACACTGGACAGACAATTTTAAAAGAGGATGGATAATATCTTTTATTTCTGTAGTATCTATCTCAAGACATCCTAAAATAAAAACAAGTAAAATGTATTACATATACTTACTTTCTGTGATGATCCAAAATGGGGCTGAAACTTAGTAGCACTTTTTACAGTGTACACTACCACTATTTAATGAAGTAAAATAATGCATTTTCTTATAGCATGCATTCAGGGACATTTAAGATATGCTGTGATAAACAAATAGTCTACTCAGGGAGAAATTAAAATCAACATATAATTCTAAAGCAATATAGTTTATAATGAAGGCCTGATTTTAAGATTATATAGTTATAGACCCACTCTTACAGATTTAGATACAGACATTGTCAAAGAGGTGCGGTACAGACAACATCTGCAAGCTAGGAGTTAGGTGCAGGAACAGTAGCTAAGGGGTAGCCTACAGAGAAATTCCTCTGCAGACGCCTCATAGAGAAGTATAAGGGGACTGGCTGATGTTTTCATGTGTGTATCAAACTTGATGCCTTACTTAAGGACAACAAATTTGAAGGAATATGAAAAGGCAGTAACAGTACTTGTTATTAACAGGTATAGAACTGGTTTTGTTCTCCCTTCTCTCATCCTATCCAACTGAAAAATTCATTTCTACACTAATCACGTATTTCTGTAGAGGGGAAAAAATAGTTGGATATTTTTAGATTAAACAGCAAAATAGCTTACTTTTCAGTTCAAACTACAAAGAGATTTCAAGTTGCTGAATTCATTGAATAGGTGGGAGCCAGCTGAACATTTAACCACATCATCCTATTTGGGCAGCTAAGCTGTAACTGGGACAAGTGGCATCTTCAGATATCTAATTTGAAACTCAAGTATGGCAAAAGAAAACAAAACTTCAATGTTCAACTTCAAAACTTCAACTTACTTAAAACAGAACATTCCAGACTAGCTTGAAAAAAATATTAGGACTATTCAATCTGAGTTTTAGATACATTCTACCAAGTATGATTCTGAATAGGAACTGATCAGAAATTTCATTTTAGTGTTTTTTTCAACATTTTGACCTTTTAACCAACCAGGAATATAGGAATACAAATTTTAAAGAGCAGCTCCTTACTGATAGAAATTCATTTATTGAAACTGACCTTTTAAGTAAATCACAAATATACAGCATGAACGACAAATGTAGATAAAAGAGTCCAAACCTTATGGATTTATGGGAAAGGGGAGAAAATAGGTAGGGCCTTTTTGGTAAAATATTGCTTAAGAGGACAATAAATCAAATAAATAGGTTTAAGAATCCTAGTAACTTCAATGCAGCACAGATCATTGTTGTTTTGTACATTACTTTCTACAGTATTGACTGCCTCTGCAGATGTAGTCATTAGGAAATATGATACAATTATCACTATTTTTTAATGATTTGTTTATTTTAACAATTAACTCTTCCATCAGCTGGTCTCAAAAATATTTTCTTCCACAATTGACAGAAAAAAAAAAAAGAATCATATACTGAAATTACATATCACTTTGTAGAATTACAACTTACCTTTCTCGCCTGGAGGTATTACGGTGCTCACAGACATCATGAGATACATTCCAGCAATCAAAGGCTGCCTGCAATTCAAAACCCAAGCTCTTCTAACCAATCTCTTTGTAAAACCAGACTGCAAGTGACATGATATGTTCAATACCATTAATTTCTAAATATTGGATTACTTTCAAAACTGGTCTGCAGAAAAAGGAGCCATTACACAACACTTCCCTCTTTTTACATATGGACCTACAGTTTTTAAAGCATCTGCTACAAAGCGTATGAAATAGGACAACATGATTATCTACATAATTGCTATCCTCTTCCCACATTTCTAAATGTGAACCTTTTAATCCGGTTTAACTCAGTCCTTATAGCAATCTGTCACCAAATCTCATAGCAGGAATAAAAACTTTTGCTAGCAGATGACACATGGCTTCGTATTGTAAGTATGTAATATTTTTATTTCACATTTTTTTCAAAGAAATCTAAAGGTTTCAATGTCTTCTCTATTGATGAAAAAAAAGTTGTAATAGGTATATATTTTAAATGTACTTACTTTTGATGTGTCAGATGTAAAGTTACACCAGAGCAATCCTTGTGCTTATCTGTACAAATTACAAAACAGTTTAATCATCAGAAATGAATGCATGCAAAAGTACTGCACATAGATAACATTCTTCTGGTGTATAACAAAAAAACAGCAGACAAGTTTTAATCTTACTGTTTTCAGTAAAACATTCATACTGTGTAAATATTACTCAAATTTGCACAAACCTGAACAACACGGGGCTGCATTTATAGTGAAGTCTGTACAAAGTTCTTGTGGATGAAAAACTAAACTTGTCTTTTGACGCTAGAAATTGCAGATCTTTATGAACTAGCATCTGGGAAATGAAACCATGACATTTTTACAATAGCAAGAAAAACTACTTGGCATCAAAAAAATGTATTTTGACAAAAATTAGAAAAAAGATTTAGGGATAAATTTTATTTTAGCCATTTATATATGTTAGCCAACAATGAATAAAACAGAAAACCTTGTAATAAAATTGGCATGTGAACTTGAGATATCTGTACAGACAATGGTTACGTTTAATGTTGGATAACCTATAAAGGCAGTAAAAACCCTAGTAGATATTAGGCTTTACTTTCAATATATTCACAAAATAGACAGTCACTATTTCTACATAATATATAATTCGCTATATGTATTATGAGAGCTGCTGATCCAATCCCATTGGATTTCCGTAATGTCCACTGTCATGTCTCCTGAGAATTCCTACTTTCTCCAGCTTTGTGTCTCTCAACAAATACTTCTTTATCTAAAAATCTGAACCAGTAAGTGACAGCAGCGATGCCTTTACAAATAGCAATGAGGAAAAAAAAAAAGCCAGTCTTAATTGTATGGTAGCTCTTTCATTTAAACTACCTAATCCCATAGCTGCATTGAATGAATTAGGAAGGCATGCCTAATTAGAATTTTTGAAACTAAGCGCAACTAAGCACAAGGAAAACTGCTGAAAATTCAAGTGGTACTGCAGAAAGAAAAGAGGATCAATACAACGCAGATGGAATTAAGTAACAGTTAGGGGACACGAAATCTGCATGGATGAGCAAGGAGCTCCTGGCAAGACACAAACAGAAGAAGGAAGTATATGGAATGTGGAAAAAGGGACAGGCCACTTGGGGGGAACATAGGAACAAGGTCAAAGTATGCAAGGATGTGATGAGGAAGGCCAAGGCCCATTTAGAATTAAATCTGGCAAGGAATGTCAAGGACAAGAAGGAGGACTTCTTCAAATACATCAGTAGAAAAACAAAGACTGGGGAAATGTTGGCCCACTGCTGAATGGGCTGGGTGCTCTGGTGAGAAAGGATACGGAGCAGGCAGAGTTGCTGAACACATTTTTAAATTCAGTCTTTACTGCTAAGATCAACCCTCAGGAATCTCAGACCCCGGAGACAAGAGAGCAAGTCCGGAGAAAGGAGGACTTTCTCTTAGTCAAAGAAGATTGCGTCAGAGATCATTTAAGCAAACCTGACATCCACAAATCCATGGGCCCTGATGGAATGCACTCACACGTGCTGAGTGAACTGGCTAATGTTATTGCTAGGCCACTCTCCATCATCTTTTAAAGGTTGTGGAGCACAGGAGAGGTGCCTGAGTACTGGAAGAAAGCCAATGTCACTCCGGTCTTCAAAAAGGGCGAGAAGGAGGATAGAGGCAACTACAGGCCATTCAGCCTCACCTCCATCCCTGGAAAGGTGATGGAATAGCTCATCCTGGAGGTCATCTCCAAGCATGTGGAGGAAAAGAAGGTGATCACAAATAGTCAGCATAGATTCATTTGTGGTTAACCGATTTGATAACCTTCTATGATGAGATTGACTGGCTGGGTAGATGGGGGGAGAGCAGTGGATGTGGTCTATCTTGACTTCAGCAAGGCTTTTGACACTGTCTCCCAGAACATCCTCATAGACAAGCTCAGGGAAGCGCGGCCTAGATGAGTGGACAGTGAGGTGGATTGATAATTGGCTGGATGGAAGAGCTCAGAGGGTTGTGCTTAGTGGTACAGAGTCCAGTTGGAGGCTTGTAGCTAGTGGTGTCCCCCAGGGGTCAGTACGGGGTCCAGTCTTGTTCAGCTTACTCATCAACCACCTGGATGATGAAACAGAGAGCACCCTCTGCAAGTTTACTGATGACACAAAGCTGGGAGGAGTGGCTGATACCACAGAGCATGTCTCCACTGGTCACAAACCAAGGCGACTGAGCCATCAATACCTTAACAAGCTAGTGGAAATTCATAAACTGGAGAGGTGAGACCCCAAATCATGTTCAGGTTTTGTACAGAGCAAATCCACCGTGATGTTTATGCTGCTTGTGTCACGTGCGTGTCTAGAGTGCAGTTCCTTCAGTAAATGCCAGCTGGTAGGATAATCCTGTAATTATTCTTTAATTACGGGATTGTTTTCTTTGGCTTTTTTTTTTTTTGCGTTTGTGCGTGTGTGAATAGTAAACTACAGCAAGGAGTTCAGAGATCAGATCTGCATACCGAAGAATAGGAAATAAATCTTTACAGTGATCCCCACTCTCTTAGCATGCCTGTTCAACCCACTTCATGGTGAATCCAAGGTGAAAAAAAAATAAAGAAAAAAGACAAATCAAAACACCAACCCAACCCAACCATCTTCGTAACATCTGGGGCAAGGTGCTAAAGGCCCTGTGGGGCAGATGGCCCATGGTGATGACACTGAGTGACGGGCTGTGAGCCCGCAGCCCTCGCTGCTTATCTTGGGGCACCAGCAGAGGCCATGTCACCTTGCTCATGCCTGGACTCCAGCTGAGCATGTGTGAGGCTTGGAGCATTGAGCGAGGGTTTGGTTGAGCTGTGCTGTGGGGCTGCTGGCACCTGCTCTCAATGCTCGTTCCCTGCAGCCATTGCCTGTGTCTCCCCGGCCCTGCCTGGCTCAGGCAGCCGGGGCCCCGTGTGGTGCGCTTGCAGCAGTGGAGGTGAGCTATGCAGGGACACAGGCCTCAGGGCTGCGGGTGGGGGGCACGGGACAGTGCAGCTGCAGGGTCAGTGGGTTTTCTGCTGAGGGGCTGGGGCATTGCTGCTGTTCACCCCAGCACAGCGAGTGACTCTGGCCTCTCCCCCTTGGGCAGTTTGGGACACCCTTTGGCAGCTGCAGCGCCAGGGCAGGGGAGCAGCTTCTTGACCTCAGCTCTCCCCAGCCCACTGAAGAGCCCGGTGGTCATGGATGTGCCATCAGACTGGACCTGCCCAGCCTGTGGGGACAGTCAGGACGATGTCACCTAAGAGACCCCGTCTCCACCAGCTTTGCTATGGCTGTGCACTGTGGTGGGCAAAGAAAAATCCAAGTTGCCCCCTCTGCAGGAAGACAATCAACAGGGCGAGGGGGAATGGGCTAAAGTTGTGCCAGGGGAGGTTTAGGTTGGATATTACGAAGAAATTCTTTACCAAAAGGGTTGTTATGCACTGGAATGGGCTGCCCAGGGAAGTGGTTGAGTCACCATCCCTGGAGGTATTTAAAAGATGTTTAGATGTAGAGCTTAGTGATATGGTTTAGTGGAGGACTTGTTAGTGTTAGGTCAGAGGTTGGACTAGGTGATGTTGGAGGTCTCTTCCAACCTAGATGATTCTGTGATTCTGTAAAATACATCAGTAGCAAGAGGAAGACTTGGGAGAACGTGCGTCCACTACTGAATGGTGCAGGTGCTCTTCTGATAATGGATACACAGAAGAAAGACTTATTGAAGCCCTCTTTGCTTCAGTCTTTACTGCTAAGGCCAGATCTCAGGAATCCCAAACCCTAGAGACAAGACAAACTATGGATAAAGGAAGATTTTCCCTTGTTTGAGTAGTACTGGGTTAGAGATCATTTAGGCAAGCCTGACAGCTTGCCAGGTTGGATGGGGCTTTGAGCAACCTTGCCTAGTGGGAGGTGTCCCTGCCCATGGCAGGGGAGTTAGAATTAGATGGTCTATAAGGTCTCATCCCATCCAAACCATTCTGTGATACCCACAAATCCATGGAACCGGACAGGTGTGGAGGGAGCTGATGGATGTTACAACTAAGAAACTCTCCATCGTCTTTGAAAAGTGATGGAAAACAGGGGAGGTACCTGAGACCTGGAAGAAAATCCACATCATTTTAATATTCAAAAAGGGCTAGGAGGACGACCCAGGAAATGACAAGCCAGTCGGCCTCACCTTCATCCCTGGAAAGGTGATGGAACAGCTCATTCCTGGAATTCATCTCCAAGCATATGGAGGAAAAGAAGGTGATCAGGAGTAGTCACCAAGGAGAAATCATGCTTAATGAATCTGATAGCCTTCTACGATGGGATGACTGGCTGGGTAGATGAGGGGAGAGCAGTGGATGTTGTTGTCCACCTTGACTTCAGCAGGACTTTTGACACTGTCTCCCAGAACGTCCTCATAAACAAGCTTGGAAAGTGTGGGTTAGATAAGTGGACAGAGAGGTGGATTGAGAACTGGCTGGATAGCAGAGCTCAGAGGGTTGTGTTGAGTGGTACAGAGTCTAGTTGGAGGCCTGGAACTAGTGGTGTCTCCTCAGGGGTTAGTACTGCGTCCAGTCTTGTTCAATTTATCCATCAATTACTTGGATGAAGGATCAGAGTGCACCCTTAGCAAGTTCGCTGATGAAACTGTGAAGGAGTGGCTGACAAATCAAAATGCTGTGCTGCCATTCAGAGAGACCTGGACAGGCTGGAGAGTAGACTGGAGAAGAACCGCATGAAGTTCAACAAAGGCAAGTGCAGGGTCCTGCACGTGGGGCGGAAAAACCCCATGCACCTGGACAAGTTAGGTGTTGACCTGTTGGAAAGCAGCTGTGTGGAGAAGGACCTGTGAGTCTGTTGTGGTTTAACCTGGCTGGCAGCTAAACACCACACAGCCGTTCGCTCACCCTCCCCCCTCCCTCTCTGGGATGGGGGAGAGAAACGGGAAAGAGAAGCCTGTGAGTTGAGATAAAGACAGTTTATTAAGACAGGAATATAATAATAACAATAATAGTAATAATAGTGATAATGATAATAGTATTAATAATAATAATGTGTAAGAAAACAAGTGATGCACAATGCAATTGCTCACCACCCGCTGACCGATGCCCAGCCTATCCCCGAGAAGCCAGCCCCCCACCCCGGCTAGCCACCCCTATATATTGTTTAGCATGACGTCAGATGGTATGGAATACCCCTTTGGCCAGTTTGGGTCAGCTGTCCTGGGTCTGTCCCCTCCCAGCTCCTGCTGCACCCCCAGCCTGCTCGCTGGCAGGACAGAGCGAGAAGCCGAAAAGTCCTTGGCCTGGTGTAAACACTGCTCTGCAACAATTAAAACATCAGCATGTTATCAGCGCTCTTCTCATCCTAATCCAAAACATAGCACCCTACCAGCTACTATGAGGAAAAATTAACTCTGTCCTAACTGGAACCAGGACAGAGTCCTGGTGGACAACAAATTAAGCATGAACCAGCAATGTGCCCTTATGGCCAAGACGGCCAGTGGTATCCTGGGGTTCATTATGGAGTGTTGCCAGCAGGTCAAGAAATGTTATCTTCCCTCTCTACTCAGCCGTGGTGAGGCCACATCTGGAGTACTGTGCCCAGTTCTGGGTCTCCCCAGTACAAGAAAGGCATGGAGATTCTGGAGACAGTCCAGCAGAGTGCCATGATGATGATTAGGGGACTGAAGCATCTCTCTTAGGAGGAAAGGCTGAGAGACCTGGGCTTCTTCAGCCTGGAGAAGACTGAGAGTGGATCTTACTGAGGAGTACAAATATCTTGAGAAAGGATGTCAAGATGATGGGGCCAGACTTTTTGGTGGAGCCCAGCAACAGGATAAGAGGCAATGGGCACAAACTGAAACAAAAGATGTTCCATCTGAATGTAAGGAAAAACTTCATTACTGTGAGAGTGCGAGAGCACTGGAAAAGGTTGAACGGAGAGGCTGTGGAGTCTCCTCCTTGGAGATCTTCAAAGCCTCCCTGGACATGGTCCTGTGCAACATGCTCTAGGTGACCCTGCATGAGCAGGGGAGTTGAACTAGATGACCTCCAGAGGTCCCTACCAACCTCAACCATTCTGGAATTCCATGAATTTCTGTCTGTCTTTCTTAAGGTACATGTAATATTGCATCATATACAGAGATTTAGGTACCTACATTTCGTACAACAGAGTGAATATTGGTTTGGTAGAGCACTGACAAACGCACAAGTTCACTTGCAATTACGCTAGAAGTATTTTAACTACTAGCACACACACATAAAGCTAGCCAGCCAGTTATTGTCACTGTATTGACCATGTTTTAGGTGTTTTATAAAAACAGCCGAATGAACAATATACTGCATAAAATAGAATTTTTCAGTAAAATACAACACAATCTTGCATACCGCATTTCTGTGCAATCATGTGAACTGAAAAATACTAGACATTGATAAATTAATTTAAACTTTAAGATAAAAATACTCTCATTTCAAATAGTCTTTAAAACACCTTTAAAATACAGACTTCAAGCGCTTTAAGTTACTTTTTAAAACTGAGAACAAGTTTTTCTAAAAACACAGTCATCACATGGCAAGCCATTTGCTGGGGGTGGCAGAGAGGAGGTAGAGAAGAAGATGATGAGGCTGAAGAAGAGAAGGGACTGGACCAAATAAAAGACTAAGTTACAGCGGATAACAGCAGGTGACAAGAATTAAGGTATTGTCAGAACTGGCTTTAAACAATGAAACAGGTTACAAAGATAGCAAATGATGGAATGTGATTAACCTGTTTTAACTGGTTCTGAAAGGTATTATTGACAACTTAATTACTTTGATTCTGGAGAATAAGGTTTATATTCTCACGTGCTGGGAACTACTAAAGTAATAGTACGACCGGTTAGAAACAACATTAATCTTTGTTACAAGGGCAGGAAAAAAAAATCTAGGGATTGGAAGAAAAAATTATTTTTTAAATCAGATTTGTGATTACTTATACAGAAGAATGAATCATGAATAGTGTGACAACTGTACCTTATAACACTAAAACCCAAATTTTAAATTTTGAAAGCAGAGCATAAAATGCGCACCTAAACATGAATATTTAAATGTGGATTATAGCTAAGAGAAAAGGAAAGCATAATTAGCTTAACAACTAGTTAATGAAATGAAGGAATATCCTTTTTACAAATAATTGAAAATGAGCGTTGATAAATTTTAACTATATTTTTCTCCCCCAAATGGATAGGAGGTGGAATTGGGTGCTAATACATAAACAATTACTACTTCAAGCCAAATATTTTGTATTTACGATGATTTACAGGTCAGAAAATTAAACTCTGAACAGTGTTTCTGAATTCTTGATACACTACTGGAAGCATAATAAGGTAACTGAGTATATTTCATCATTTGTCATCTATTCTGTATTGCAACAACTGTGCAATGACTATGCAAAGTGTAATGACTATATTCTTACATTTTGAAAAGCCACATTTATCAACAGACATCTCATTCCATACAAAAATAGTTTCAGATAATTCTTGAAGTTTAAAAGTATCTCTAAAAGTAGTCTAAGGTTCTGTATTATATATTTTTGAATGCAACAGTCAAGGTTTAGGGGACTTTAAATTACTAGGACTTAAATTACTTAAATTATATTTTCTCCACTGGAATTTTCACAGGCAGAATAAATTAGAAATATCTTCTCACAAAAACAGTAAAAAATGTAATTACTTTTCACTTGGCTTTGAACTAAAAGGGGGTAGACTTGAAGAAATTCTTTACTCAGAGGGTGGTGAGGCACTGGAACAGGTTGCTCAGAGAAGCTGTGGATGCCCCATCCCTGGCAGTCTTCAAGACCAGGCTGGATGGGGCTTTGAGCAACTTGGTCTAGTGCGAGGTGTCCCTGCCCATGGCTGGGGTGTTGGAACCATGTCTTTAAGGTCCCTTCCAATCCAAGCCATTTTATGAGTCTACAATCTTATGAATTTTTGAATGTGCATTAATGAAAGCCAAATGTCCACTCACAATAATAAGCATATTGCCATTCTTGAAATTATTTTAATCTTTTTATGAAAAATACTGTCTCCATGATTTACGACTTTTAGAATTGCAAACGCAGATAGTGTATTTGACTGGCACGTGTATGTCATCATCCCCACCAGCTATTCAAGTGTGGTTAGCCATTTTCACGTGTATTTGTTCCAACTTCCTTAAATACAATGCTGAATTATACAGTCACAAAGGAGTTTCTCCCTAAACTTAAGATTATTCATCTATTTCTTCATTCATTTAATTCACTTGATCTCAATCTTTAAAACAAAATAAATCTGTTCACCAGAGATAAAGCAAGTTTATAAAGAAGTTAAATTAATATACAACCTTAATTACAAACATGCCAGCTGATGTTTATCTTTGTGAGTGGTACTAACAGAAAAAATATTTTGTGCAGATTTTGTAAATATAAAAACATTTATACTCTGAATTTCTCTAACTGATATAACAACGAACAAAGTTCAAAAATACCTACCTCTAAATGCACTGATATCACCGTAATGTACCTGGAGTACAAAAAACTTGCCCCCTGTTTCTCCTCCAACTCTGAATCCAACACCTAAGGGAAGGAAAACACATTAAACTAAATAAAAGGCAAGTTTTGCCATCCCTGTAGCATTTGCTAGATCTTTCATCTCCCAATCTCTTACAGTTTGTACCCTTCACAGGTAGTAACACTTATTATGAACACATGAAAATTAAAAGGAAACAAAAAGATTCAAAGTAAAATATTTTGAGTTGAAAATTAACATTGTACACTAAAAAAAATCTTGTGGAATTTATGAAGCTATGTTACTTGCTGAGAGAAATAACAATAGGCACAAAAAATGGAGGAATTTGAAATAAGTTCAATAATTGCAAAATACCACCATCACCAAAGAGATTTTTCTAAACCAGTTCTACAATTAAAATTCCTGGAAAGAAGCAGTGAAAGCAATTTCTACTTACACAGACACTAAATCCCACTAGATTAAAAACTGCCAGTGGCAAAAGCCATGTAAAGTGGACTGCAGCCTCTCTGTTTACAGTGATATCGCTATGATTAAAAAAAAACCCTCCATATATGGTATTTATGAGCACCTTAAAGACAAGAAAATTATTACTAGCTGAGGTTTAACAGCAGAGCAAACACCAGGTTTTCACAGAATCCTCAAAGTGTCAATTTTTTTAACTGACATTTTAATAACCAGATCAATTGATATTTCTGGTGTAAAAATTGATTATTTCAAATAAACTGCTTCATGATACTGCTCCCAATTATGAAATGCGGCAATAAAAGATAAAAGAAAAATAATTTCAAATTCCAGGTATTTTATATACATACATTTATTTATATATAAGCTAATACTTGCTAGATGTTTCCAGGACTACTAGAGGTAATTAGAAAAAAACACTTCTCCCTGTTTCCTAGTAGCCTACAGAATTTTAATGTTGAATCAGCAAAGTGGATCTATATAATCCATCAAACAAAAGTGGAAATAAACATGTTGCTCAGCTACATGAAAACATCAAAAAAAGAAAAAAACATAAAATTATTCAGTATATTTAGCACAGAAAAAAAATCAATATTTAGATTGAATTTGTTTGTGCTTTCCCAAACACACAAGAATATTGTAATGCAATTTCAGAGAGATGGCATAAACTGTGCCATTGACAGGTATATAAATTGTACCTTTCCAATAACATACAGTAGGAAGTTCAAGATTAATGTCATATATATTATTAATTCCTCATCACCTTTTCTCCCCATAATGATACTGCAAATTTAGCTAGCATAATACATTCCCAGTTTATGAAGTTAAAGTTTATACAGTTTCCAACAGCTAGACACAGTTTTATATAAAGTTCCTAGATGTGCCAGCTGCTTACTTCCACATCCTCTCCTCTCCCCTGCACCTGCACATGAGGACTTCACATTAAAGGCACGATACCTTTGGGTAGCCTGGTGGGTGGAGCATTTCTTGCCCAAGCATACAAAATGTTTGATTTGTCTTTGCATGTTCCTTCATCGCAGTCCCTAAAAATATGAAAAAAAAAAAAAAAAGGATTTTTTTTAGTTCTGAAATCAGAAAACAGCAGGTGAATTACATGGAAAACCACTAATTTTAGGATCTATGAAGATGTTTTTGGTTGTATTTTGATTAAACGCAGTTCTTCTAATGTAGACTGCTTTCCTGGCTATCATTAGATCCTCCACCTTCTCACTTTTTTATTTATTTTTTAATTTTTTTTTACTTCCTCTGCTTTAAGATAATATTAGGCAAACAGAATCAAAAACACAAAATTCTTACAGCCCCTGCCAGTCTAGTAGCCAGTATTAAGAAACAAGGAACCTTTTGTGAGAAAGAACCATCTGGAAATTTCTAGCAATATTAGCTGAAGTGCCACAAAATGGCAACGGATGCCATATTTACACAGAGGGACAGAGTTCATGTATAAAGTACACAAAAACGCAAGACATGAAAGTTTTAAGTCAAAACTGATATTTAAAATTCATCTAAAGATTGTTGGCAAAAAAGAAGTACGCTAGGAGAGGTTGTATGTGAAGCAAGTAGAAAGTATTCGTGCTCCTCCCTTTCACAGAAGGAAAAATATGATTTTCTATATGATTTTCTAAGATTTCCAATAGCCTTAGCTATTGCAGTTTCTTCTGACAGAAAGCACTGCCATAATCACGAGGCTACCATCAGCAAAAGGAACAGGATACTTCTTTCCCTTTGCTACTTTTGTTCATAACACATATTTCTAGACCTTCACAATTACTAATTTGGAGATCACTTCACTACACCCTCCACCCCCTGGCTCCCCAGTGAAACATATCTAAAGAGGAACTTCATTTCTGGACAAGACAAACAGATTTAAATGAATTGTTTCATCGTTAATGATTCATACAGCCGCAGGTAAAATCTGTGCAGCTTTCAACTGATAAAAGCTAAAAATACAAAAGACTCCAGGGATCTAACCAGCCACTGGGCTGCACAGGCCAGAAATACATTAATAATATTAGCTAGGAGGATCAATAGCAGAAACCACAAGCACAGTCACAATTCCACCACCACAAAGCAGGCCAGCTAGCCTTCATTTATATTACAGTATTTGTTAGGACCTTAGCAAAATAATATTCTATCACATTAACTAGTTAAAACAAAACAAAACAAAAGGGTAGGCTGTTCCAAACTTTCCTCCTGAGTCACCAGGAAGAATGTTGTTCTTTCACGCTGTTCTCTCATTATACTTAAAAAAATGGTCAACTTTAATTTAGGCATAATTGCTGATCTTGAAACTTCAAGTTTTCATTTCTGAACCAAAGTCAAAGGAAATTCAAACAAAGAGATAAGACAGCTGAGGAACAGATTTAAAAGTAGTAAAAAGCACTACCACTAACAGTAGCTGATAAAAGCTAGTAAAAATATGTTTACAAGCACAAATAAAAAATAACCTATCACTTGGGAACAGGGCTTCTTGTCCATTTCCTCCTATCTTCTCCACCTTTCAAAAACTCTCATGGACCTTCCAAATGCATTCTCCTCAGCCTTGGGTAAGCTTATGAGCTGGAGTTTTTAAATGACATTTTGACTGATTACCTAGTCTGAAAGCAAAATATTTAACTGTCAACAAGACTAGTATTTTGCCATCTTTTTAGCATACTTGCATTGCTTAAAAAAGCAAATATCTTCGTCTATTTCTTTCTCTATTATTTGAGGTTATTAAGTAAGAAAAATGATCACTTCTATTTCTCGAGCTAAATAGTGTAGCACATTCTCCATTCACCACCAGGCAGCGACGATACTAGGAAACTATGCTTGGACATATAAATCTTTATACTGTTCTCCCTCTCACCTAAGCAGTGAAATACTTATCTTATGGAAACAGTCTTGACATCTTTTGGAACCTTTTGCTGGAACTATTGATGCAACTCTTCCAGTCAAAAGCTGCCAAAACCATGCTCTATTGCCAACAGAAGAATCTGATAGAGGAATTTTTGGGTGGTGATATATGGCCTGTTCTTTTACATTCGTTTAGATTAGATGAGCTATATAAAGTTGCCCTGCCTGATCTCAATAAAGACTACGCCTATGAATCATCCGAAATGGGAGCTCATTTCAGTGTTAAGTTTGACACAGTGTGAGGCTTGTCTTGCCAGGAGGCTCTGAAGTTCCAAATAATTCAACAATTTCTTTAAGTCATCCAAGTGTATTCTTGATTACCCATGAAATTTTGACGAATCAGCTCAAGCACATATTTTTGATTTCAGCAGTTTATCAGCTCAGATAAAACTGGTGATAGCGGCTGGACTGTTTTAAGGCTGATTATGATCAAGGAGCAGAAGCTGCTACCTGTTGCTTTTTTTGTTGTTGTTTTGTTTTGTTTTGATGTGCTGGGCAACAGCAGAGCACATGAGCCCTGTGAATCTACTTTATTTCTGCAGAAATTTTAACAGCCTGTACTGTTTCTGTTGAAATACCCAAGCCCTTTGGATACATCCCCACTTTTAGAGAATTTAAGGCATGAGGTTTGGTTATTGACTGCTGACGCTAACGATTTGAAAGTTGACTACACAAATCAAAAATAACACTGATAATGGGAAAAAAAAAGAGGCGGCTTTGTCATATGCTTATTTGACTCATACTGTCAATTCATATACATGTGGTAACTTCAGTTTGAATTTTGGTTCACAAGATCTGTCAAGAATTAGGATTACAGAACATCTTTTGAAGTCTTTATGACCAATCTCTCCAAGGTACAGAACCTTCTCAGTAGAAAATTCTTATCTTCAAGAATTAAATCTCATTGCTCTTGCTAGGAACTTTAAGCACAGTTTTACATCTGTTCCAGTCCACAAAATCCTTTCTAAGAAAAAAGATTTCTCATGACCCAGGGGAGGAGGCAACGTTTTCCTGAAACTGAAAAAAAAACTTATTTCAAGAATGTTTTCTAAACTCATTGGAGAGGACCCCTTAGAAACAGATTTACTAATTATTTGCAGTAACTTCATCTAGATACTGTAAGTGGCATGTCTGTCATAACAAAAAAGTAAATGATGACCTAGATTTTGACAAAAAGCTACATATATTTTTGCTAGTAGCAGTATTTCTTTTCCTCAAAATTTCTTTACGTTTAGTAAATTTGTCTCTTACCACAAGAACTCTACATATACATACATATCTTCATACACATAGCTTCATATATATATCAATTATATTAATAGTATACTATCTCATTAAAATATTTAAATATATGTAATTTTATATATGCAGGTATGTGTATAAATATTAATTAACTAAAGAGGCTACAGCTACATTAAAGTCTACTGGCAACTTAGAATAAACAAACAAAAAGCTTAAATTTTTTATCCTGACCAGGATAAACCAGCATCACAGAAATCTTTTGGAGAAGCTATAGTCTGCTTAACAATTGCCATCAATAATGTCATTTCCTCAGTGGCTCCAGATATGCCTCACAGTATTCGTTTCTTTTGAAAAGCAGGTTACTGAAAAACAGGTTACTGATTTAGTCTTCTAAATACAAATTAGCAGCCTAGCTTTCTTGGTATGCAATAGCGCCCTGCCACTATAGCTCCTGTCTCCTTCTCAGAGATAGTGAATTAATCATGAAGAATCGGAAAATCTTTTATCCTCCTTACAGAGGAGTCAGCAAAAAAAAATAGTAAGTGTAGAAAGACTGGAACATTATAAATTTCTTCTTCCTTCGAGTTTTTCTACTTTTCAAAGAAACTGTGACACTGGAAGAGGTTTATGTGGAGGCAAGCAACACAAGAACAATGTGGTGGTTTTACCCAGCTGGGCAGCTGAGCTCCACCACAACCACTCTCTCACTCCCTCTCCTCAAAGAAAACAACGGAGAAAATACAATGGTTCAGGGGTTGAGATAAGGACAGGGAGATTACTCAACAATTACTGTCATGGGCAAAAGAGACTTAGCCTAGGGAGATTAATATAATTTATTGCCTATCACTAGCATACCAGCACAGTGAAAAACTAAAAGCAAACTAAAAACTGCTCCAGCACGGGTCCCCCACGGGTGGCCGGCAGCTCCCCCCAGACCCCCTGCTCCTGCGTGGGCTCCTCTCCACGGGCTGCAGCTCCGGCCCGGGGCCTGCTCCTGCGGGGGCTCTCCATGGGCCGCAGCCTCCTCCAGGCCACATCCACCTGCTCCACCGGGGGCTCCTCCACGGGGGGGCTGCAGCGTGGAGATCTGCTCCGTGTGGGACCCATGGGCTGCAGGGGGACAGCCTGCTCCACCAGGGGCCTCTCCCTGCACAGGCCGCAGGGGAACTGCTGCTGCCTGCCTGGAGCACCTCCTGCCCTCCTGCTGCACTCACCGTGGGGTCTGCAGGGCTGCTTCTCACTCCTCACTCTCCCTGCTACTGTTGTGCAGATTTTTTTTTTTTCCCCTCTTTTTTAAATTTGCTCTCACAGAGGCGCAAACATCGTTTATTGGTTTGACTCTGGGTAGCAGCAGGTCCCTTTGCAGCCGACTGAAACTGCCCCTTATCTATCATGTGGCAGCTCCTGGATTCTTCTCACAAAGGCCACCCCTGCAGCCCCCTGCTATAAAAACCTTTCCTCAAAAACCCACTACAAACAATTAGATACAATAACAAAAGCAAACCTGCATCTCTTACCAGTAATTTTCAGTAGAAGAGGGTTCATTACATCCAAAGAGTAACATGTGATGGACAGTGTCCATGCTGGCATGAGGTTTAAAGTCAACTGAAAAACAAAATGATAAAAGTATCCTTACTCTCATGATAATTTACATAAGGAAGGGCATTTCATGCTATTATTTCTCTGTAATACTGAAAATAACTGGAAATATCCTAAACCACAATTTTTGTTGTAACCAGTCTAATATAAATCTTAGCTTCAAAATCTGCATTTGTGATTTAACAGAACTTTTTTTTTTTTTTTTGACTTCTTCAAAGATACAAACATGAAATTACAAGTTAAGAGCAAGTAGTATCTGGTGCATTGGTTGGAGTGATATCTTCTTCCTGTATTTCATTTTGTTTACGCTTTTACTGCATCTTTCTTGGGACAACAGCTCTAAGAATAGAATTATGATTTATTCTCAATAATGTGACAACCCTTTTGGAAAGGAAAACAACGTCCGCTTAAAGTCAACACACTTGTTGCCCAAATATTTCTCATTATTAGAAACTTAGATGAAGGTGAATGAATGTTCAGCACTCAAATGTCTCTGTTCTTTATCCAATGCCACAAAACCACTATTTTTGTTTCTTGAATATTTGTGATTCTGTTCAGTACTGAAAAAAGTTTACTAGATCACACTGTAGTAATATTGATCATAAATGTACAATACACAGCATTTCTAAAAATAAAACAAGATACATTGAGCAACTTCCTCTGTTATTACTGTGCCAGATGATGTGCCAGATGCAGGGAATGTGAAGGAATTTTTCTTCAGGCGAGACAGAGAAGAGAGCTGGAGGTTTTTAACCTTATTCTACAGCAGAAATTCCAAAACTGAGTCACTCCTTGCATTACATGTACACAAACATTTAGGAGCCTCCAAGTGTCTTCTAGCTCTGAGAGTGTTAGTACAGGTAGATCAAGAAGCTGTAAACCACAGAAACCATTTCCACTTCAGAATTTTGCAGATTTACTTGCACTCTGAACTCAATATGTTAACAGCAGCTGATGCAGAGCTCCTGAAGTGAATGATAATGTGGATTATTGTCCCAGGTTTTGAGGGAAAAAAACAAACAGAAAAAAACCAGATAGCTTTCAACCCTGCTTTTCGGAGCTGAGGTTTACAGTAAAAAATGAGGTAAAACAGCCACATGTTAAGGCATGGCAGTCGAAAGCTAGCTTGAATACATAAGGTTAACAGGCAGATCATAAGAAATGAGCTTGGGGGGCCTGGTTTGGGAAACAAGAGATGCATCCACATGACCAGGGAAAAGAGGAAGCAAAAGTTACTTTAAGTACTACATATTTGTTGGAATGAGTTTGCAGAAGTGCTAAAGTCACCAGCATGCAAGTCCAAAGATTGTATGTGTAAGATCTTTCTTCCTACTAGCAAATTTTACTCATTCCTTAGCTGTAAAACTAATCTGTGTTACATAACGTTCTTTTGTTTTGGTATTTTTATGACTAACAATTAGTAGTGAAACCGTGATTGACTCTTGCATGGGACAGATAATGCATTACGTTATATGGACTTCCTGTCATAGTTTTCAAGTGTTTTAAGCTACTGTTGCCAATGCAAGCAAGAGAGGAAATTTCTGAAGGCGTTTATCAGCAGTTAGTTCATAGATGTGAAATTTAATGATCTTTATTGCAGAACTCAATACCTGTACAAAAGGTACTGCAGCAACACCTTGAAGAACCGCCTTCAATAAATGTTAAATTAAAGATTAGGCTTCTCATCTGCTAAAGACACTACCTCTTCTACTGCCTTACTGTTTCTCTTCAATCTCCTGCCACTCTCTCATTCTCTATATTTACTGTAATGAGTGAGTCAAGAGGTCTTTTATTCTTTACAGAGTGTCCACCCACAATGACATTCTGGTGCATGAATGGGACCTTCAAGCACCATTATAAAACTTACTGTAAATAGCATAACAAATACTACTAGTATAAATAGAAAATAGAGCACTACAATTAACAAATTAAAACCAGAATTCTATGTGAACCACTTACACACATTACTCAAGCTTACATTTCATCATTGCTTCTGAAAGAGTAATAAAAAAACCTCTGTCTGCACGTGAGCTACAGAAAGCTTTGCAAGAGTCAGTTACTCTTTTCTGGTATAGATATTTTCTTAGCAACACTGCCAGGTCTATATCAGTTTTCTAAAACGGGGCGGGGGGGGGGGAGGGGGGTCAAAACCAACCAAACAAAAACCAACAACCCAAAACATTAAAAAAAAATTAAAAAAAAGTGGTAAAAGCCATAAAAATTAGCGTGAGATTCAAACCAAATACAATACTTGTTACAAACAAAGGCTTAAGAAGTATCAAACAAAAGCCTCTAGTTACATTTCTAGCCTATATATTTTGTAAAAAATAAATACAACACAAGTCAATATGTAAGTAAGTTTGATTTCCTGTAGAAGAAAAAAATCATAGTTTTAGTCAAACACAGTACCAACACTTGAGAATTTATTAAGTGGTATAATTGGACAGCACTTCATACTTGATAGTTATACACAAAATTGAGTAGAAAGCCTGCAAAGACTTTCACAGTCCAAAATTCGAGAACTAATAAGCTCAATATCAGTGATATTTACCTATTATCATATGTGACTGGAATTGTACTGTTCACTTACATGACTGCAAACTCACCCAAGAGATTGGTACTTTTCTTACTAAAGCACTCAAAATGAGATATGAATTCAGCATTTTTAAATAAAAAAAAACTTCTAAAAAAACCCTGAATTATTGCTATTTTTTTTTTTCCAACTAGTTACTTTTGTTAATAATATTCTATTTAAAGCAAAACATATAGTTTGAAAAACAAAAAAAGTCAGGAAAAACCACAATACCACTTCTGATTTAGTGTCTTTTCAGGTATAACCATCAAATAAATTTTATCTTTTTTTAAAATTTTTTATTGTTATTTTTTTAATGCATGGAGAAGCACTACAAAGTAATTACGGAAATAAGAGGAATAGTTTCAGTATATAAACTAAATCTGAATCAAGTTTTACTTACTTTCCTGACAAAAATACTACTATGAATTATGAACTCTAAAAGAAACAAGACAGGAATGAACAAACAGGACGTCAATTAAAACATAACAGTATCTAGCTAACATATGTTCATAAAAAAATGATTTCTAATCTTTATCTTTACAAACAGCAATCCAATGATTGTTGATATTCTTTTTAAAAAAACTAGCTCTTTTAGTATAATTGAGTTTACTCATAAAATATCAACATATCAATGTCCACAGTTTGACAGATCAGAGGTCTTCAATACAGTCAAGTCACTATATAAACTTCGCTATTGCCAAGTAATATGCCATACTAGAGAAATAAACCTGCAGCATCTGAGAGTCACATACAGAAAAAAAGTAATAAATCATCTAACTATTTCCTTTTGTATTGCTGAGTGTAATGGGTTTCATCTCATTTCTACAGAACATTCTGACAGATAGGGACTTATCATGAGTCTCCAAGAAAAAGACACGTTTATTTACTGGTCACCCATGTGAATGAACATCAGGAGGTGATGATGACAGTCAAATTTCTTGGCTGAGTGACTTGATGTCAGACTCGATTCTTAACAGTGTCTGTAGAACACCCTTTAGCTATCACTACAGCTCAGTAGTCAAAAGTTGATATTTATTGACACCTGCACCATTAAAGACTCAATCTATTTTCTGGTTTGTCTTTTTATCCATAAACATTAATCAGAAAGGAAGTGTAAGGACAAAACCATGATGTGATTTTCAAATGTGACTGGAATCATACTTTCTTGAAAAATTACTTATTGACCTCATTCATTAATATCTTTTGCATATAATTCTCATAGTCATTTCATTTCTCTTATTAACTGTTGGTCATAATTAGAAGCAAAAGTTATGCTCCTAATATCAACCTAAATGCAAAACAACCCAATACAAAAGTGAACACTCCTCAATGTCCACACCTGTTTGCCAGCATTTGCAGATCTTTCACCACAGAAAGACTGGTTCAAACAAAAATCTCAGCCTTGACAATCTGACCCTCTACTAAACAGCATCTGCAGAAATACACAGGTGCATTCTTGAAAAAGACCTTTAAGGCAAAACCTTGCTGTACTCATCCTTCTAGTTGGTAACTCTTTGTAAGTAAGCTTGATCAGTTTCTTCATTTGATACTGTCTGAGAACTGACTCTAAACTAGCTGGCACATTCTGGTAAAGTAGCCTTCCAGTTTTACAGAATGAAGTTATACCCTTTGTCCCTGTACAAGCATGGCAGTCTGCTGGCTTCAAATATTTAGGGAAATAAAGCTAAAGTCCTGAATTCAAACCTGGGGGTGCTGGTTCAGAAGAAGCTTAATATGAGTCAGTGTAGTGGGTTTACATAGCAAGGTTTTTGTAGCAGTGGGCTGCAGGGATGGCCCCTGTGACAAGAATCCACCAGCTGCCACATGTTAGATAAGGGCCAGTTTCAGCCAGCTCCAAAGGGACCTGCCGCTGCCCAAAGTCAAGCCAATAAATGATGTTTGCACCTCTGTAAGAGCAGTGTTGAAAAAACAAAACAAAACAAAAACTGCTGCACAATAGCAGCTGGAAGAGTGAGGAGAGAGAACCACCCCAGGATGCTGCCACCCATGGAGAGCCCCCGCAGGAGCAGGCCACGGGCTGGAGCTGCAGCCCACGGAGAGGAGCCCACACAGGAGCAGGGGGTCTGGGGGGAGCTGCCACCCACCCGTGGGGGACCCAGGTTGGAGCAGTTTGCTCCTGGGGGATGGATGGACCCCGTGGTACGGAGCCATGTGGGAGCAGTGCTTGAAGAGCTGCTGCCTGCGGGCAGCCCCCGCAGGCTCAGTTCGGGAAGGATGGCATCCCGTGGGAGGGACCCCACGGGGAGCAGGGGCAGGGAGTGACCGTGAAGGAGCGGTGGAGACAAAGCATCAGGGACTGACCGCAGCACCCATTCCCTGTTCCCTGCGCCGCTGAGGGGGAGGAAGTAGAAGAGATTGGATAGGGGGAAGGTGTTTTTAGTTTGTTTCCTTTGTTTCTCACTTCTCTAGCTTGTTACTAATAGGCAATAAATTTCTCTAATCTCCCTATGCTAAGTCTCTTTTGCCCGTCATAATAACTGTTGAGTGATCTCCCTGTCCTCATCTAAACCCTTGAGCCCTTTCCATTGTATTTTCACCCCCTTTCCCTTTTAGGAGGGGGAGTGGGAGAGTGGTTGTGGTGGAGCTCAGCTTCCCAGCTAAGTAAAACCACCACAGCTAACAATGTGAGCTTGCAGCCCAGAAAGCCAATGATATCCTGGGCTGCATCAAAAGAAGCATTGCCAGCAGCTTGAGGGAGGTGATTCCCCCCCTCTATTCTGCTCTTGCGAGACTCCACCTGGAGCCCCATGTTCAGCTCTGAGGACCCCAGTACAAGAATCACAGAATCGTAGAATCATTAGGGTTGGAAAACACCTCCAAAATCACCTGGTCCAACCATCCCCCTACTACCAATGTCACCCACTAAACCATGCCCCTAAACACCACATCCAACCTTTCCTTGAACACCACCAGGGACAGTGACTCCACCACTTCCCTGGCAAGGTTGCCACTGGGCAACCCGTTCCAATGCCTGACTACTCTTTCTGAGAAGAAATGTCTCCTAATTTCCAACTTAAACCTCCACTGGTGCAAATTGAGGCCATTCCCTCCAGTCCTGTCACTAGTTATCTGTGAGAAGAGGCCGACCCCCAGCTCCCCACAACTTCCTTTCAGGTAGCTGTAGAGATCAATAAGGTCTCGCCTGAGCCTCCTCTTCTCCAGACTAAACAACTCCAGTGCCCTCAGCTGCTCCTCACAGGACTTGTGTTCCAGGCCCTTCACCAGCTTCGTAGCCCTGCTCCGGGCACCCTCCAGGGCCTTGATGTCCTTCTTGTTGTGTGGGGATGATCACCTCCCTGGTCCTGCTGGCTACACTATTCCTGATACAAGCCAGGATGCCGTCAGCCTTCTTGGCCACCTGGGCACACTGCTGGCTCATGTTCAGGTGAGCATCAATTAACACCCTCAGTTCCTTTTCCTCTGCTCAGCTTTCCAGCCACTCTGCCCCAAGCCTGTAGCGCTGCAAGGGGTTGTTGTGGCCAAAGAGCAGGACCCAGCACTTAGCCATGTTGAAACACATCCCATTGGCCTCTGCCCATCGACCCATCCTGTCCAGGTTCCTCTGCAGGGCCTCCCTAACCTCTGGCAAATCAACACTTCCTCCCAACTTGGCATCATCTGCAAACTTACTGAGGGTGCACTCAATTCCCTCATCCAAATCATCAATAAAGACATTAAAGAGGATGGACCCTGACACCGACCCCTAGAGAATACCACTTGTGACTGGTTGCCAACTGGATTTCACTCTGTTCACCACCACTCTCTGGGCCCGGCCATCCAGCCGGTTTTTAACCCAGCAAAGAGTGTACCTGTCCAAGCCATGGGCTGCCAGCTTCTCCAGAAGAATACTATGGGAGACCATCTCAAAGTCTTTGTTGAAGCCTAGGTAGGCTACATCAACAGCCTTTCCCTCATCCACCAGGCAGAAGAAGGACATGTTGAGCAAGCTGGGGCTGTTCAGCATGGAGAAGACAAGGCTCCAGGGAGACCTTACAGCAGACTTCCAGTCCCTAAAGGGGGCCTACAGGAAAGCTGGGGAGGGACTCTTTGTCAGGGGATATAGTGACAGGACAAGGAGTAATGGCTTTGAACTAAAAGAGGGTAGGTTTAGATTAGATGAGGGTGGTGAGGCACTGAAGCAGGTTGCCAACTAGAAGCTGTGGATGCCCCATCCCTGAGGTATTCAAGGCTAGGCTGAACAAAGGCTCTGCACAACCTGGTCTAGTGGGTGGCACCCCTGCCCATGACAGGGGGATTGGAACTAGATGGTCTTTAAGGTCTCTTCCAACCCAAACCATTCTATGATTCTATAATATTTGATAAAAAATACTGGAAAAATCTGCAGACAGTGTTTTCTACTTACTAATGTATGCAGCTAAAACAACAAGTCCTCTCTTCCAAGGCCCTTATATTTCATCAATATGCAAAAAAATAGTGCTGCTGAAGGTTTTTTTAATGGAACCTGCTCTTCCACGCTCTGTTGGAAGGAGGAGAGAGGCCAAAAGCAGGAAAATAAAGGAAAGTGTAAAAAAAATATACCGAAGATAAGAGAAAACATTTACTTGGCAGTATTGAGTGTAAATTAATTGAATTGGAGGCAGAACACAGATTCTGATCTTAGTTTTACCACTGTACAGTCTCAGAAACTCATTTTGTTTTCATTATACATATTCACACCTATTGAGAGAACATATTAACTTTTCAATACATTGCTGAAAAAACAGCCAGTACGTCAGATCATCTTTTAGTTTTTAAAAGCTGTCACAAAGATAAACAGGAATTAAAGAGTTAATTATGTCATCTATTGGCAATGCAATGAATGCAGATTTTGCTTAAACTATTTGAAAACGTAGACAAGATCCTATTAGAAAGATATATTTCATTGTATACATCAATATTATGCTTATTTAAGCAACACAAAATACATGCATGCAATTAAGTAAATACTAGGTTTTGTAGCACTTGAAGATATTAAGTAAAGTTAAATTTCTTGGATGACGCCTATTGTAAAAATCTCTTTCTTGAGAAGAAGTTAGAATTTCTATTCATATATTTTGTAAGATAGGTCAGTTTGCATTCTTTGTATTTGCTGCAGTCAGATATGTCTGAGTCTGGTCTTTCCAGCAACTAGGCAACTTGTGTTGGTTGTGAAGACTCCAATCTGACAAATATTTTCAACTGAAATCACTTTTCAGTGACTTCACTGAAGTCAGATGGAACTGATCACATGCTTAAGACCGACCACACACTGATAATACATGTTGGTGGAAGTGACCAAAGAGGGAAAAAAATAAAGCAATTTAAATTTATTTTCAAAATATCCAAATATAAGATATTGTAAGCAATACTGTTGTGGGAAAACTTCATGTTCACAGAATAGTATTTTCTTTTTAATTTGCTGATCATGTTCCTCTTGCTCTCCAAAGCTTCATATAACAACTAGAATGGTTTTGTTGCCCAGACCTTATATTACTTTGTATTATGTGTATTCAAGCACAGTGATCATTGGAAAGAAAATTAAATCTGGTCAAAATCTGATTAAAAAAAGGAAACATATGAAAACAAGAAGTTTCTCAGTTGTCAGAGAAAAAATGGGTTGTCTGGCTGAGTCACATTGAGATTTTGCACAAATTCCATTTTTAAGTAAATTCTTTTAGTAGGTCCTTCTAAACGTATACACCACTAGAAGTATTTTGTATGGATTTAATACACGTAAACACCAAATGACAGAAATAAATGTGCAGCAATCTAAAAAAGAATTGAACTATGCAATTTTGCAACTCAATGAAGCATTAAAAAAATAAACCGCTTAAGCAGCAGGTTAGTGGTATGCCTTTCTATGAATTACTTGAAAGCAGAAGAGTCAATTGCATGCACTGCATGGTAAATACAGTTTATCAGAGAATGACCATTCAATTCCTTTCATAATTTTTTTTTTCCCGGAGTCAGACTCACAGATAAAACATAATTTCACAGTCGGGGCCAACTTCTTTGCTAAGCAGAAATACAGGGAAAGCACTGAAGAAAAAATAACTTTTTTTTTTTTTTCAAATATCAAAATGTAACATGAAAGACTGAAAAGAAGATTCTATATCCAAAGAATTTCCACATAGAAATCTACATGGAACAATAGTCCCATAATACTTTATAACAAAAATACAAAATTTCTATCATATTTATTATAAATGCAGATATCCTGAAAGACAACAAGGGATAAGAATTTAGATATTTTCAGTTTAAAGAACATTCCGATAGTGAAACTATCTAAAGAAAAATCATCATGCTTTCTCTCTACTTGAACGACTGCAGGTTCACAAGCAAGGAAAACAAAATTGAAAGAACCCCAAAGACCTTCTGAACAGATGGTATTGTTTTGCAGATCTGTATGATCTCTGTGCTGGTACACTATTTCCCACTGTTTGTCTGCCACCTTATTCAAGCTACAACATTAAAAAAAATGGAGGAGAGAGGGTTCGTTTTTTTTTTCTTCTTCTTCTTCCCTGGATAAGTAAAATCTCACTGCAGCCAATGTAGACTGTAAGTGCAAAGGATTTACAGCCTACACCAGCAGGTAAATAAACAGTGTGTTCAGTGGAGCAGAATTAAGTATCCGGCCAGAAGACAGGAAACCAATACTTTACAAATGGGGCTGTTTGATATTGACTGCCAGAGGCATCTGCATGCAGCTCCTTAACTACTATTACTCATGAATCTCTCCAGATACAGTTTGTTACCTTGACCCTAAGTAACTCTCTCTAGTTTGTTTCTGCATTAGCCATGATGAATGCATTTTAGAAACTCTGACAGCCAAAGATTAAGTCAATATCAGTCACAGAAAAAAAAAGAAAATGCTGACCTTCTTCAAAATGGCTCGCTTAAGTTCTTATAGTAAACCAATACTTACCTACATAAGCTTCATCATCCACTGGCAGGGGTACTGACATGCAGAGGTAGGTATCAGACTGTTCAAAGAGAAAAGAAGAGAAATTTTCATTTTAAAATGAAAAGATGAAATCAACTTTATCTATGTCTGCTCAGTGAAGGGCAGGTCCTACAAAAGTGCCATCAAGGAAAAACACCACTTGCTTTACCGAGATATTTGTCCAAAGATTATGTAGGATGTCTAGATTACCGTAAGAAATTAATTCATTGCTATATTTTATTTATATGTAACAGACATTAGTCTATAAGGTCATGGATATGGCCTGTGGGTTGACAGTTATGCTATTATCTAATTTAAATTTTATTTTTCATACTTAAGGCTGTTTAAGAAGGAAAAGATCATCAAATACTGGCATTTGACTACACCTATAAACTCCAAATCTGACAGGACCTTCTCTTTCATGAGGACTGGGCAAAGCAGACAAAGAAAAAATTCCTCCTGCAAGAAGCTTCAACTTAATTAAAGATACTAAAGATAGGCTTAAACACTTTGGAAGCCACTGAGAAGGAAAGACAGGTACAATGATGATAACAGTATGTGATTACACAGGGCAATGATGTCCACAGATAAGAAACTGACTTTGGTGTTTTGGTAGATGATGGTAAGTATGAACAAAGATCAGCTTATGCAACTGATATGAATGCCTTTGTGAACTCTAGGTATATGCATCTACAGAGTGAACACTGAACATGCAAACTGAAAAGGAAATAGTCTTCTTTTTTATTTTGCCTGGATTTGGAAGTAATTTTTTTAATTTTTTTTTTTAAACTTCATTTGAACCTTATACCCAAACTTTGAAAGTCAACAGCAGAAATGCTTCACAGTATGACAGAAATAAAAAATAAACAGATTCTTTGTTTTTAACACAAACTTGAGTTTAGTCACACAAATTGCCTGGGCTAAAAATAAAGACAACATGCACTTTTCTGAAAGTATTGTTTACCCAATTACAAATTAAATTAGTTAAGGACAGAGTATTAGGATTGAACAGAGACATAATGGGATGAGATTTTATAACTTGTGACTTAATGTCTACACAAATTATTAGAAGTTTAAACGAACTCATATTTGTCTTTCTTTTCTTAATCAAAGATTGTCATCTGGAAGTTGCAAATGTATTAAAACTGGTACTGTGCTACTTATTTACCTGAGCTGTTGGAGAACTGTCATGTCTCTTTGGCTTGCTGTTATAACACATCTACAAGTAGCAACTGTCTCAACTGAACATCTTTCATGCTCTCTGTTATCTCTCTCCAGTGCTTATAATCTATTTTACGTAATATATATATTGTGTAGTTTAGACACAGTCTCTGTTAATCTGATCTGCATTTAAGAAGGCTCATGTATTAATCTGATGGATGAGTGAAAAAACAGCAACAACAAAAAGACTTACTGCTCTGGAGAAAAAAAATAAAAAAAAGGAATACTCAAAGTCTTTTACTTTCCATCTATTTGTTATCATTTATATTGCCTTAGGATAGCCACTTTCAGATTGTTCTCCAAGGTAATCTGAAGCAAATTCCTCCAAACAGTGAGTTTTTAATAGTTATTTTAGCATGATGAGCCTGTAGATCATCAGTACAGGCAAAGCCCTGAATTGTTCCAATCCCATTCTACAGAAGGCATAGTTTTATATCCCTTACCCCTTTTCTTACAGTAGTTCCATTCTACCACCTCATATTATTTTCAGTTTGTCCTCCTCTTTCCTAAAAGCAGAGAAACTAAGAAACAAACCTGACAAATTACCCTAAACACAACCTCCTCTTAAAATGTTCCCAACAGCTGTAAAATAAAAAGCAAAGAAGCACATTTGGAGAAAAAATATGCCAAGATAATAGATTAATTTAAAGTAGTATTACAAATCAATGACAAAGAACTATCATTATCTGTTAAACATAATCTGGACTAAAACTCCAAGCCAAGAACCTCTCATTATTGCTGTGAACAGGAAAACATTCTAATTTTTGCATTACTACTCTCCTGCCCTACTTCACAGAATCATCATAGAATGGTTTGGGTTGGAAGGGACCTTAAAGCCCATCTATTTCCACCCCACCTGCCACAGGCTGGGATGTCACCCATTAGACCAGGTTGCCCAGGGCCCCGTCCAGCCTGGCCTTGAACACCTCCAGGGATGGGGCATCCACAGCTTCTAGCTGGCAACTTGTTCTAGTGCCTCACCACCCTCATAGTGAAGAATTTCCTCCTAACACCTAATCTAAATCTCCCCTCTTTTAGTTTATAGAATCATAGAACATCAAGAGTTGTAAGGGATCCACGAGGATCATCAAGTCTCCTGGCTCCACACAGGACCACATGTCTGAGAACACTGTCCAAATGTTTCTTGAACTCCAACAGCCTCAGTGCTGTGACCACTTCCTTGGGGAGCCTGTTCCAGTGTGCGACCACCTTCTCGATGAAGAACCTTTTCCTAATATCCACCCTGATGCAGTCTCATGCCATTCCTATCCTTGGGTCCTATCACTGGTCCCCAGGCAGCAGAGCTCAGTGCCCGCCCCTCCACTCCCCTCATGAGGAAGCTGTAGGCCACAATGAGGCCTCCCCTCAGTCTCCTCTTTTCTAGACTAAACAAACCAAGTGACCTCAGTTGCCCCTCATGTATCTTGAAACGTATGTTTCAAGTATAAAACTATTCCCCCTTGTCCTATCACTATCTGCCTGAGTAAAATGTCACTCTCCATCTTTTTGATAAGCCCCCTTTTAAGTACTGAAAGGCCACAATGAGACTCCAGGGAAACTTGAAGCCTTCTTTTCTCCAAGCCAAACATGCCCAGCTCTCTCAGTCTGTCTTCATAGGAAAGTAACTCCGGCCCTCTGATCATCACCTTATGCTCCTTTTATACACATCTACTGTTAGGTATAGTTAGAGAAAAGATGACTTGTTCAAATAGATCATGCAGTCAACTAATGCGATCATTCTGAAGTCTTTGTCATTACTGGCATGAAAACTCATGCTGGCACAGTTGAAGGGATTTTCAATTTTAATTTTTATTTATTTATTTATTTATTTTTAACATACAAGCCAGGTTTTATTTAGCTTATAAAGAAAACAAATGAAAAATCAGCTAATGGGTTCAAGAAAAGAAATTCTGGTAGTTTATCTTGAATTGTCAATGTTCTAGACTTTAAACACAACAACAGTAGCACCCTGACACTCAAGCGATTCAAAAGACACACTCCATAATCAACAATAATTCTGTCTCATTTTCTCTATCTCACCACGAGGTAGGTCTGTGAGTCTAAGTGCATGCGTTTGATCAATTATGAAAGAAATTGTTATGTAAACTTCAAAAGTATTTAAAAAGCAAGCACAGGAAAAAAAAAGTGAGATTGCTGCACTATGCAAAACTGCATCTATTCAGAGGTCTAAAAAAAAAAAGTTGAAAGATGAGATAAGAACAACTTTCAAAATGCCACAACTGCATTTTAAAGCATACTGGAGACAGGGGAAGGTAAAACCTCCACAGTTTTTCCCTTCCATCTCCTGCCCTCCTCGCACTCTTCTATTCATTAAAGGAAGAATCCTTGTCATTAATGTCCATTATTGACTCATAATTACATTATTTCTCATAAAGCTCTGTTATTGACATTCACTGTGCTGGGGTTCAGATTCATACTTCACTGAATTCTACTTTTTGCAGAATTTCACCATAAGAAATAAGCAAGTCATTCACACAATTTTCTCCAGAGTCAGAGTAAGTCTTGTGATCTTTGGACGAATTCTCAACTTGACTGTCTTAGATAAACTAGAGAAAGTGGTGCCAGTAATTTATGGGTATCTGACAGATTTGCTTCCTGTTTTATGTATTGTTATCTGCTACGGTATACCCACACAAGCCAGAGATGAGAAGTTATAACCAAGGGTGTCAAACTTACTTAGTACTTAGAAATAAAACTACAAACTTGGGTATACAGGTATCACAAGTCACTGCCACCCTACTGGCAGAAGCTCAAGATAAGCAAAACATACAGAAGATGCTCAAGATATACATATACAAAAAAAAAATCACAGAAGAAAACAAAAAAACTTGCAGTATCCATTAGACAAGAGCAACTCTACACACAGCCTTTCCACACTAACAGTATCTCACTAAATTACATCTTTTATCACTTTTTGCACTTTTAGCAATATTTACAAAGTTTCAAATGAACATTTAAGAACTCAACCAATACTGTACCAAACTAATGTAGCAAAGAAGAGCTCATCCAGACTCAAATACAGTAGTGATTAATTTAAAAAAATCCCTATTTTTAATTAAAAGAATGACTTAAGATACAGTATTAATTGCACTGCAATATTTTATCAGTATTTCTTAAGTTGATTTGTAGCAAACACAGATATTCACAACAGCAAAAATGTATTACTGGCAGAGTAAATGTTTACCCTGCATTCTCAATAATGCTTTCACAAAATAGCCTTCACTTTGCTTAATAGTACTGGGTTTTGTATTGGGTTTGCTCAAATTGAGCTGATCCCATCCCCTCTTGGAAGATAAAACACACTGCTTCACATTTAAATAATCAGTCCTTGAATAGTATTAATTTACTATGAAGAGCAATAATTTTTATACCGTTCTCAAGTATATGCTATCATTATAGAATGTTTTCCTCAGAACTGCAAAAGCACCACAGCCGTCCTCTCCACAGCTCCTAAATGTCTTCCATCCTTCAGCACCACACCAAAATTATTCTTCACATGACATATTAGTGGCATTTTTTCTTACTGTGCAATTGGAATAAGCATTAAGAAAAACAAAACAAAAAAAGAATATTTATGTACTGCAGGTATTTTCCCCCCACTTATAAGAGGTGGTAGTGTTTGAAAGCACCAAGAAATATAAAATATTTATTAACCACTATTCTACTTCACTGGTTTTCAGATTTGTATTACTTGAATATACACTTCAGTGATGCTGCTCACAAAAGCTGCTTGGAACATTTTCACAGGCATGTTTGTGTTTGACATTTGTGCCAAAAGAATGCACAACACAGGGGCAGATTCTCACAGTTAGCAAACTCCTAACCCATGTAAAGTAGATGGTTCTCTCTGATTCACTCACAGGGCAGCCAGAGCTATAGAACATAAGGCAAAAAACAACTACAACAACAAAAACCAACAACACCACCAAGTCACTGAGTATAGGTAATCATTAGAAGAAAATGCAGGGTTTTTCATAGCAACCCTTCCCACTGCCTAGACAACATGAGATACATTCTCTTAATGTAGGGGCACACAACTAACCTAACTATACAAGGATAGACATTGATCTTGGTTCCAGACACGTTCCAATCTTTCTACAAAGAATTACACCACCTTCATCATAATATGGAGCTACCTGTGCAGACCATACAAAATCTTTTGGAGTTTTTCTCTTCCATCACCTCCTGCCATTTGGAAACGTGTACGTATTGCACTTTGAGACACCTATGCACTTTATATGTAAGCCCCTGCACTAAGAGAATTCAATGATTCCTGCAAAAAAGGCATTCCAGAACAAGAGTGTGAATATTCATGATCTAGATAGACCCTTCATGGTAGTATTAAAAATTCATGTCAATTTCAGAGAATACATACAGATGGTTAGACTTTTCAGGATCCAAAAAGTTTGTTTAATTTTTAGCATCTGTTTTCAGTGAGAATTACTGAGAAATACCACGGACTTTGGAAAATAAAACTAGATGTAACTGCCTACAGGGACACTATGGAAGACCTCACTTCAGCAGCAGTATT
The DNA here is from genome assembly GCF_964211835.1 of Anser anser. NCBI lineage: Eukaryota > Metazoa > Chordata > Aves > Anseriformes > Anatidae > Anser > Anser anser. Next base: position 25,606,662 of record NC_139723.1, on the reverse strand, counting down.
ATTTCAGTAGTTCCCATTCTTTTTCAGGTCTGGGGATATTTTTGACTAAACAAGCAATAACTCAAGCCCTTCTAGAACAATTCTTATGTTACATGAACCTTCTGATTGTAGGTCTACCGCAGGTCACACAAGTCCACTGGTCATGAATTATAAACAAAGCACTAAATAGTTCCGTTAGACACCTTTCTGTTCACTAACTGTGATTCTAGACAGAAATATGACTGTCATATTTGTGAACCACCAACAAAGAAAGAGGACAGAATTATGTTTGTGAAGTCTACTCAAGGTATCAATCTGCATCCAAGCGGTGAATTCAGCAATTTGTAATCCTACATTTTGCTGGGAAAAGAGAAAGCTGGCATTTAAACTTCCAGTTTACCTGAGTTTAGAGTACAGTCACAAAAATTAGCACTTCGCAGTTCTAAGGCATGCAAGTAAATTTAAAAAACAGAATCTGAAGACACAGTAAACATGATACAGTTTTCTGAACAGCTACCTAGTGCCATCGCAGTTAGCTAAAGTTGTGCTGTCTAGTCTCCAGCTGCCTTACTCTTTTGAAAGCACTAACTTCCAGTATGAGTTGAATCTTATTTGTCAACCTCTCACAAATGTAGTTGTTTCAGAAAATTTGAAATGGTGTGTAGCACAGAAGTTTATTTAGCTAAACATATACATTTTTTTGTGAGGCTGTGTTTTAATCATTAAAAAAACTGAACTCAAGCTTACTTAAGTTACCTGACATACGTGTTCAAAATAAGATAGTCGATCTAATGAGAAACAGTGAGATGAGAAACAGAACTTCTAAGATAAAGCATATCTCAGAAATTTAGGAGAAAATCTCTTAACATAACCATTCCAGCAGTTCTTGTGAGCAGAATGCACTGACAAACTCTTACTAAGAAACTTGCAGAGCTCCCAAGTATCAGGTTTCTCACCTTCAGAAGGTCCTAATGCTTTCTAGTTATCTAAATTAAAAAAATAGTATGCAAGTTGCAATTCAAAGAGTTTTGTAGGAACAAGTATTTCCAATGTCAAAGAAAATGACTAAGAGCACTAATTAAGTTAATTGGTGGTAGAAGGAGGCAGAAGAGTTGAAGCTGTTTCATGATATAATTCATGGCTTATGGAAAATATCTTAAAACTGTAAAAATTCAGCCACTGAGTTTGTAGACACAAGTGGCAACTGGGCACTTAAATGTGGTTTATAAATACCTTTTTCAAGAAGAAGCAAACAGCCCAACCCTTTTTTTTTTTTTTTTGGAACTGTGGCTGTTCAGCAGTTGTCTAAGAGCCTTTTTCCATACGCACTATTATTTTTATGTCCTTTGTGAAGGACATGACGTAAAAGTCTTTCACATCACAAAAAAAAGACACCACTCAATTTGTCAGATTAACCAATTGCTGATCTAAATAGAAGTTCCACTTCTTTGCATTAAATCACAGCATAATGATCTAGCTGAAGTGTAAGATTTTCTTTTCACATGATAAAGAACAGACAATATGGAATGTACTAGTGTTACTCTACAGATACCATTTTTTTCCTCTAGAATTTAACTCATTCACAACTTCTCTAATAATTCTGCTTTTTATTTATTTTTTAAATCTTTCCCATAAAAATTGTTAGAATTCAGAACTCAGGAATTGGATTTAGTTACAACCAAAATAACAATACATCTCGAGAAATCCACTACCAAAACATCTAAAAATTGCACTTGTCCCCTTGCTTATTGGCATCTTTCATGAATAGAGATAAACTCACAGATAGGCCCTGGAATAACAAACCCATATATGCTTCTTTGTAACCATCAGTATGGACAACTTGCAGATCTGCAGTCACTGACCACATAAATCTGCCAATAATTAGGGCCAAAAGACACATGAAAAAGATAGCAAGGTAGTAAACTGCTACTACAGAAGAATTTCCTCTCTAAAGACGATTATTCACTTCCATTTTCTTTCTGCCACAAGTGAACAAACAGCACTGAAACCAAGAAGCTGTTAGTTAATTCCTTCTGTGAACCACAAGAAAATAAGTAACAATGACCGGAAAGGCAATATTTGCTGTATATGTAAGAGTTTAAGCTGTCTAAACAGCAACCAGGTTTCCGGTTCAGCTACTGTGAGGCAGTGTGGAAGGAGGAAGGGAAATGGAGGGAAGAAGGGTAAAGAGTTGGTGAAACAAAGAAAGGAAAATATGAGCTGGACAGCAGTATATAAGACTAGGAGTTATTATTACCTTTTTAAGAATTAGTTTGGAAAGTTGATTTCTACTGCTGTCTGTCTTCTCCATCCCTCCCCCAAATCTACACTAGGGCGTAACATTTAAGTTTGTGTAAAAGCTGTTGGATATAAGCATACATGCATGTGAAGAGTATTATTTCCCAACAACTATTATAGCCTTAACTAAAACTTACATAATTACAAATGCTCACCTTGGAGAATTCAAAGTACTTTTCACTCTCTCTGAAAGGGATGCTTAATGTTTTGTTGCAGATAAGTTAGATAAAATAGAGGAACAATGCTTCTGTTTGCACTTACTGGAATGACATCACTTGCTCTAAATTATATGTTCCAAAGGGATGGTCCCCAATAACTGAAAACCTCATTTTCCCTTCAGTATTTTTTGAAAGTGCTATCTGCAACAATGAGTCATCAGCTACTGCAGCACAACATCCTGCTCTTTCCAAGCATCTGCAGCCCTTTAAAATGGACGTACAGTCTTTCAATGAAATATATAATTCCCTGCATTGCCTCACTGAAAATAATAATAGAAAAAAAAAACATTGTTTATCTTGCTTAATGAAACTACATGTGACAGTGACAGTAGAAACACAGACTTTTAAGTGAATCTTAAAAATGTTAATGTTACAACTCTTAACTAGTTTCTTGGATTTTAACTGATCTAGCTCAATAGATAAGCAACTTCAAACACGAAAGAGTATAGAAATATAACTGATTTCCAGTAGCTTTTCTGGAATATTTTAAGGTTTAAAATAGTACGTCAAAAGTATTAAACTTGTGAAATGCTTTCTGGTTGTTCTCTCTCAGCTTGTCAAAGTTGCAGCAATGTTCAATTTCATGTAACTAAATCCACTGAGGCACCATCTGATATTTGGTTTAAGCTCAAATTCTAAATTTTTGTCTCACTAGCACAGCTGCATATGTTTCACTTTAATAAAACTCATTCTTTTAATAAGCTTCAGCAATTCAGCTTATGAAGCCAACATATTACAAACAACACTAGTCAAATGAAAAGATTTTTCAATCATCTGAAATTACTTTTCAGATTCCTACTTTTCTCTGGACATACACTAATCTACAAAAGTTACTGTTTTCTTTGTTCACTTGTTCACTTTATGTTAGTGATATTTTAGGCAAAAATCTATTTTTCTGGCCTATAAAGAAAAACAGTAAGTGGCAAAAAGAAAAAAAAATAATTTCTTTCACCTGCTTAGGCGTCACTCCAGGCATGCGAATGTCCAGTGCAAAATCTGACAGTCCAAGTGAAATCACTGGCCTGTCACTTCCAAGGCATTCACTGGAAAGAGATCTAGTAGCATCTTTATACCTTAAAAAGAAGGAGGACACATTTGAAAAATACTGATTTTTATTCTACCTTTCTGGAAGAATAGGTCTTCAGAACTAGAAAAGAAGTTTGACAACATGGGAGTAAAACTGGCAATTTCACTTCTTTATGTTCTCTAGAAAACATTTTAGTGAACAATCAGATGGACTAGTCTGGAAAACTTTAGCTGAAAATGTAACCTGTCATTTCATCTAGGTAATTGTCTGAGGTAGACGGATGTATAGACAGAATTATTTCACTAGAATATGTCAAGTAGTGTTATTCACTCAAGACAGAGGTATTTTTGGTTGTTTTTGTTTTAAGACTATGTATCTGTTGTATAATTCAATACAAATTAAATCTAAATAATGTGTAAAGGGGAAATTTTTAATTCTAACAGCATGACATATATAGCAATCCCCATTACAAGCAGAAAAGCAAAACAGCAGGTTTTGACAATTCACATGAATATCAATACCTATATTGACTGCAATGTATAAACAAATTAAAAAAACAATACAGTAAAATACTTTCAGGATAGCAAAAAGGCTATTTCTCTTGTGCACCCCACATTCAAGTTTGCCTATGCAATTTTACATTCGGCCTCTTCCTTTAAAGTTTCCCAGACTTTCCAAAGTAAATTCATTAACACTTTTTAAATAAAAACATCATTTTATACTGCTAGCTAGCTAGGGTAGGTGAAATGTATTTACTTACTATGTAAAGTCTCAAATATACCTGTAGCATTACGTAAAACATTATTAATTATAATTATAACATTATTAACAATATTATTGTTTTTATCAACCTGATGGTAATCATCCTAAACTCCCATTTTAGAGCTACCTCTGGAAAAAAACAGAGTTTCTATCATTAATACGACGAGAGTGCCATTTAAATTTTTGCAAATAAAACTCAGCACAGATGAGCAAAACCAAACAAATAACATACACATTTTTGCCTAGGACATGCTTTTTCATACTTTCATTATATAGTAAGTGACCTCAGCCCTAAGAAACATGCATTCAACACACAGGGTCTTCCTGCATAACCCACCTCTTGAAAACAGAAAGTGGGCCTCTGAAACCCAAGCAGTTGTTTTGGGAAACAAGAAACAGTATGAGCAGGTTGTTAACGAGGCCAGCCATGTCCACCCTGCTGTTCCTGGCCCGATTAAGGGAGCAGAAAAAGGGCAGTGCAGCTCGATCAGCTGTGATCCTGACAATTAGACAGCAGCAGCAGCATCAATTCACTACTTCATTATTATGTGCTCTGCAGGCATCCTCCAGCTTCTGACAGACCATCTGTCTTGGAAAGTGATGAACTGTAAATCTGGAAAGTGGATGACGCTATGTTGTCTTTATTATTAGCTGTAAAAATCTGTTGAAGGGTCTTCCCTTGGAGATTGATGACACCGTGCCTTCGTCCACTTAAGGAGCTGAAACGAAGTAGCACTCCTGATGCTTTCTCCCCAGGTTGTGCAGTTAAATCTGCATGTTCCTTATCAGTCCTCGGTGCCAGAGACTCCCAGTGGCATCACAGAAACCAGCGTCAGTCATCTTTCAGAACCTGTAAAAATAGAAGCAGATAAAGGATGACTAACACATGACAGCATTAGTCCTTAGCAAATCCCCATTGAGGATTTTTGACACATTAGGAAGTACTTTCACAAGACAGCCCAACCCAGTGAAGAATGCTCCACGTCTGTTGATTCCTCCTTTTCCTCCCCCCTCCTCCATACAGAATCCAGAACTGATACATTCAATATTGATGCACAGAACTCACTCTGGAACACATTTTACATAGTTGGAAAAATCCCCAAGAAAACATTAACAGGCAAAAGGCAAAATTTGGAGCATTTCGTAAATGTTCTATTAGCAGCTAAAAAAGCCAAACACTGATACAGCAAGAACCAAGATCTACAAATGTTATCAACTATCGCTAAATGTTTTTGCATTTATAGCAGGCTGGGATAATGTTTTATTTTTAATACAACTGTACTATACCATTATGTCATTAATGTATCTGCTTCTTGTATACTGTAGTTATTATTTTCATCCATTTCAGATAATTGATACTAACAAATTATTTCCAGAAATACTAAAACAAGAACTATTGAGATCAGAGTGCTTTATGTTACTTGAATACTATTTCTAAATTTTTCTCTTACGGTTATTTCAGCTTAAGCCATTACTCTCCTCATTACTTTAATTAACTTCAACTGCCTTTATCTCCCTACTTTAGTTGATTACACACTCAATTTCAAAAATTTAAAAGGAGTTTATAAGTATGTTAGAGAGTTATAGTGTGTGTTACTGAGAATATATACAAATGGTTGAGGGTATTTTTGAGCATTACAACTCCAGCAGAATAAAAATTTCAAGTCATAAATAAAACCAATCTTTAAAATGTATTATTTAGTAATTCTTTAAAAATAAATATTAAACACAAAACCAACATAAATAAAAAGAAAACTACCTTCCAGGCCCTGAAAAACATGGTCAAAATATTGCTATAAGGATAAAGAAGCAAAAAAGGGTTCTGAAATGAATTGCTGTTTCAAGAAAAATCACTTCCATCTCAGGGCATACTCACTGAAAAGGCTTCTAAAAGTGCTTATGGATAGACTAAAATCCATGCTGGCAACTTGCCTGAAGTTTAGCAGCTACACTGCTTTTGCACTGAACAATATTTAAGAGATAACAATTTAAAAACTTTATTAAATTAACCATTATTAAACTTGAATCTATTCTTCACTGAAGAATGACACAAAAGATTCCATCACAACTAAAAATAGACTTCATCTTAGATTTCGGCTTGCCAAAAACATGCCAAACCTGTCTAAAATTCATGCAAGCAATGAAACGAGACTAATTCTTTTTGTTTATATAAATTCTCATGTCTTCTTTTCTGTGATCTTCATCATGACTAGCGAACTATGGAAAACTGCAGAACATGTCAAGGATTGCACTAAGATGAAAACTGAACATTATTTAGAAAAAAGAGTGAGATATGCTTCACAAAAAGTAGACAACTATAGAGATGGAGGACTTAATTACTTTTAATCTTGAAGGCCTGATTATACAACAATAACTGAGCACCATCTTTGCAAGTCACTTGACTGAAGTTCTAGTATAGCTTCAGCACATACTCAAGAAAGGAAAACTGGTCATCATGGACAGAAAAAAAACAAACACACACTTATGACCTTTTCATAGAACCACACACACACAAAATTATTTCTTATCAAAACTGAAAATTACATTACACTTACACTCCTAACCATGAGGCTCAAATCCAAAACAGAACAAGAAATGGGAGCACTTTGCAGAACTTGATGCATTTTTTCTTGTAAGTTAAAAAATGAATATCGATGTATTACAAACCAATATTCTTTGATTGTTTTGTTCCTATGTGGCAGTTTTTTTCGTGTAGATTTTCATCAGTATATTAGATATTGTTTTCTTCTGTATTAATTGTGAGCATAAAATGGTTAAAAAAGTTAATGTTTCCCTAGATATATCTACCCAACTTTTCAGTTATTTAACTTATTGTTTGATTAAAAGATTTGCAAAGTTGAATGGCTGAATAAACCTGAAGGTTTAAAAGTCTACTTAACACATTTGCTAAAGACTAACAAAGTAGGTGGTGCTGGTGCCTTTTTTTAAATCATATTATTCAAGAAATTATGTCTTCTTTCTCAGAACTTACTGTAAGTTCATTTGACAAGCAAGAGCTGTGAAGAAAACAGGCAGAGGAATACATTGGATTTTAACACACGGTTACAATGTTCTAACTTAATTTTCTGGAATGCGAAAAGATACTTTCCAGTGACTAGAAATAAACATTTTTTCAGCTTTAATAAGTCTGAGATTGTTTATACCAAGTCTGTTACAAACATCTACCTGGTATATGAATTAATAAAAGCAAGCTACTGTGAAACCTGATCATTTAGTGTCCTCCCTCATCCCAAATATGAGTTTCTTTACAGCAGCTTTCAATGTTGTCCACAGAGTTAAACACGGTAATAGTGAAAATGACCAGAATACATCTTAATATTGCAGCAAACTGCCTGATGACTCATACATAGCTTTTAGAACACTGATCACTGACAAAAAAAGGGAATAAAAGGAATAATACTCTGGAATTATCTAACAAAACAATGAAATCTCTAGTGAGGTGAATACATGTATACTTAACATCTGTATATTTTTGTTAAAAAATGGGCCAACTTCTTCTACAAGCTTTGTTATCACCTACAGTTTCATCAGCTACATGGATATGACATGGATAAAAATTTAATGCATCTGGTACTTAATATTAGGCTCTCACACAACTTAATTTTGCATCTGGGGACAAGATGAAGAAAAAAAGGAAACTAACTTGAAGAGATGTTAATCTAATTTTAGATATGATGCAATAAGCAAGAATGCCAGACAACAAGGGAAAAACTGAGGATGAGAGATTGAATAATAAGATTACACGGTTACTTAGGTTCATTACGTGGACATCCTGATGCTACAGTTCTGCTTTCAATTTGGAGTAAGAGAACCCAAGGGAACAGGAAAAAAAGTGAAGTAAAAAAGATGTAATTAATAACAAAGACCAGAGTAAAAGGAGAGAAAGGGAGATGAAAATTAGCTCGAGCAACATAAGCATGATATTCTAACCCTCACACCCCCCTCAGACACTATAGAGGACAGATATATTAAAAAAAGGGAACACAGAAAAAATAAAGTATACAACAGCAACTAGCAGGAAGACATCTTACTGAACAAGCTGAAGAAAATCAGAAAAAAGTGGCCAAGAAGCTGGAATTCAAAATACAACTGAAAATAGCACACAAAATAAAAGTAACAATTTTTCAATGTGATTTCATAAAAAACTGAACAGTGAAACTTTCTGTTAAAGAGTACTAATTAAAAAGAGTACTAATTAAATGACCGATTTCCAAAAGGAACTACTGATGGAGAAAGCTTTGCATTAATCACAGTTTCACGAAGTATGCTATAATAATTTTTTGTTCTATATATTTTATGCTATAATAATTTTTTGTTCTCAGTTTCATCATTAGAACATTTTACAAACAGTAGAAAGTGAACATGCCACAAGCAAAAGCCTCATCTTCAACCACCACTACCACCAAAGGAAAAAAAAAAAAGTGGTCAACACTAAAAAGTCTTGATCCAAAGGTTCATCAAGGGCATTAATTTCTCTTAGATGAATCTTGTTTCATGTTCCTCATGCACTGAAATTTCAGTTCCTCATGGAACTGAGCATGGACAACATGATTTCTGTCTTCAGCTATAGCACGGAGTCAGTGTTTTATCTTTGACTAAGTATCAAGCTTAAACAACTCAGCTTTGCCATCTTTAGATCACAAATAAGTATATTTTGCAACCTCTGTTGTCAAAAATGAGGTTAAAATTAATGTGTGCAAAATAATTTTTGAACACTTGTCTGAAAATGCATATCATGAAAATGCATATTTGATGAGAAGCATCCATTTGCTGACATCCTCATAAAAGAGGATTTTGTTTATTTATTAAATTTTGCAACTTCTAGCATGTGTTGTTTTAGAACTGGGATAACTATGACAGTGGACAATTTTGATTCTCCAAAACTCAAGAGTGTGCCACTGAGACATTTATGTATTGCCTACTTTTGTCAAGAGGACATCCTAGCTCTTCATGAAATAATTACTTAACACCAAGAAGGTATCTGACAGTTAGATATACAGGCATGCTGCTGTACCTCAGGTATACAAATAAGAGCGCCAGTTCAACAAACAAACTGCAACTATGCCACTTCATTGAAGCATTTTGTTTCTTTCTTTGTTATTTATTTATTTATTTGCTATTACACAGCAGAATCAGTATGTTGTGGGATCAGCTTTGGTCACATTCATTACTGCACTGACTGCTGCCACTCACAACACTTCGGTCAAAGATGCGTACAAAAAGCGTTTGGCATGACACTGTCAAACTATCCCTTCTCAACAGAACCTAAAACACCAACGAAAGCAGTCAGATACAGGGGAGACGGGAGAGCTGTTGTCAGCAACATGCATACATATGCAGATGACCCAAAAGTGCCTGAGTGTTGTGGTGCCATCCAGAGGGACCTGGACAGGCTGTGAAATGGACTGAGAAACCTCAGGACCAGCAAGGGGACATGCAAAGTCCTGCAAAGTTGCCTTACACTCATTTTCAGGTGCAGAACAAGACCTAGGGGTCACCCTTGTGGACACCACGTTGAGTATGTTAGTTAAATGTGGTAGATTCATCTGCCTCAGTCACCTTTGCAGTAAGATTTGAGAGAAATACATGGCAGGTGAAGGGGATGATGAGTTTTAACTATGAAAGTTCTACCATTCCCTTTGGTACAAAAATAAGGGCACCACGAACAGATGGTGCCAAGGATTTTCTCTGTGGATTTTGGCAGAGAAAGATGAAAAGTTTCTCTGCCAAAGTGAGGTCTCTTGGTTACTTTTACAACTCCAATGTTGTAAACAGGGGAATGAATGGGTAAGATGGTGGCCAGAAGCACAGAAAAGTCTTCCCCAGATAAGCTGGTTTTACAGTTTATAATTCTTTGGAAAACAATGAATTCATGATTACAGAAAACACATAGCTTTTAATGTTATGTAGGTCAGCTAAATGTAGCCCTGTATTTAGAGATTTTTTTTTTAAATACATACAAAACCAAAAAAATATTCTTGACTTCTATGTCATATTTTACTAAACTTTTAGAATAAGTAACACACCAGCTTAAAAACCTTTTTTTTAATGTTTTGAGATGTTGTTTTTGTGCAGAAATTTTACTTTCATTGAAACAACTCACCTTTAAATAGCTTTACAGGAAAATATTTAGAGCATGATTGTAAATCATCCAAAAAAACTAAGGAGCTTCCTATAGTAGAAGCTGCTGCTGCAAACTAGACTTCATTGGACTGTTCCTCCAAAAAAACGAAGATGAACTTCCACCATAACCCAAACACCATTGTACCTGTAGGCTGCCTTATGTTTGCTTCCTCCTCTTGCTCTGGAGTGGTTCATCAAGCTGATGCCCTCCTCATCCCACCCCAGCAGAGCGCTACTCTTCCATCCAACCGACCAGCCAGCGTGCCAGTCTGCACTGCTGTACGTCTGTCTGTCAGTAAAGAAATGGTGCGAGCACGCAGATGGAAAGTATCCCATTTCAGCAGCAGTCCAAACTGGATTAGGTGTAACAAAATTCTCATTTTAAAAATCGTTTATCTTCATGAGTAGTCTCATATAGTTGGCCTCTTGGTTTAATTTAGATTTTGCAAATTTTTACCTTCTGCTGCCAAAACCTTTTGCAGATATGGATACCAAAGGAAAAACAAACAAACAAACAAAAACCCTACTATTGTTTTTATGAAAAACCTTTTCTACAGTTTGATCAGCTGAGCATAACTATGGGGCATATTTTTAAAATAAATGTTCGTGATGACAAGAAATCTACTGTTCATTCCATGGGAAGAAATACAGCATTTATACTTTGGATGAAGAACTGTAACTTGAATTTTCTTCTACATATTGCAGCAATTTAATTGGATGCTTTCTAAATGGATTACTCTGCATGCTTTCAGAATGTACTTAATGTGGAAAATAAGTTTTTTTTTCCTCTTTTTGACTGTAAGTATTAAATGAAAATTCACACAAAAGTGCAAAAGAAAAAAAAAAAAAAGAGAGACTGCCTGAATACCTACATTCATTTTGAGGGATTTTACTGATCTGTTAGCATTTTTGTTGGCGTCCTATTGAGAAATGAGTTCCACTTACAATATGAAAACAACCTATCTTTACCAAGAAAAATCCTTGCAATTTACTGACATTTCAGTAGGTATAGAGAGTTTTACCTACTGGACAGCTTTCTTTTGAGATTAATTGAAGCTTTCTGCAGCAAAGGGATAGAGGATAAGAAACTGTCATTTACACTCTGCCTTTCACTTTTGGAGATCAACAGGTTGACAATACAATTTGTAGGTTCTTAACTGCTATAAAGAGCAAGAATCTCAAAAATATCATAAACCCCATCAGCCAAACCATAAGCAAACCCTTCTTAGGGAACAATAAAGGAAACGTTCAAATCATACTTAGTAGGCTACATGTGCAGCAAAAGAGGTCACAGAAATTAAAAATAAAAGCAGGTATAAAAAACAATAGGGCTGTAAGATGTGCTTATGCAAAGAAAGAACACGGACATTATTTCCAGGAGGGTTAGGTTTATTATTCTCTGCTAATTTATAAGATATGATGACATTAGAAACAGACTCGTAATTCTTCTGCAAGCATCTCTTGATGCTTGCAGAAGCATCCATGAGGAAAACCAGACAAACCAAGAGAAGCAAAAATTTAATTTACTGTCTAACATTTCTTCCCTCATTATTTTAAGATTCATGCAGCACGTTTAAATCAATAGTTAAATGACGTTGGCAAGCACAGATGTTTAAACTACATTCCTGTTTCATCCTTGACATGGATGGACAGCATCTACGTGCATAACTAAGACAGAATAGAAGCTTCCTGGAAAAGGAGTCACAGTGACAAAGCCAAAAACACACATACTGAAAGTATCAGAAAAAATTATGTTGAATTTCTTATTTATAAAAAATGATTTATCAGAAGTGTTTTTTACACTGTAGAAGATGATAAAATAAGGAATTTTGTAACAAGAGAAATCCCACTAAGGTGTTCAACGACAGCCAGTAACAGACAAGAGGAGAATGCTAAAATATTGTGAAAGCTGAGCAAACTAAACAGTGAAATTACAATTCTGTACCAAACACAATTGTTTTGTGATGCAAACTGTCAGAATGGCTGCCACCAAAGGCTCTGGGTCTGCCCACAGCTGTTGTCATGAGCTCCTCGAGGACAACTGAAAGGAGCAGACTTCAAAGTCCAGACAGCTCTGATTAAAAAAATATTTAACTGCTGTTTCACAGAGATCTTACAGAGCAGCTCTTGCTTGGGATTTGCTTAGCTGCCAACACGTAGATCTGCCTCACCAACCATATTTTCCCCTTTCCCAAAGTTTCTGAGCCTTATGCATTGTTACCATGTTCTTTTCTCCAAACAAGATTTCACCTATGCTAGAAACTTGCTAAAGAAAAACCAAGAAAAGATAAAAATGACAAATACTACTTCTCAAAATGATGAAAAAAGTTAATTATGATATCACTCAGGTGTGAGACAAATTTCTGAAAAGAAGGAAACAACATTACATAAACTACAGGTACGCATTGGTATGTTTCAGACCAAAATAAAACTAATTCTCTTGGAATTTATTCATTTTCTCCATCACCACACCGTAAACTATTAGGTATAAACTTGTTTAAGAACAAAAGATTGTACCTTTGCTACAGAGATATGTACCACCACAAAAAAATCATTTCCTGCTCACATTAACGTATAAATATCCTGGCATTACTAACGTGTGAGAAGATTTCAAGCAGGAGGTCATTTTTATAACCCGATTTTTCATTCTTCCACATCCACAGACAGAAAACACCATAGTAAAACATCAGTAAAGTTGCACATCTTTTTAGAAATTCTTATAATGAAAGGCTTTTATTTTTTTCTTACCTTATACAACTAATTAGCAACTATCCAGTTTCTAAGTCAATAGTCCTTAATAAAGTGATACTAAAGTCTCTTATAATTCTGAAATATCTGCTGGTGAAACTGCTTGAAACACTCTAATAAACGGTGAGATGCAAGAAGTCCTTTCCTTCCTGTGGGAGTCATGCCTTCTCAGAAGCTTGAAGACCAAAGAGAGTACATTTAAAATGGTCATTCTGCATTTCAATGGCATTTGAAATGCATTTTATTTCACAATAAACCACCTTGTAAACCTTCCGCTTTGACCAACCATCAAAATAAGAAAAGTTCTCTTGTCAAGGAAGATCAATGCTTTTCACTGAAAGATGACACCTTTGCTAAATACTAATTTCATATTCTGAAAAAAATAACAAGTTGGATGGTACTAATTACTTGCTTAAAAGGGAAAACACTTGAGAAGCTTCCTACTTCATTTTAATATCTAGATCACTATCAGTAACAAACGCAATAACGATAAAGGTTCACTGAAGTGTCCTTTGTTTTCCCTTTGCTGTAGAAGAAAAAAAAAAGAAATTTACTAAAGGCAGGATGTTTTACAGAATTTCGATTAGCCTCCAAGGATAAAACAAATGAGAGATCATGAGGAATGTTTAAGTTGAATTACGCTTTACAGATGAATGAATTAAATTAATTGCATGTTCCTTCACTAAAAAGGACTTCAAAACATGCTCACTGAGTTCCTCATATATATATATATACGCACTCATATAGGAACAAAAGCAACATTTTTTTTCGGTGACAATGTGTAGGATTTTGTCAGCATAGCTATTTGGTGTGTTTCAAAGGGCCTCGTTCCAACCACTGCCCTGTGAGTTTGCCGCACAAGAAGGCAGCAGGCCCTGGGAGCATCTTCTAGCAGGATATTTCATTTGAGAGACACCAAGGGAAGAGGGCTGATGGTATTCCACCCCCACCCCAAACAAACAAACAAAAAACCAACGCAACCAAACAAAACAATGTTTTTTTTTCTTGTGCTGTATCAGGACACTCTTAACTGTGTCCTACTACAGATTAGAACCTGGAAAGTGCTCCCACAGATCCAACCTAAGTGACACAGTCAAACTGCAATTTACAGCATTTTTTCTTCATTAAAATCACAAGCTACTTAGATTTGCAATAGACTCTCACAAACTTTTTTGAAATATTTTCATTAATTTATCTTATAGTCTTTCCTTGTTCCAAAAAGCTCAGATAGTAACACCTCTTAATTAAAGAAATGATAATGAAAAGAGTGGAAGTCACTGTATCTAATTCAATTTATCATTAGTTAACTGAGCAAGATAAGATGCAAACAAAAAACAGTTAAATGAATTCTCTTACAGTTCCTTTTTTATGGCACAAACTTTTTCCTAATGTGTATATATATGTATATATTTACAACTAGCACCAATGGAAATGAAAATAATAATTCTGCAGTCATCAAAAATGGTTGGAAATCTGGTAATGGGAAGTAACTTCAGTTTTTCAGTATCAAAAATGTAATAAAACTAATTAACAAGGTTGTTTTATTGAACACAATAAAATAGATCAGTATTTCAGCTGAACACAATATTAAGTGGAATTTTTAAAGAGCAAAAAGAAAATTAAGAAGATGAATTGCCTGTGATTACACAAGCAGCAGGCTTTTCTACGAACTGTCTACATAGATGGGAGTTGTATAGGATATAAATGGATAATCAAGTAGCCCAAGTTTCTTTGGTAGAAGTCACCACCGCATATGGGAAAGCAAGAGAGGTTCACATGAGAAGACAGAAGAAAAACAGAGCAGAAGGAGAAAGGAAGAGTAAAGAAAAAAAGCAGAAACCAAAACCAATGTGAGAAACAAATACTAAGAACCTACTAGGCTCTGTTACGCTGGAAGAGTCAGTATCTATTCTTTTTAAGCAAAGACCAAGTCAGATGAAATAATTATCTCCTGTTAAAGCCTAATCAAATTTAACAGAACGAATTCATGTTCAGAAAAGGTCAAGCCTTCCACATAAAAATAAGTTTGTGTAATAGGTATCTGTTGTTAAGAATGATGTCTGAAACCATGCACTCGAGGTTGCAATAATAGTGCTTTAAAAAGGCATCCATAATACAACAAACCTGCCACAATAAAGGGGGAAATGCATTTACTATAGAACCAAGTCTCATGAAAATTATTCAATCCCAGAAAACAGTAGCTATCAGTTACATGGAAAACATACAGGTTGATCCAAAGAGTTGATGCTTAGAATTAGTAAAATGCAAAAGACTGTACCAATCTTAGCATATATACGCAGAGATTACATTAAAAATTTTCCTGCCTTAACTGTGGCAAGGTTCAGTATGAACTGTATCAAGTAGGAAAGAGAAGGCATTAGGAATACTGTATACTAATTTAAAAAAATAAAATCAGTGAACAGTAAAGTAGTTAGAATCAGGTGAGAGGAAAGAAAAAATGCATATCAAAATAAAGCTCCCCTTTATGTCTGTGCAAATGTTGGGCAATATTCCAACTGTCACCCAACTTGATAACTTAATGGGTAACATTAGCAAAAGCTACTCTCAATAACATGTATTTTGTCTTTGTATGAAATGTTGTAAGAAGCAAAAGGAAATTAGCTGCAATTTGCCTTGAGAGAGAGTATAAATGGTGGTGAAGTTTATGACTGATACTTTTTTTCTGTATTTGGTGTCTCAGTCAAGCAAAATAAGGCAAAACAGATATAAGCTTTGGGGAAAGCGGGGCGGGGGGGGGGGGGGGGGGGACACCATTTTAGTCCAGTAACTCTATTGTCTATCTTAGCTCCTGCAGCAGTCAATTTGTCTTAGGAGGATGGGCATTTTTAATTCACGTTTCTTTTTCTTTCTTTATTTGTTCAGACAAAAGCATATATAGGCATCAGGGAAGACTCATGTACACTTCCTCTCCACTTAATAAACTATTCAAATAATTATTTATTACATACCTGAGATCAACAGTACATGCAGTTTTAAAAGCTTACTGAAGTACTGGTTACTCCGAACTGTGAGTAGCATTAGCTTACATTTATTTTCAAAATCATGGCTGACATTTAAAATAATCCTATAATTAGACTTTATGCTAAC
The DNA here is from genome assembly GCF_964211835.1 of Anser anser. Taxonomy (NCBI): domain Eukaryota; kingdom Metazoa; phylum Chordata; class Aves; order Anseriformes; family Anatidae; genus Anser; species Anser anser. Next base: position 25,590,378 of record NC_139723.1, on the reverse strand, counting down.
AGCCACGGGTCATACCAATTTTTTCTCTTCCAGAGTCTGCTCACTAATTTCATAGACAACAAGTTACCTTAAGGATAACCAGAACTAATTCATTATTGCTAGTGTACTTACAGCATGCAATTAAGAAGCAAACTTATCCTTGATCAAATGAGCAGAAATCAGATACCTTTGAACACACAAGAAGGAGTAAGAGTTTACCACTGAAGTAAAGTCTTTCACGTATCAAGAGTAGGTCCTTGTGAGTGCCAAAATTAAAGATATACTCTCTCTTTTAAAGATCTGGCCTCTGCTGTCTGATGGAGCAAGCAAACGCTCTAAACCTAAAAAAAAAATATTAGCTTCCTTATTAGAAAAATAAAGAGAACATTTTAATAACTAATCTGTGAATATGCACACATTCTTTTAGTTAAATTCTGAACCATGAAAAAAATTCATGACTATCTAATGTCACAATATAACGCATCATAATATTTCTAATGAATGAGTGTTAACAAACGAGCTCTTGCTGTAAAAGGCAGACAACTGCACACTGCTTGAAGTACAGAACTGCTGTACAGGGGAGAACAAATCCAGAAAGCACATACAAAGCTGTACTGTGCCAATTCTGCTCAACAACGTTCAAGAGCAACTTAATTTTTCATATAATTGAAATTCAGGTTTAGTAGGTATACACACAGATGTATAGTGCCACTATCAAAATCCTCAAGCTCTGTGTTTTCTGTTAGGGCAGGATGCCTGTGATTTAAGAATGATTCACTCTAATAAAAAAGAAAACGAAGGACAGAAGATTTACCTTGTCCTTACTGATTTCAACAATTAATTGAGAAGCACTTCTGCTTGTACAGAATATAAGAATTCAAGTAGAGCTGTAAGGAAATCTCTTCAGCTTTAAAGAAAGGACTCAGTGTTTTGGCTCAGTAAAGGTCTCATTGTTTATGGCCACTCTTACAGACCATATATTGGTATTGCAAGGAATTTCCCCTCACCTCTCACTCAATATGACACTGGCAAAAGCTGCAGTTTGGTAGTTAAATACAAAGTTTAACCTATTTTTGTATAAAAAGATTACCTGATAATCACTGTATGTATGTATTTTACACTGTTTGCCTTTTTCTTCAGAACTCAATCTATCTCCTGTCCTATTCCATTTGTCAGGTGATTATTTTGTTTCTTGGAGAGCAGAAATTAAACAGCTGGTTTTATCAGTGACTTATCATGTCAAAACACTGTCTTTTATTAAGCACCATGTAATTGATTTATGCCAGCACTCCATTTTGATGCTTGTTAAGTAACAGCTGCTGTGAAAGGAGGAAGTGAACCAGAAAGGACTCAGGACCCCAGAAGTTATCAGGAGAAGATCAGTTACTGGTAGCACAGCTTGATAAACAATGGCAACAGATTAAACAAATCTGAAAGCAAGACTTTAAACACCTTTCAGTAATTTTAACAACATATGACTTCCCCTATTCTCATTCTACTTGTAGATTTCTTTTTATGAAACAGAACTAAGAATAAACTAAACAATACTATCACTTATGGCCTACAAAAAAAAAAATTACGGTACTTTCTTATTTGTCCAGCTTACCTTTCCCCTGATCAGTCCACACTTCCACTTGAGTATAGCTTAGTGTCCTTTGTCAATAAACAAATACAGAATAAAAGTAGCCAGGCAGAAACTTAAACTTTTATCCACTTTTTACCAATCTGATTTACCTTTTTTTTTATTTATTTAAATAATCTGATTTTTCTTTCAGAGTGTGAAAGCTAGGGGGCTGGAGATAGAAGAAATAAATACAATATTCTGGATATTCTGGATAAAAATAGCAGTAGAAAAGCTAGAACAACAACAACAAAAAGAGAGAAAATGTTGAGTATTCTGATCAAAAATCCTGATTTTATCTTGCAGCGTTTTGTTGTTGTTGTTTTTGTTTGTTTTACATGTATACTACTCTGTAAAATATGAAAATGTCATTTTGTTTTCCTGCCTAAAGTCCTCCTGGGTCATGAATATGCATTTATGCAGGAAAAAGAAAAAATAAAAATCAGTATAGGGTTTTCCACAATATTCAATTAAAAAATATTTATAAAGTACTACATATTGAGCTAGTATACAACCAAAAACATCTACCTCTCAAATGCTAAGCAGAACATTATACCAATTTTTAGCATAAACATTATTTCTACTTTCAGACATACTTTTTACTCAGAAGTAAATTATTCAAGCTGAATCCCCAAAACTGAAACCCAAAAGACTTCAAAAGTGCAGTACTTGAAAGTATTCTGACTGAAATTTTTGTACTTTGCTTACAAGTCTCTTTCTAAGATTGAAGTTTTTAGGTCAGCATTAAAAATTGTTTACACAAATATTTCATTGTCCTGTTTTAAGTCTTCCTTAACCATTGATAAAAAAAAAAAAAAAGGAGACCTTGTTACATATTTTGGTATGAAGTATGACAATTTATACCAAATAAAAAAAAAAAAGTGCTCAGCTTGCAACAGGAAAAGCAGATCACCTACCAGCAGACTCGAGCACACTACCAGAAAGGTAGTCTGTACCTAGATCAGTTGTTGCGAAGAGCTAACATTTTCAACACCATTACTATCTCAAGTGAAGAAGCATTTTTGTGCAATGGGTTACTTTAACTGACAGTTTAATATAATACAGGTTATTTCACAGACTAATAAAATAAATAAATTAGCGAGCAAACCTAGTAAAGTGTTTTAAAAAATCTGACCACAACAGGCAGCCCATAGAAACTGGACAGCATAAACAGCGGTCACGGACAGAGTAGAAAGGGTTTAGCATTACATATTCATTCCATTTCTGAAACTTGTAACACCCATATGGAGGTATACAGCTTGGCAGAGAACACACATTACTCCAAACTCAGCTTGGAGTACACAGCTTTCCTGCACTTATCATTTGAAACTAAACTTATAATTTCTAAACTTACCATAAATCTGTCGGTTCTGCCTGAACAACCTTGCGGCACTTCAAGCTTGAAATCAAGGTACTGAAGAATCTATTGTAATAAGGCAACGATAAACTTCCAAGCCAATTATGGAAGCTAGGTGACAAGATAACAAAGACAGACAGTAATTCTGGAATTTCATAATTGACGTGGCCTTTTTAAGATGAAATCTTCAGACATCTTAAGTGTTAGAAATAGGAGCAGAACTCATACAGCTAAACCTTCATACCAGCAAGACATCATCTTCCCGTGGTTCAAATCAAATCCTACACTTTTTTACAAAATACAAACGTACAAGAGACACTAGCAGGCACCTGGTCTTTGAGCCTCACAGACTGGTATAATGACATCAGAAACTGAAACATGGGAAACGCCACGTCTGTGAGAAAGAAACTCCATGGGCTGAACTGCACTTTGTACCCAGAGACTAGGACATTGTAAACTGATTGTGAACTAAAAACAAGGAGTATTGATTTTAGATACAAACACCCTTCTGAAAATTAGGCTTCAAAACTCAATGTCAATTTTCTTTACTCAAAGCTGGATTACTGTAGCAACTACGCATGCCAGTCCAGTGAGCAGTTGCAATTTCCTTTGGTAAAATATTTTTACAACCCTCCTTGTATGGCTGTTTAATGCATTATTTAAAGTCCCATTGTTTGTGAGGAATGAAGAATTATCACACAGTGCCGTTTCTCTGCAGCGAATGAATGTCATTTCTAACTAAAGCTTTCAAGAGGTAAATCTGCGTTCTGTACCAGCAAAGACCTCACGTCTTCCACTTATGTGAGAATTAATCACAGCACTTTATCAGATCTTTATAAATCACCTTAATGGTGTTTTTTCATACAATACTTGAAAGCAGAGGTGGCTCAAATGCCAAGCAACTGGCTGGCATCTCATCAAAAAATTACACAGTAGACTTCTCTGTGCACTTGTGTAATAGATGTTTAAGAAATGCTTATGTATGATTCTTACAAGATTACCATACAAAATATAGCCACAGTATTTATTATTAAGATAATACAAGGTGAGAATAGCTGGTCAAAACATTGAAGAGAACGAGGGAAAAATGGCCATTACCTTGAAAAGGTCCTTGTAACTCCCTCCTCCATTACACCTTCTCCTTCTCACACTCTGAGTTATGCCATGCCTGTCCCTGAGCCACCAGCATCTCCCTGCAGGAGTCATGTGCAGGTGCTCAAATGAACAAAAAAATCTATGACACATTTTAGAGTTAACTTTTTATATATTGTATCAATTAAGCCTTAACTACATATTACAGATTTATAACAGAGAGAGATGCACAGAGGGGGAAGATGCAGAGAGGTACCAGGGGGCAGGAAGGGTTAGGTAGGTAAGTAATAAGGAAACTTGTTACATTCTTTATCCAATTGTTACCTGATGAAACCTGCTGGGAATTTTTCAGTTTTCCCACACATTGCAACTGAGTGTTCTCACCTTGCTAATGAATAACCTACAGTGTTACTTTGTACAGTGCTCTCCTTAAACCTTTGCTGCATTCTGCAACCACTGCGTGTCACTAAAAAGACTAAGGAAGATTTTAGTAAGGTTTATGTAGATGGCGCCTGCTGTTGTTACGAAGGTAAGAGCCAAGTTAAGAATATGAAGCTGACACTGCCTGTTTAAAAACATTAAATAAAAGCAAATTAAAACAACAACAAGAAAAAAAGCACAAAACAACACAGACATGTTTTGGTATCTAAACTTGCAAACAGAAAAGCTGAACAGCAAGGTCTTTTAAGTTCTATCTGTATGGTGTTTAAGAAAATATGAAGTAAACAAACATCAATTGGGACACTGCTTAGCATTGATTAACATAATGAATGCTGCGTGTATTTGGAGGGGGCCACCCTACACAGAGATGCACCAGTTCCAAAGCCTCCTTCCTCTCCAGAGCAACAGAAACGATGGCTTTAACACACACAAACACTGAATGTTACTCTTTTGTTGAAGACAGCTAATGAATCAAACAGAAGGTCCTACTGGAAAAATAACTGCCTTTAAGTTTGCACACCTGATTTATTCCTTGCAGAACTCTACAGAAACAGTATATGAAATTAATACTCACTCTTGGAGAAACATAACCGTCCTTATTCTCCATTTCCAAAGTTACACGCCCTCAGTAGACCGAAAGCATATCTGGAAGTACAGCTCCCCGTGAAGGTTTCAATGCAGTTTGCTACTTTCTCAACACAAGCTACCTGAAACAAACATTAGAGATGGCCACCTCTTTGGAGCTGTGCCGCAACCTGTGTGCAAGCACGACGAGACAAACTGTGGCAGACTGCCAAAAGCCTGAGCCCCACGGTTGAGGTAGATTTACACAGGATTTCAATCACAGATAAAAGCTTTATTTATTAGTGCTGTAACTGCAGAAAATATATCAGAGTCACCCAATGCGTCACATAGCTATAGCTTCCTAAGAGGCAGCCTTTGGAGGTGTAACAAACCCTATGGGCCACACAGAAATAAGCACCTTTGAAATACCAGGCAGCCAGGTCACTACTCCACCTGCACCCAGATGCCTCTCAGAGAACCTAGACAGCATCATTCGTGCTCCATGCTTCCCTTGAAGGGGCTAAGTCTGGGCGCAGCCGTGCACAGAGCTGGGCTGGAGGTAAGACGACAGAGGCAGAACAATCGTGGTGGTGCCATGAGGAAGCCCAGTGCCACTTGGATGCAGGTACTCACTCCTCACACAACGCTAACATAACTACCGGAGGGAAGGTCAACTTTCTCCTTACCATACATCCGCCACATGGAAGAACTTTCCAGAAACATATGACTAGCAGCTGAGTCACCTCCCCCACTGGCTTTCGATCTGTTTTAATAGATTTTAATGCTCGCCAAGGAACTGCACTTGAGGTTTTAAAGGGGGAGACAAAATCACATGATGCTGCAACCATTCTCCAGTAGGAATATATAAAATCGGTTCTAACACTGCTTCATGCTTTCCCTATATGCTTGATTTTTTCCTATTCATTCCTTTCTGAAATGAGGTAATTCAGCTTAATCTGTAATTACTTACCTAGACTGTTTCCATTGGTATTTTGTATCAAATGACAAAACAGCTGCATCACTTACCAGTCTTGTCACTTCGCTTTGACTCAAGAGAATCATTCAGACCCTGAGTTAAGTTGCAAAGAAAAACATGTTCTCAAGTTATTTATCAGGCCTCTCTACCTGCTACAATAATTTGAAGACCATTGTGATGTTTTGGGAGAAAAAGTGTCTTTTTCAATGTTAATTCAGGCTGTATCTGACATTCCATGAATAAAAGCCAACACTGTGCTCTTTCAACACAATATTGGCCGTATCAAGTAGAAAGTCTGACAGCTTTCTGGAGGGCTAGTTTTGACTAGATAAGAGATAAAGAAAAAATCTCACAAGGATTAAGTTTAAAAATACATGTTCTCCATTGTTAAAAAAAACAAAAACAAACAAACAAAAAAAACCTAACAAGCCACCACAAAAAAAAAAAGGCAAAAAAAGCACCAAATAATTTTTTATAGAGACATTCATAGGTCTAAGCTTAACTTTGAATTTTCTCAAATCCCAGAAGAGTTCTCCTATGTAGACAAAATTTTACAATATGTGACCTCCAAAACAAAATGTAATAATAAAAATTAAGAATCTACATAAACCAGTCCGTGGTATTGCTGAAAACTGGAAACATTCTCACTTTGATTTTATTGTGCTACTAACTAATTATTAGATGCATCAGCAGACACAAACATTCAAAAAAGTTACTGACCAATGATCTCACTAAAATAATCACTTTTTCTGTCTCATCCAACAGTGGAGATCTGTTTTCCAATTATATTTAATATCTTTGGGCAGGAGACAGATATCTTGCTAAGTAGGAAAGTTAAAATTACCTCATAATGATCACAAGAAATTCTCCTGAGACCACCCTTTGCAATCAGGCTGAAGACAGATGGTGCCCATGTTCAGCACCAAGTAACACTGACCACAATATCTGCCACTCAAAAACACTTGAAGGATGAGCTCCATCTGCGTCTTAATTACTGCTACAGCAAAATCATCCACTGTAACGGCAACAGCTCCACGATTTTGTAACATTAAAAGATAAACCATTTTATAACTAAAGGATGTTACACAGAACTAGCCATTATGAACTATTTACAGGGAAAAAGGTTAAAAGCTTGAAATATGAACAGAGCTTAATAGCTTCCTGGATAAAAAAGAAAAAAAGACAACAATACATCTTCTGTGAAAGTATATGTTTAAAATACATCCTTAAATAAACTCTCATTCACTCACTAAAATAAAAAAAGCAAATTTTAGGCTTATGTTTTGCATGGAAGTATAGCAAATAATACCATGTCTAGGAAAATGTAACAATACTGCATTTGTTTTCATTTTTGAACTGTTTGTAATATCCTGCATAAAGCTTTTAGGTATACAATAACACACCAGAATTTCACACACTGTTGTCACACAAACTTGACAAATAGAAGTAAAAGATAAGAGATATAACCTGCCTCTGTTACATTCAACATAACACAAAGAGCAGTATTAAATCATACTTGTAAAGCACACACATTATGGAGCTCTGAAATAGCAAACAAAGCTACGGAAAAAAATTACTACTGGTGAGTCACAAAATCATTCCTGAAGAATACTTATGATGAAGAATACAAAACATACATAAAACAACTGTCTGGGTACTTCTGTAAATATATGGGTATCTATTTCAACAGCTAGTTATACCTAAACAGATCAATTCACAAGTATTACTAAATTCTTTTCCTAGAGCTTCCATGATGTTAGGAGGTAGCTAATTCACTATACAGACTGGGAACCGAAGCACAGGACCCTGCATGGTATCTTGGGACCAAGCCAAGAACTAAATCAAGTCCACCTGCACCAAAGTGCTGTTCACAACCCATCATCATAACTGATTTTCCTAAAGTCACAATGTCCTCAATAAAACAGATGTCCTCAGAGCTAGAATAGGCCATAATTAGCCTGGACACTTCTAAAAGCTTATATTAGAGCTACAACTGACAGATGTTTATTTTCTTATTATTATATCAAACTCTAATTCCAGGAGAACAAAAATACAAAATTTACCATTCATAATTTTTACATGGTAGCTCCTCTTATTGTCAGGCTACTGTAACTAACAGGTAAAATAACATGGACATTGTGTACTTCATTCCTAGTTATCATGACCAGAACTGTTTCAAGATTTCTTTTTCTTTTTTTTTTTTTTTTAAACTGATGAATTGAAAAGAAAAAGGTTTTGTATCAAAAAAAAAAACAAAAAAAAAACTAGAGACTTTCTCAAACAAAGTAAAGAAATTGCCTACTGTTGCCTTCTCAGGAGGAGAGAAACAGGTTCAACCCCTTTTACTGACACAAATGCAGTGGCCTTACACATCTCACCTCCCAGAATACAAGCAAACTTTGTACTATCGTGTTCATTCCCTTTGAATATAAATCCCAGCTTAAACTCCAAGTCACTGCCATACTGATGTTCTACTGTACTTTTCTAAAGAAGATGGCATGCTCCTTTCCTGCCCTTCAAAACTAGTCTCACTTCCCTTTGATTAACCACAGAGTAAACTATAACCCTCTTTTCATGGATGCCTGATAAAGTGAAAGCATTCAAGTTATACTGAATTTTAAAATAATAAATAAATAAATAAATAAATAAATAAATAAAATCAAGGTAGCTAAAAGATAGAAATAAAAATCCTTCTCCTTCACTAGCCCTACAGCAGCATTTCTCTGTGGCTGAAGCACTTAAGGAACACAGCAACTTATCTTTCACCACTCCATTCTTTGTGCACTAAAGCTTCTTTCAGGTGTGTTGTAAGGACACAGGCAGGTGGCATGAGACTCCTTACACACCATCAAGTGAATTTAATTAATCAGGCTGATGAATCTTTTAACTATTGGACTTGCTCAATAAGTAACAGAAGTCAGACACTGATATCTTGCAGAGGTACACAAGTGCTTTGTTTCTGCACAAGTCTAGGTTTAGTTCTGGAATTCAAGCACCCTTCTGACTCCCACTCCTTTCCACTGCTAGTCACTTACAGACTTACATTCTGACAATTTCAGATTAAATTCATTCCTAGTTTAAACTGTGCAGATTTCACTAAAGTCAACATGATTTTTCAGGCATGATTCTTGCAGCACCCCCAGAAGAAGTCCACTTCCTTTTATACAAATTTTAGTGCACTGAAAATAATGGTACTGCTTTAAAAAGAGAAAAAAAGGAAAGAAAAAAAGAAAAAAGAACAAAGAATACAACCCTCACCTATAACCTCTCTGAGGTAATACATGATGGTACTACAGAAACAGAGGTACTTAATTGAATCATAAATTAATGTCTCTGCTAGAACCACAGCACTGCTTCTGTTCTGAGGTTAAACAGTCAAAAGACAGAGAGAGAGCAAGAAAGCAAAATAATTGTGTGGCTTCACCATTTTGACTTCTATTCGAGTCACAAAACTAACAACACCGCAAATTGAGAGGTGAAGAGGAGACTTGAAGACGAAAACAAACAAAAACCACATAAACCTCAAATGAAATCCTATAAAATACACTGAAGTCCTACATCCGCCCTCATGCAGAACACGCCTAATAGTGTAAAGGGATTATTTTGCTTTTTAAAGAAGTTCTCCAGAATTAGGTGCTGTAGTTAAACACTGTAGACACAAAATATCCAGCTCCGGATAACACAAGCTCTACTGAATGCTAAAACATTTTTCTCAGTACACTATTACTTTTATTTTATATTTTCCTTTATACTTTAAAGAATGATCACCTAAATTACCCACCAGTGCAGAGTAATCACGTATACAGGATATTGTAATAATCCCCAAACCAGAAAGTCATAGTTTTAGAACAGGAGAATATCACTTTGAAAATCAAAACACCAATGAAGCAAAAACAGGTTACAAGTCAATATGTACTGGAAGTATGCGTAAACCCCCAGAACTTCAAGAATCCCTTTAAAAGAACAGAAGTTTGAACTACTGTTTCTACCTTTTTTATCACCATTTTGTTAAACATGTTTAGTCACAAATGTTTACATGGTTTCAGGCAAAAGAAAGGCACTCTGAACTTGAAAGACAGACAGTTAAAAGAATTTTATGCAGATTGTTTTTCATTTTCATCTGGCTACAGAGGGAAAATTCTACATCTTAGGGACAGAGCAGAAAAGTTCTCAGGGAGATTTTTGGAATAATGCAGAAAAAGACGCACAAGTGTTGCACATGGATTTTTCTACCTTTGTAGTCCTCCTGACTGAAGGATCCAATCTTCTAAAATCATACATGCTTATCTCTAAGTCATTTTATTTATTAAGACTAAAATTACTACACACATCCTGTCAGCAAATCTTAGCCAGATTGGGACACAATTTGTCTCATATTGACTTAAATACAGGCTGCATAGCCTTCATCTCCGCATTCCACATACATCTGTACAAATAAAGCCATAACAGACAGGAGGCAGTTGAGTAAACACCAATGATTGATTCTCAAAGACTACACATTTCCTCCATTATAATTAGCTTCTGTGGAAAAAAAGGGCAGACGCACCATCCTGTGGAGACAAAAATAGGCAAAAGAGCTTAGAAACTTTGTGTTAAGGGGAAAAATCTAGCCAGATCTATGAGGCTGAGAAAGCTGAGGCAGCTGTGGCTCCTCATCTGCAGGTCCAGACAGAAGCAAGGTCAGGCATGTCCTCCCAGGAGGGACACCACCCTGTGGCCTCACCACCAGCCAGCTGGCCTCTCCTGGTCCCCTCACCAGCCATCTCCTCCCATGGCTTCACCCTGACAGGTACTCATACAACTGCTTCCCTGGGCACCTCACCCACCTGTGGCCAGCCTGGCTTGACCTATGCTGGTCACCACAGTTGGTCCTATGGCCCCAGGCCCCACTCCAGCTGCCAGCCCTTAAACCTGTGGTCCAACACACATGGGTACCGAAAAAGGAGGGCCCCTCTGCCCCTCGGTTGGATCCCCATGGTGGTGCCCAGGCCCCATGCGTGCACAGATCAGAGCCCTCACCCAGGAAAGGGCCCAAACGGAATCTGAAAAGATGGCAGGACAGACCACACAGGGTGCCACCTGACTGTGGTGCCAACCTGTGTGCTATCTATACACAGCTGGCCCTTTTTAACCCCTTCCACCCTGCCCTTGCTTGAAAGATTTTGGGTTTTTTTGGTCATCATTTAAGAACGCCATGCTCCTACTGTCAGATCTTGAAATGGATTCTCTTGTTCAAACAAGGTCAGAAAATTACCTGTGATTTCTGTCTGAATAGTAACTTTACAAAATCTTAGTGAAAATATTCAAAAATTTACAATTCAAATTAAGTAAAAAATCAATTCACTAAAATCACTTGTACCAGCTAACAGCTCTTGTATTTAAAAGCTGTCTCGAACAGAGAGATTTTAAAAGACACAAAACCCCACCAAAATGCTAGGGTATGGTTTGACTTTCCAGCTAAGCCAAAAAAAACAAAACAAAACAAACAGGGCAAGCTCAGGTGCCTATGCTCTGCATGCCAGCTGATTGTGTCTTCTCGACTATGACAAAATCTGTGATTCCACAGCTTAAAGTGGAATAGGTTCATCTTGCTAATTTGGTGCAAAGGCTACTTGTGTTGTTACAGATTGTTGCATCATCCAGCTGGACAAATTCATCCTATGACTGATAGTGAAAGGTACCAAGAGAGTGAGTCCTAGGAAAGCATGAGCAAGACTGCTCTTTTCAGCAGCAGCCAGACATTACATTTACTTAACATCATCAAAATTTATTATGTCATTATGTTTATTATGTAATCTTGTTTTCTTGTTATATAATAGAAACAGAAAGGGCTCCTAATTTACCCTGCGCAAGCCTTTTTTGCTTAATAACTTCTTCAGTCTATTTTTATAAGTATCTCCATCTCTTCATTCTCAGTATCGTTTTAAAACTCCTCATAATTCTGCAATGTCCTCAAGCTGTATGGCCAGTATTCCAGACTTTTTTTTTCTTAAAAAAAAAAAAAAAAGTACTATTTATCCCTTCCCTTATTCCCCCTATTATCTTACTAGTTTTCTACTCAGAATACTGAGAATGGAGAAAACATGCCAATGATTAATGATGCCACTCTAATAGAGGATCTCAAGTACTTTTACAAGTATTACAACACAGAGTCCACCCAAACGTGAACCCCTACAAACGACCTTACAGGATTATAGTGGAAGAACAAACACAAGCCTTGTTTTGATTAAGAATTGTTTGACTGTGACATGTGAACAGAGTCTAGAGCTCTGGTGGGAAAGGAAGGGAAGGAACAAAGAAAGGGAGAAAAAAGAAAGAAAGAAGCTCACAACCCCAATCTACTGCTGACTCCTTAGACAGAGGCATTAAAAAAACAGCTGTGCACTGGACAATCACTGCTCCCTTGCTACATGGGTTATGTATTGGACGGTTGCGTCTAATCTGCCAAAGCAAAATTTTTTCTTACAACTGCTCCTCAAAAGCAATACTAAATAATTTATGTTGGGTACATAAATTCATGCTGCCTCCTATGCCAAGGATACAAAGCAGGAAAAACTCCTGAATAGGAGAAAAAAATAAAGTCAGGCTTCCACCCATGTTGTAGCTGCCAGGTATCTGCCACTAACCAGACACAGCCTACTTTTCCTTCCTTTCTAAAACCACTTGAGTAACTATTCAAGATGCTATTACCCAGAATTAAAATGAAATAGGACTGGAATTTAATCTCCATCTATGTATGTGATCATCAGCAAACTGCTGATGTGAGCTGCGGTCAGATCATTAATCTTTACTACAGCATTATATGACAAAATTTTCCCCAATGACTTTAAAAAATAAAACAAAAACAAACAAAAATTTGTTTCCTTTCAGTGATAACCATGTAACATTGTTTGCATCCAGAAGACAATACAAGCAAAGCAGTTTAAAAGCAAATTTAGGCAGTAACAATTGATAGCTTATTGACATTTCAACCTCTTTAAGAAATGTTTAAAAGCATGTTGCTTTTAATTGGGACTATAGTTAAGAGCAAATGCCTATGCTAGAGAGAAATGACAATGATACAGAAGGTAATTAATACAATGCTGTCTTTTAGGACAAGAAATACTGTTCTAAAGATTATAAAAATGGCTATGTCGTTGCCATTAGCCCATACTACAAAAAGTAACACTTAAAACTACTAATTCCCTTTCAGAGGTTAAGTATGCTACAAGAGTAGTTGTTAGTATCTAGATTAATTGTTAGTATCTAGCTTAACTAGTAGGGTAGAATTATAAACTCCAATTATAATTCAATGTCACGATCTGAAAAAGACATTTTGAGTAAATAATGCACTATAACAATTTTCCCTCCCGCCCCACCCCCCCCCAACTTTTGGCCAGAACAGGGTTTATATACATTTAAGTGTAGTAGGTACTACAGTTAGAGCGTAACTGGACTGGCAAAAAGGTAAGCATTTATGTTTGTATGCATTTTTTTAAAATTTCATTTGGTCACATTTGAAATGCTTATTCAAGAAAGCTAAGCAAGTTACAATTTCTATGATTAAATTAATATCATAACAACTTTTACCTTAAAAATTACAATTTAACTTCATGCCCAACAGAGAGTATTATTTTTAAAGAATCTTTCCTTTTTCTTTCTTTTTTATAAGTCATTTGTTCTGTTCTTTAATATATATGATAACCTAACTTGCAAATCACCTTTTTATGTATAGATTCAAATTGGCCCACTGAAAAAAAAATGTCAAAAAGTATACAGAAACCAGTTCAATGAAAAGAACTTACAAACACATGAAAACTACAGTCTACTGCTCTCATATGTACTTCAGATACGCATTTTTTTTTCCTGATTAGAATCTGTCTTCTAACACAGTTTCTGGTTTAAAAATAGTATTCCCAGTATTTATTTTTTTTTAATATTCCTAGTGTTTGCATCCTAATCTTCTTTGCATTTAGGCCCACCATTAACCTTCTTAATTTCACAAGAAGCTGCAATAGATAACAAAATATATGCAACTTGAAATATGTTTCCGTATTTCCATAATACGGAACTGCTCACATTAAATTCAATTGAAAAAACACAAAATCCTCATAATCAGCTCTTTTCCCATCCCTTTCAGAAGGGAAAATTATGAGTGGATCTTTAATCTAAATTGCATGTGCCCAAATAATATAAATCTTTTGACATTTAATACAAGTAGTTTCAAAGCTCTGACTACGGAAACTTCACTGTATTTTTTTCCAAAACAGAGCACCTAAAACTGTTAAATAATAGAGTATACTGTGATCAAAACTAGATTGCTTTTAGTACATACATAAACAATTTTTTGTAAGTATCAAACGTGAAAGTTAAAAGATACCAACACTGGAAGGGAAAGTAGCTTCTTCAGTTTAACTGAAATAATCTTCTTTATTATAGTATCCAATAGTTAGGCAGTCAAGTAGAGGAAAAAATAGCACATTTATCTTTGTAAAGAAAGGAAAAATCCTTAGTCTACATGGGCTTAAAAAAAATCCAAGAAAAGACATGATCATCACTAGACAGTCTAATTTTTCTAGTACACCTTGCCTACAATGATTAATAATGTTTCCAGTGATCTTGCACATAGCATTAGACTGCCTAAGTGCCTTATTTAATAGCCAACGCATACTAAGTACTTTCAGAACCCCACTCCCAGGCAGTTTACTATCTAAATAAAGCAATGGACATTATGGTCAAAACACCCAGAATAAAACAAGTAGATGGAAAGAAAACATGGCTTTTTTATTTTTAATATTTTAAGTATTTTTAAAGTATGTATGCTGTACAGTTAACTAGAAAAAAGGGTAAATTGGTGAGCTTGTACAAAATGCACTTCATGTGCATTAACATATATTCTCCTGCAACACCAAAATCTCCTTTTACAAACTTGTTTTCACTTGCACCAATAGTTCCTCCCCCACTTCCCACCCCATACATTTTTTGTTTTAATTTTAAGTATTAAATACACAGATTTTTATTTTTAAACAAATAAAACCCCATAGAATTTTCAGGGTGGAGAAATCAAAAAACAATAAACCCAAAATGAAGTTATATGGCATTAAAAGAAGACACAAAATAATTATTTATTATAATTCTGCAGCTCAGCTCCTCCAGGGTTGTGTTTTATTTTTTTTTTTGTGTTTATTTGTTTGTTTTTTTTTGATAGAAGACCGAATCAAAAACTAAACACTGGACATGGCCAGTTGCAACAATAAAGATGTAAAGCAATGCAGAAAGTGGACTGGAGAAGACAAAAAAAAATCCACCTATGAAACCAAACAGTTCATGGCTTTTCATCTTGGGCTTACTAATAAACTTAGCTTGTAAGACCAAAATGTACAAGAGCCTTGTCAGTTTCCCATAAGAATCAAATTCCTCAGTGTTTTATTGTTTTTCCACTACTCAATATAAAAACCAGAACCTCTGCTTTGCTAACGAGTGACAACATAATTTCAATAAGAATTCAACATTCTTGCTATAAGCAAAATTGCATGCAGAATAATTGCATGTGTACTATGTTTATCCACTGCTCCATTATCCACATAACTAACCCACAATTCAAATTACTTTTTTTCCCCTATTTTCTTTATCTTTATTTTTTTCTTATTAAAAGCTTGATCTTGTTTCTCTTAGGTAATGCTCCCATTACATATTTTGTGTTCTCTTCTGTTGATTAGAAATAAGAGCCCAGGGAATTTAAATTGGTAAAAAGAAAAAAAAAGAAAAAAACTCTAATTACTCAGTAAAGCATTCTTTAATTTAAAGAATTTTTAGTTTCTATTTTTCATATTGTTGAATATTATCTAGACTTTGCCAAGTTTAAATTACACAAGCTATGCAATTAGTTCACATAAAACACAGTTTATGTATTTTGTGGACGACTGCAACAGAGGATAAAAAAAGCAATGCCTCCCAGTGTTAGGATATAAAAAAAATTATTAAATATGAAGCAAAAGCCACTTACCTTCCAGCCTCATGAATTTCTAAAACGATGCTAGACAACAGAACATATGGAGGGGCGCTTATGATCTTTAGCAAGGGCTGAATCATCTTCATGTAGATGCTCTGAATAGCCCCTGTATGCATACTGACATCATCAGTAAAGACTTGTAGGCAGAGGATACTATGGTAACCATGCAATGTGCTGCAAGACAGAAGCCTTTAATTGCTTTAACAACTTCCTGAGGCTCTTGCTACTAGGCTTTGATTTGCTAAGTAGGAAATGAAGGCTGTCACAGAGGCAACGAGTGTGACACTGCGCAGGAAAAAACCCTCACTGAATCCTGAATCTATTAATTGTGATGTGACTTTTTAAGTGACAAATGCCACAGCCTGAATCCATTACTGACATTTTCTGACACCTGCAAGCTCTGCCAAAAGTCATAGGTCAAGAAATAATACTGTCAGGTAGCAATTTTATAAGCATTTGTATTTTGCTTTCTTATTTGCACATGTTGATACCAATGCATTGAGATATTCTTTTCTCCAAGTAATGGCACAGCATTCAGTATAGGATGCTTCTCTTTAACAGGGGGTCAACAGTCACAACAGAATCTGAAGTCCAGATACTACAGCTCAGGCACAACATCAACTGGCACGCTGTAAAATCCTAAGGCCACCACATATTTACCCCACTGTCTCTCAACTTCAGTGACTGTCACTATATCATGCATGAAGCACAAAGCTCACATAAATATTAGCAGCAGTGACATGATATAACCAACAAATAGCTGTATACAAGGTTTTGGCAAAACTTTCAAAAGAACTGTAGTATTTTCTCTTAATTTTGCATATAAATAGCTCAGCTGTTTTTTTTCCTTTTTTTCCTTATTTTAAAAATTAAAAGCTAACAACATGAATAGCAAGAATTATACAAAACCAAAAAGCAAGCCTTGGAGCAGGAATGGGACCCTACCCAGTCACATTGTTTTTTGTTTTCAGTTCCAACCAGTTTGGGGTTTTTGTTTCTTAAGGGGCATGATGGGTGGGGGAAAGAATCATTGTCTGTAGGTTTGACTTAAGCATAACAATGTTATCCTGAAAGCAATTTCACTTCTTTAACACAAATATGACACACATTGCAAAACAACAATGCCAACATTCCAGTTTTGAATTCCCCAGGAACTCAGCCTCCCCTTCTTGGTCATCTCCCAAGCTAATGCTCTGCTCGAGCACTGAGATCAACTAAGAATTCTTCTAGATGGAGTGTGATAGTTACCCAGAAACGACAGAATCAATCATTTACATCTATTTCTTTTGGCTCAAAACTGCATGATAGAATCTTTTTTTTTCCCCCCCCTTAAAAATGCAACTATTGGGAAATCTTTAACAGCTTCTGTTTCAATCTAGTCCTCAACTCCCATTTGCCACAAGTGTTAGATATTTAAAAAAAAAATAAAAAGTAAAATATGCTTTCTTAATATATAAATACATTAAACATTGGAAGATTAATGCTACCGTAATTTCATTGCTTTTTGTGAATACTTGGAAGTCTAAACTTATAGTTCATAGGATGATTCATTATACAAGTACTTCAACATCACAGCTGAGATGGTCAGTTCATACTCTGTACCTGTGGAAAAAGAACAGCATACCACGCTGAACTGTATGGCCCGCAGTCTGATCTCCACACACACCATTATCCTGTGGTATCAAGCACGAGTGCCAATTAAAACGTTCAGGTTTCTGTTTAGACTCCAGTCTGCCAATGCAGAAACGTTTCTTTCTTTCTAGAGAAATCAAAACTGCCTCCTGAGCAGGAGGCTGATGTCAGCTTCCCACGAACACACGGAGATCCTACGAACGCTTTATGGTTAGGATTCCCCCGATGTCTAAAATGAATGTCTAGAAGAGCTGCTGAAATGGGTTGTTTAATAAGTGCCACAGTTTCAATTCTAACATTAATCAAATCCTTGCAAGACAGCTGCGCTTCCCACAGGTAGGTTGAAAATTCTGACATGGTAGATTAAGAAGGCTTTTAAGGCCTCATATTCCAACCACTTCCAGAATTAGCTGTCATTCAACACATCAAATTTTGCACTTTTTAAGAAACAACCAGCCAAAGAAAAACTTGCTGGCCTTTTTTCAAGTACAAGCGCAGAACACTTCTATTTTACACACATAGACTGCTTTTCATAGCAAACTTTCTGCATGCATGCCTGGTTCAAAAACTATTGAACCACGGTACAAAGAAGCATATTGCTCTCCATCACAGCCTTTGCTACTTCATACATTTAATGCTATGTAATTGGTAGGAAAAATGTATGGAACAGTTGGAGAACTGTCATTATCAAGAAGTTAAATACACAGCACTCGAACAAGTTCCCTCTAACTGCAGCAAGGCAGAAAGTCATAGCCAGTTATTTTCCTTACTTCTCCGCTGAGGCAGGATTAGGACCCTAATGGACACGAACTGCCCTCATCTTCGTAGGTGAGCGGGTTCAGAGACAAAAAGCATCTCAAAACAGAAGCAGAAAATGGCAGATACTCTGCCCCCTCTGGCTCCGCCCTCAGACTGGCACAACAAGCTGGTTAGAGCAGGTAAAGGTGCCCGACCAGAAGCCGAAAGGGCCAGAGGAACATCTGGAGTGAAGCTCCTTCTAAACCCAGGGTGTGAAAGGTGCATGCCATTTCCAATTCATCCTCAAATGACTACAAAGAAGGAGAAAAAAAAAAAAAACAGATATATGCAACCAAATATAAAAGCCTGTTCTAGAACTGGAGTGCTAGTATCTTGACTGCATAGCTGAAAATGTAGTTGCACGTGACAAAAATGAAAACCTACGCAATCTTAAACTGCTAAATGACACATATGGCATTTCAAGTGACATTCGTCTGTAACACTTTTCCCACAACACCCTTTCAGTTTTGAGATGAGGAGCGACAGGCAGTATCTGGCACCTCTAAGAAATTAAATCCATCCCCTCAGAGAATGTAAAAATAAATAAATCCAATAAATCCATTACCTCAGAGTCTTGATTTAGGAACTAAGTGACTGTGTCAGTTTCTTCAGTTAGAACACCTTATGAAAAGTATTTTTCTGGGAAAATTCTACAACCTCCTCTTCCATCTCAAGCTAACCCACCTACAACTCATTTATAAAGAAAGTAAAAATAAAGGGTAGTCATTTCTTCCTCAAGCATCCTTGTAGCTTAATTTGATATGGGAAGTTGGTACTGTCAGCCATAAGGCTTTGTCTATATAATGTTACTTTTTTAATCTCCACAAAAAAATACCGCTTTAGACCAAGAAGGTACAAGTATCAATTACAAGGAAAAAGAAAAGAAATAGAAAAATAATAAAATTCCAAGTAACAGTTTGGCATGCTTCTTAGAGGCTTGATTTGAGCTGAACAAGGTGTGGGTTCTAAGAGGAAAAACAATAAGCAATCACATTATTTTGGACTATGACTGGAGACAGGCACAAGGTTAGGGCATCGAAATATGTTAGAATGGGATTGCAAATTACAATGAGAGACAAGCACACAAATTCCTTCTTAAGGTCAGAAAGCCAAGTACTGAAAAATTAAGGTTGGTGTATATAAAACAGCAATCTTGACTTCATTTTTGTAGACACATGCAATTGTTTACTCATATGTGTAAGCTTCTAAGACTCCGTAATCATCCAGAAATCTCATTTCAACAGCAATAGAAAGAATGGAGGAAAAAAAAATAGTTTGCATTCTTTAGCAATCATGACAGCATATTCTGAAGTACTGTTCTTATTAAAAGGCATTCCAAACTGCTTACACCCGTATATTTCACTGAACTCTTCCCCCACACCCAATCTCTCTTGAAAGAGACCAAGACCATGCACACAAAATTTACCCAGAACATATTCAGCAGTGTTTACCCCCATCCCTACTGAAACCTGTGCATAAGCCATGTAAGTCAGTAATTGTTGAACAGGTGGGTACAGGACAAGCTATAAGAGGTACTACCTCTTATAGCTTGTCCTGTACAGCTATAAGAAGTGCTGAATATTAAACGCATTAACACTTAGCAGTAGATTGAAAATAGCTGAAAATAACCAGATGAATTTAAGTTCATAATATACGAAAAATATTATGATGCGATATAAAGGATTATGAATCGAAAATTCAATTAGAAAACATTTTGAATTAGAAGATTACTGTGTTTACTTCATATATATACACACACACACATATGTATATACATATATATATACATATATATATGTATATACATATGTGTGTGTGTGTAGATATATATGAAGTAAACACAGTGTATATATATATACACACATACACACACACACCCCTCCAAATTTAGGGATTGTCTATTCCTCTATAGTGATTAACACGTTGAAACAGAGCAGCAATTCTTATTACCACTAACACTAGTTGTAAAAAGGAGGCAAAGAACCTCAGGCAGGATCTCCTTACTCTACCGCATGGATTCCTGAACCTGGCCACATCACGGAGCGTACAAAGGGTAAATAACACACACAGCTACTTCAGGCCAAGCAAAATATTTTTAAATGCTTCACCTGGTTCTACCACCAAACCTACTCAAATCTGGCTCTTATTTGGCACCAGCCCCACTTAAAGTCTATTATGGACTGCATAGTCCTAAAAGGCTCTCACAGAAGCAGCGTAGTACCAAACTGCTATCACAGCTTTCTCTTTATAGACTGTGTCTGGATGTTGTTTGTTTTTGCACACAACTCCATAACAAACATCTTTCCTGATACTGCAGTGGTGTGGGAAGGGACCAACACATGCACATGCTTCTGGAAAGACCACCACCACTGCTGCCCATCTCTTCAAGGCTCCCAGAGGCACTCAACCATCCTGCCACCAGCTACAAAACACTCGGTAAAAACAAAAGCTATGATCACATTACGGCAGGGAGCAGTGGGGAGTGGGTGTGGGGGAAGGAAGATAAAAACGAAAAAAAAAAAAAGAATAGATCCACAACTGTTCTCAACAAGTGACTTTTTCTCCAGCTACCCAACTCTTTTTCATTTAACCACCTAAAACATGTCCTATTTTTTCCCAGTCTGTGCATCCCTTCAGTTAGAGTCTGCTGCTTGGGCGGGCTTGCTTTATGCAATACCCAGGGATTAGCTATAAAAATAAAACTCAGAATCAGGACCAGGCATTTCTGAAATAGTTATGGTGCAACGTATTTACAAACAGCATGCACCCAGGCACTTGCATTGATATATTCGTATTTTAAAAACTGTAGCAAAAGATGCCCCGTGGATCATTCCTACAGTTCAAAGCTTAGCTTTGAAGATTAACATCTAAATACAAACACTGTACTACAATACCCACACCCAATTAATGCTTGTAAATATTGATCCTTGACACATATGAGCAGGTTTTTTTTGCAGAAGGCAAAAACTTCTCACATCTGATACATTTCCTTAAAAGGAACATCAATGCACATAATGATATCTACTTACATTTTAAGGGTGGAGCAGTTCACCTTGAGAGAGAAAAATGAGGTACATAGCAAGACTAGTCCTACTGTTCATCTCACTTTACATTTCTGCATTTCAGACAAAAATTCCAAAGTGAACCACAACTTTCCATCATCTAAAAATACCCTAGTGTCGCTCTGTCCACATGCTCCTCACAGACACAGAAAAAAAAAGCATACTAATTTCCTTCCACTCCCTTAGCTTCATGTATTCATGGTTATCAGGTAGCTTTTGCTGCTCTGCCAATGGAATGTCAGCACAGCTTTTTGTTCAATCCACAGAAAGTTTCCTGCCTTGCCCTAAAATAGTGTTATCCTTCAGTCACTGTTATGTCACCATTTCTTTACTGCGTTGCTGGCCTAAGAGCTAACTAAAGCACATTGAAGGCCAGCTAAATACTAGACAGAAATAAATATCTATTCCTCAATCCATTCCACCGTTGTCCAGTAATTTTAACACTTCCACTTCAGGGGACATACTCGGTTTATGCCATTTCCAAATCTCAAAAATGTCTTGGTGATAGTGCATGCTTTGTTTTCCAAAGTTGGAAACTTGGCTCTAGAAGAATGACTTTGCCATATTAATCGCACTTTGAGATGCACACTTTTAGGACCTAAAGGGGGCCAAAAGGAAAGCTTGGGTAGGAACTCTTTGTCAGGGGGTGTAGTGATAGGACAAGGGATAATAGCTTTAAACTAAAAGAGGGTAGGTTTAGGTTAGATAATGGGAAGAAACTCTTCACTCAGACGGTGGTGAGGCACCGGCACAGGCTGCCCAGAGAAGCTGTGGATGCCCAATCCCTGAAGTGTCCAAGTCCAGTCTGTATGGGGCTTTGAGCAGCCAGGTCTGGTGGGAGCTGTCCCTGCTCATGGCAGAGGGGTTGGAACTGGGTGGTCGTGAAGGCCCCTTCCAACCCAAACCATTCCATGATTCTATGCTTCTAGCTTTTATTATAGCAAACTGGGTTATGGTATGACCTCAGACTGCTTATGGA
The DNA here is from genome assembly GCF_964211835.1 of Anser anser. Classification (NCBI taxonomy): domain Eukaryota; kingdom Metazoa; phylum Chordata; class Aves; order Anseriformes; family Anatidae; genus Anser; species Anser anser. The sequence continues at coordinate 25,567,886 of NC_139723.1, read as the reverse complement.
ACAAGAGTTGCATATTTGCCATAGATGTTCCCAGCCTCAAACACTGTTACTGTTACACAAATAAGAGTCACTGTCCTGAAAAAAGTGGGTTACTTTTCCAGGTAAGAAAATCCCAGCTGAAGGGAAAGACGAGGAAACTTAACATGGTAATTACAACCTATTTCCTGTTTCATGCTGAAACATGATATACTGTTCATGATTTATTGTTTCATAGCACTATAAAACTTTCAAATTTCAGCACCGAATACTTCACAGCAGAAGTGTACTACATCTATGATACCCACTAGCTCCTGTCAAGCTTTTAGACAGAAACACAGAAGGTAAATTTTGATAAAGAAAATTTTAATATCTACTTAGGACAAGATAATGCTTTATGGAACAGCTGGCAAGCAAGCTTAGCAAGGCAAGCACTCCCTAAATGAGCTCAGCAGAAACTTCACAGTGAAATCTTACACCTTACACTGCCATTTGTTTTTCCATGTTGGCCTTACAGGTGAGCAAACAGATTATGTTGAAAAGTTCATTTTTATTTAAAGATGGCTCAAAGCATCCAGCAAGTCAGACATGTTTGAATTAGTCAATTAAAACAAAGGATTTGAATCCCTTCATAAATAGTGAAACGAAAACGCAAAATCACAGCAACAATCTAGGCAAAACACTAAAAAGGGCAGTATACAGAGCTGTAACATTTTCCTCAAGAAGAGTTCACATATTAAGAAGAAAAGCATAGATAGAAGAAGAAAACAGAAACTATTGCAACTGCATCATGTTTTATTATTGATTCATTTATTTGCCCTACACATAAAGTACCTAGGTAGACATAAAGAACACAAATTTATAATTCTACGTCAGAGCACAAAATGAATAGGAAATTGCTTCTGGTGGGGATTTGTCATTTACATAGAACCTTCTGTGGCAGTTTGCAAAAAAAAAGAAAAAGTAAATAGTATTGTGAAAAGATTTTCTTAAAAGTACATTGAAAAGACAGAGCATGCTAAGAGAAACAGTTTAACAAGCCTTCAAGCAAAGCACTTTTTGCTTATCTACATGTAAATCCGATTTCTTAGCTCTCCTTTGAAAATAAACAACAGCAGCAGCAACAAGCACACACAGAGTTATAATCCTAAACCCATATCTACTGGTAACACATGCAACACCTGTCCTTAACACCAGTTTAAATAAAAACAAACCACTCCATTGTAACAGTCAGTTTGAGTTTCACCATGAAAGAGCAAACAGTTATAACAAAATAAACAACGGTTATGATGCTACCACTCTTGATAATAATCCCAAGTCACAGACTGCTTGGAAGGCAAAACAATGAGCTATTGTAGTAACCAACTAACCGTACAATACAGTTAGCATATCTAACTTATCTAATCCAGTCAATCATATTTTGATGTGGTTTGAGAGGAGAATAATGCTGTACCAGATAGCACCATACAGAGATACTGCTGAAAATTGCCCTGATGCCTGAGCAGAGGCAGAACTCCACAGCACATGCTCTCATTATCTCCCAACAACAAAAAGGAGGAAGGTGGTTGAGGCATTCCTCAGGCAGCAGCAGGCACCACACCAACACCCAAATATCTCACCCCCAGAAAGTTTCAGTGTTTCTTTCTAGGAGCTGATGCTGCCATGTCAACACAGCACTTAAGGGAGGCCCAAAAGCATGGGGTACTTTCTGTGTCTGTGCTTAGTCTACAAAATGAACACCAAGAAAACACTATGGAGATATGCATTAAGATTTTAGCAAAATCAAAGATACTAAAGAAAAGACAGTTTGACATAGCTCGTAAGAACTTACAGATGACAAACCAACTTAGATTTTGATACAAATGAAAGATGTATGGCAAAGATCAGTGTACAGATACCAGGTGCATCACATTCTTCATGTCCACAGTGCGACATGACTGTTTTGTATTTTACTTAACTGTAAAACACAGTTATGAATATATAATAACTTGTATAAGCATAAAACAGGAACATAGAATGAACGTAGCTGTTCATTACATTGCCAACTTTTAGTTACTTTTCTCAATCTGGGAACATGACAGCCCCCACTGTTGAAGTTCTGGCTTGCAAATGAGTCAAAAATAACAGTCACAAAGTTGAATATCCTGGGCCTAATCCTATCTGATTGTGTGTGATTAAGATGAAACAATGTGATTTTCCTTAATCCTCCTTTGAAAGAGGGAAATAACTCAGGGTATAGTTCATGGAAATTTAATACTGTAATCACTTAAGACCTGCTATGGACACCTCAAAGTTTAAGAAAATGAAAAAATAAACCACCCGACAGCTTATGTACAGCAAGAGAAAAGGCCTCAGAGAATTCATACATGCAAGACGCTAGAATTGTTTAAAGATGAGAAATGGTTTACTCCTTTACAAAGCCTGTGTTACTGTCCTTTTTCCAGAAGCTTTGTTAAATCAGGGACAAAACTACAGACTGTAATAATATTTGCTTTATTGGGTTCAGAGTGCATTCTTTGAGCAAACACTAACAATGTTTAAGTTTGAAATTGGAGGGTAGGTAAGAAGTAAGACAGTTTTCTGTCACATTTAATTTAAAAGCATATCCTTCTACCGTCAGATCAACACCAGCTTGACAGGCAGAAGAGTGCTCCAAGGCAGACAGCTGGCCACAGCTCTACTCTCTCACGTACTAGAAAAATGCTAACCCAGAGCAGGAGCTGATATGGCTAACAGCAGCAGCCACCACAATCAAAATAAATAAAACCTATTTAATTTCTACAGAATAAGTTTTGTGCCCACGTAGAAACAAATAATTAACCTTACTCGCACCAATCTGTTGGCCTCTTTCTACATTAGAAAACGTGAGGAGACGTATTAAACACAACCACCTCAAAGGCTTGGATGCCAGTACAAAGTCTAAAGCAAGGAAAATGCATCCTTGGTGGAAGAGGACTGGGTCAGGGAATACTTAAGCAAACTGAACAGACATAAGTCCATAGGCCTTATGGGATCCACACAAGTGCTGAGGGAGCTGGTAGATGTGATTTTAAGGCCACACTCGATAACGTTTGAACAATCCTGGTGACCCAAGTAAGTACGCAAGGTCAGGAGGACAGCAAATGGTCACTCAAATCTTCAAAAAGGGCAGGAAGGAGGACCCAGGGAATTACAGGCTGGTCAGCCTCACCTCAATCCCTGGGAAGATTAGGCAGCTAATTATAGAAACCATTTCCAGGCAGAAGAAGAAAACCATCAGAAGGATTCAGCACAGATACACCAAGTAGAAGTCATACTCAGCCAGCTTCAAAAGCTTCTACAATGAAATGAAAGGCCTGGTAGACAAGGGGAGAGCAGTGGATATTGTCTACTTTGCCTTACTTCAGTAAGGTTTTTGAAACTTTGTCTACTTTGCCTTACTTCAGTAAGGTTTTTGAAACTGTCCTCAGCAAGATCGTCATAGACAAGCTGTTGAGATGGATAAGCAGACAGTGAGGTGGACTGAAAGCTTGCTGTAAGGACAGGCCCACAGGGTGGTTATCAGTGACATGATGTCTAGTTGGAGGCCAGTAACCAGTGGTATACCCAAAGGGTCAATACTGTGTCAGTCCTGTTTAACATCTCCATTAATGATCTAGATGATGGAGCAGTGTGCCCTCAGCAGCTTTGCTGATGACACAAAACTGAGAGGAGTGGCTCATACACCAGAGGGTCATGCTGCCATCCAGAGGGACTTCAACAAGCTGGAAAAATGGGCTGAGAGGCACCTCATGAAGTTCAGCTAAGGAAAATGTGAAGTCCTGCACCAGAGGAGGAAAGAAGCTTGGCAGAAAAGGACCTGTGGTGCATCCTTATGGACACCAAGTTGAACATGAGCTCTCAATGTGCCTTTGCAGCAAAGAAGGCCAGCTGTGACTGCATAAGGAACAGTGTCATTAGCTCACCAAGGGAGGTGGTCCTTCCCCTCTCCTCAGCTCTCGTGAGGCCACATCTGGAGTACAGTGCCCCATTCTGGGCTCCTCAGTACAAGAAAGACATGGGCATACCAGAGGGAGTCCAACGAAGGGCCACAAAGTTGATGAAGGAACTGTTCAGCCCAGAGAAGAGATGTCTCAGGGGGTGGTTCTTATCAACTTTGATAAATACCTGAAGGGAAGGTGCAAAGAGGATGGAGCCAGGCTCTTTTCAGTGCTGTCCTGTCACAGGACAAGAGGCAAGGGGCACAAAATGGAAGACAGGAGACTTCCTCTGAACATCAGGAAGTATTTCTCTACTGTGTGTGTGACCAAATACTTCTAGTTTTTGTCTTTGTTTCTCACCAACTACTCTATTTTAAGTGGCAATTATCTTAATTTTCCAAGCCTAGTCTGTTTTGCCTGTGATAGTGACTGGTAAGCCATTCACCTGTCTTTATACGGACCCACAAGCTTTCCCATCTTATTCTCTCTCCACTGTTGAGGAAGCGGAGTGAGAGAGTGGCTTGGGGTGGGGTCTGGTAGCCATTGAAGTGAAGTGGTTATGTAACTCTAAAACAAAGTAGGCCAGTTTTAGATGCAAGTATACCAACATAACTCCAAGAGTAACATCAGTTTGCAGTTCGTAAAAAGGTCAGCATGTGACAATTCCTGCCCTTGAGTACTACCATCCATTCATTTAAAAGATAAAAAAATAAAAATAAAAAACAACCCTCCCCAACAACTTCAAATAAAATTAATATCCCAAATACCGTACTGCTTGACAAAGACCTTATCTCAAAGATCAATTTTATAGATATTGTCTCAGTGTCAGTTCTGAGGTAATAACTAAATATATACTATTTTGATTGAAAAGAAATTATACATATCTCACACACACACTGAGTAACTCAAAAATTTTTCCTAAGCCAACTGACATGGTTGTATGTAGGTCAAATTGTCCTGACAGGGACAAAAAAGATGAAATAAGACAGAGATGAAGATCTTCATGATTTAAACATCCTCCAAAAGAAAAAGCCCTGGTGCTTACCAAAAGCAACCACAGACAGAGTCCTGTTGCGAGCATACAGTTTCTTAGCACTGCGTAATGGAATATATCTTGCATATTAATGGAAAATATATTCATTTTTTTTGGAAATATTTGCTCCTGAAAGCACTAGCACAAACTTGAGAGTTCAGGTCAGTCTGTATAAAGAGGGCATACAGTTTTTGGCAGTGGTCTTCCAAGTTTCAATAAAGTGTTGATTTCCCTAACTCAACTGCTTGAAGAAAAAAGTACTCTGTATTAAATGAAAATACTACCTGACAAAAGTTAATCAAGTGCAAAAGAGGGCACAAAGCTCATTAATTATAAACAGAGCAGAAAAATGAAGCGAAAACTGTAGAAAGACAGACCAACTTGGAAAAGCCAATTATAGATAAACAAGTGTTTTAAATAAGTATTTTGAAGATGTAGCTACAAAGCTGAGAGTTATTTTGTCTTAAAAAGAGAAAAAGAGAAAGCTCTCAAAGTGACAAACCAATGAGATCATCCACTAGTATTTAATGATAAACAGTTGTTATAAATAGGAATGTAGGGATAAATTAAACCAAAAAGCCTACAAGTGTCAAACACGATAGCCCTAGTACTCTCTCCTTGTGAGTTAGCATAGTATTGTCAGAACAGCACATCACACTTCCCCTCCCCAAAATATTCAACTTGATAGACATAAAAGGTTTTAAAGAGAGCTTTAAAGAGGTCTGGTTCTGTCTGGTTCCAGATCCAGTTATCTGAACTAGCAGCAGGAAAATTCTGCCTGCCATTCCCCCGCCCGCCCACCCCCCCCCCTTTTTTTTTTTTGCTACTCCTTTACCATCATAACAGAAAAGAAATGTCCCAGTTTCAAATCAGGTAGGACAGATGCCTGAGTATTGCAAAGGAAGAAGTAACCAGCAGAACAACTTTCAGAAAAAAATGGTCTACAATGAAATTTGATGGGTTGAAGAAACGAACAGTAGAGACTGGATAAACAGAGAGACAGGACAAAACAGATAAAAGGTCAGCCTAGCTAAGACCTAGCAGGGAAGATGGGGATCCTGGGACTTAGGGTCAGGAAACAAGAGGCAGGAGTGGCAGTCAGCTCTGCCCACTGCCAGAAAGGTCCATTAACTTTCTTTCCTCCAAAAAGATCTTGGCAGCGTCAAGAAATTCAATGACTAAGGTGGCTTTATGCCACAGTTAGCCACCTTCTGGCGCACTTTTGTCCATCAAGTTTGTACCAACAAACCTTAGCAACTACAGACAGTACCTTACAGATGAAGCTGCCAACATTGTAAGAAATTAACCGTGAGAAACTTTCATATTGTATTTCACAGTGCATAGAAATTCTTCAGAAAGCACTCAAGTGTAACAAGATAATTATTTATAGTCTATTTTGCAGGCATATTTAGTACAAACATGTCCACTAAATGGATAGTCAGAACAGAGTATGAATAAAAGAGGTCAAACAGAATAAATAAATAACAAGAACACTATTTATAGCTGCAAAAAACTGCAAATTGCCTGAAGATGACAGGAAACTGCACTTATGCAAATGAAGAGAGTTGAGCTTGAGCTTAATTAAATCATTAATCCTTTTTGTTTGCAAGTCATTTTCAGAAAACACTTTAGCTTGACATTAGGAAAGTACTGTATGTGCAATATTACATACAAGTCATCTTGAACATTTTGACATTGCTTCTGTATTCATAAGAAAAAAATCCTTAGTTTGCAGTTTCTGAAGCTTTTTTCCACCTTTTTTTTGTTGTTAAAGCTTGTTTTCCAGTGCAAATTCATTTTGAAATCTCCTTGAGACCTCCTTATTTGTTTACTTCTTGCTGTCATATAGTATCCTGACAAAGCAAGGTGCTACACTATGAAGCACTAGGCAGTAGGCCTACCATAAATTAAAAAAAAAAATAGCAAAATACAGTTGACAAAGGCAAAGTGCTTCTGATTAACTTTGCTAGGCTCTACCATTAGATATCACAGAATACAGCTAACCTCACCCAGAGGGACCTTCCCCATGCAAAAACAAAACTTCCATCTCTAAGTAGGGAATGTGTCATAGCAATTCTAAAAGCCTCAGTATAGGTATTCTAAGATGTCTAAGCACTAATGTACACCCAAAAGCATTGCTTAACATTGCTACAGTGTGCTGAAGCTCTATTTCACTCTTTCTTTGACACATAATACCAGTGTCACTCTTTTTAACCTAGTAATGTTTTGGGTTTTTTTCAATTTTAATTTTACATAGTTCAAATATCAGAAATAGCAATAAAGGAACTGTTTGTAACGGAAGTTGAATTCTTTTCCCTAAAGAGACAGAGAAGCATTAGGTTTGTTTCCTACCTGCATAAAGTTTCTGGATCTACAGCATGGCCATTTCAAAAATAAATGAAACCATTTCATTTAACTGATAAACCATTTCATTTAACTGATAACTAACTACAGGCAACTACCCTGAAATAAGTAAAAAGTAGCAAACAACAACAAAATCTATATTCTATTCTTCCCCCCCAAAAAAACACAAACAAACAAACAATTTTGCTTCCACTCTGATTAGATTCAAATGCCAACTATAGCAGGAAAGACTGAATTTATCATCATTTCAATACAAGTGACCCAGATCTCCACGGAAACATATCATGAGTTCAATGGCAGTATATTACCTGATACAATAACACAGATAATCTAGTATTGCTACCTGTATTATTCTCACAAACTCTTACGAAAAAAGGCTAAGCAGCACATGACACTGAAGCCACTTTTAGAATACCAACCTGCAAATCACAGCCACTCTTTTGAAGACGTTTATTGCAGAAAAAAAGATAGCAATGGCGTATAAAAGCAGTTTTTTATTTATTTTTTTGCCAAAAGCAAAACAGAAGAGAAGATTTTGTAGGTATCCACTTCGTTCAATTCAATTTGCTCTGAAAATGAAATGGATCACGTTAGATAAAAAGCAGTGAAAATGAAGAAATGCGTATTCCATAAATCCCATGGGATGTGGTGGAGAACCAAAACAGTAGTATAATATGGACCAAAACAAAGGCAGACAAATACAATGTTATTTTGTTTGATCTTTTCACAAAGAAGGGTAAAAAAGCTTCACTCTTTTTCATGTTATCTGGCACTCCTCGTTTTGTTTCAAGACACGCAGTTTTACCTGTAAGAGTTTTCTGAGCATACAACATCAGCATATGAATAAGCTTTATGCGCATTTCTGCTTTCACAAGTTACGTGACTATGAGCCTAAAAAAAGACCTCTTTTTTAAAAACAAACAAACAAAAATTGAAAAGAAGCCTGCTCTGAAAAATTTAATTCACTACCTCTTCTTTAAACTTCGGTCCAATCGTTCCGAACGCACCACACTATGATGTCGTGTGGGTACCCATGTAGCAGACATTTTGTCCAAGATCACAAGCTCCTCAAACAAGCCACACCTGCCCTACTGGGCCTTGTACTCAAGGCATGGGAAGTCCAAACGTCAGCATGGGCAGCTGCTGTAAGGGAACGTGATGGAGTGTCCCAGGGTGGCCTGTGCTGCACACTCGTGGACTAGATGAAGGAGATAACATCACAGCATGTTAGGCAATGATATGTCATTATATATAAATTCTGTAGATAAGCCACAAAAGTGCTAACCAAAAGAAGATGCTTTTAGCTTTACTTGAATCTGAAGTCCCAAATGACAAAACTACCAGGAACTCTACTTTATTTATGGGAAAAATATAAGCAAGTGAAAGGACAAAAGAGACCACAAAAGGAAACTAGGACAGTGGACAGACCGATGGTCCCCTCTGCTTCCACACTCAGCTGAGAAAGGGAGAACTCCTCAGAACCTATTAATTACCCCAACCTTTTGCAGTGGTTTTACCCTTCTGGGCAACTGAACTCTACTACAACCACTCTCTCACTCCCGTTCCTCAAAGGGAAAGGGGGGAAAAATATGATGAAAAGGGGTAAAGGGGTGAGATAAGGACAGGGAGATCACTCTACAACTATCATAACAGGCAAAACAGAGTCAGCACAAGGAGATGAATAAAATTTATTACCTATCTCTAGCAGACTAGAGCAGTGAGAAACTAAAAACAAACTAAAACCACCTTCTCCCTATCTACTCTCTTCTACTTTCTCCCCCTGAGCAGCACAGGGAAATGAGCAATGGGGGCTGCAATCAGTGCCTAATGCTTCGCCTCTGCAGCTCCTTCACAGTCACTACCTGCCCCTACTCCACGTGGGGTCCCTCCCATGGAATACCATCCTTCCTGAACTGAGCCTGCGGGGGCTGCCCACAGGCAGCAGCTCTTCAAGAACTGCTCCCACATGGCTCCGTACCACGGGGTCCATCCATCCCCCAGGAGCAAACTGCTCCAGCACGGGTCCCCCACGGGTGGGCGGCAGCTCCCCCCAGACCCCCTGCTCCTGCGTGGGCTCCTCTCCATGGGCTGCAGCTCCGGCCCGTGGCCTGCTCCTGCGGGGGCTCTCCATGGGCTGCAGCCTCCTCCAGGCCACATCCACCTGCTCCACCAGGGGCTCCTCCACGGGCTGCAGTGTTTCCGCTATCACTGTGCAAAAAGTGGTTATGGGTCCCAACAGTTTGGGCTCTCTCCCAAACAGACTGCATCCAAACAGTATAGACTGCCCCAAGATCACTCAGATGACCACGCAGCCATTAGAGGCTGGAACAGCTGGAGAACGCAGCCTGCTCCTCCCTTATTTGCCTCAGTTGGTCAATGAAAACACCTGGAAGCTTCTGACAAAACAACAGCTGGTTATTGATTATCAAATCGGGTTCCCCCACCCCCACAGCTCTAGCACCCAGCATTGCCACTTTCCTTGAGTGAGTCGAGTCTGAAGCCGTGGCACCATCCAGATAGCATTTAATCCTTGGAAGCCCAGCTGCTAAAGAACTGCAGGAGCAACCTGTGCTCTCCTGGCGTGCTGCTGCCCTGAGCTATCGACACAGCCCCATCATTCACCATGGGCTGGCAGCCCCACATTTGGAAGATTTCAGTATTTCTCCCACACAGTAGATCACTCAGCTATGTGGATTATGTTATCCACATTGCTCGTCTCACAGAGCGGGAAGTGGGAGAAGCACTGAGTGATATTACAGAGACTATGCAAAATTATGGCTGGGGAACTGATAATCAAAAAATTCAGAAATATGAAAAAGAAGCAAAATTTGGAAGGATAATTTAGCAGGGCCATTGTAGAAAGATATCCAAGTCAGCTACACAAAACATATTCTATATAGCAGAAATGCAGAGCAGAGCAGAAGTACAAGTTTATTAGTCTTTGGGGTTTTGGAGGCAATGTATGCCATATTTGGTCCAGACCTTAAGACCATTATAAACAAGGAAAAAAAAAAAAAGTCAGTTCTTTCATGAAGAAAAGGAAGCAACCACCTCTGACCAAAAAAAAAATGCTTATTAAGCAGTGTTAGGCCAAAAGATAGCCAATAAGCCTTTCAAGCTCCAAGCACTGGATGAGGCTCATTGGAGCCTATGACAGCAAATGGACAGGCTACATACATGATTGGGACTTTGGTCATAGAGGTTGTCCCCATCGGTGCAAAACTAAATATTTGGGCTGTTTTTTCAGCCCTAGCTGAAACAAAGAATCACCCAATGGGCCAAGGTAACTGATATTGGGGCTCCTGGCCTTACATTGGGTACCACCAAATGATTGTATTCAATAAATTGGGAAGACATAATGGACTAGTACTATGAAATGGAAATGGTGAATTTCTGTGTGGCCTCTACCAGCCCAAATACAGTGAGTGCTTTACGGGAGAAAATAGTACAAATTGGCTTAGGTAATCACATTTTCTATCCAGTCTGGTCTGCCTCCATCTTGGCTGCAGTAGGCTCCATCGTATGAGCAATTAACCCAAGAGCAGAAGCAAAATGCATGGTTCACTGATCAGTCAACAAGATAATGCTAAAGAGAAACACCAACGGAAAGCAGCAGCCTTTAAAATGGCTCAACAAGCCTTCCTAAACTACCAAGAGAACAGGAGGAACAGCCAATATGTCAAACTGATAGCTGTGGCTATGGTGCTGGAAGAACTGACAGCCTCAGAAATCTTTATACTGGCTCTTGGGCAGTATATAAAGGTCTCACACTGTAGTCTAGTGATGACAAGCAGATGACTGGATGATATGCAGCAAACCTCTCTGGGGTCAGAATTTGGAGAACACCCAGCCACACCCAGCAGACAAATCATACTGGGCTACTTCCAGAGTCAAGGTTTATAGTCAGGTGGTGGTAGCAAACAACTGGCTGTATTTCCTCCTGTACATGCTGACCAGAAGGCCACTATCAAAGGTGTTTGCTTATTAAGCCAATGGTGAGGTATTTCTACTTGTATTCAATCAGTTAATGGCTCACAGGACAAACAGTCCAGAACAGGGCTGGTGAAAACCACGTAGGACGAGTTTATCATATACTCCATCATCCCTGGGGAACCAGTTTAGTAGAGCATAATATCATCTTACTAAAAGAACATTTGTGAATTCTTCCACCTACGCACACCTTGTAGAACCAGCCAACAGTGCTGGCACAAGCAGTAGTAAGTCTGAATAGAGGGGGGAGAGTCCAAGGCTACACCACTTACCAACTATCGTTAGGTCACCACCACACAGAAATGTCTATTGGGTTTGTGTCTGAAACAGGATATGAATTTAATCTCAGCACAGGACAGACAATAACGTTTACAGAGGACTCTCTCAGGCAAACTGATCTCTTCCAAAATGCTGGTCCAAGAACAGGAGGCTATATTCTTAATTTTGGCATACTCAGCCAATACTCTTTAATATGCTCCACAGACGTGATTTCAATCTGTTTTTGCAGAAAGTGGATATGGGTAATCTCCTTGAGAAGTCTCAGTATTGCACAAATCCGCAGCGACATCTGTCGGCAACCTGTGGATTACACCGATGCTCCAAGTCTTACCAGTCCAGAATATTTTGGCAGTCAATGGATACTATGGTTGGAGCTAAAACACCCATGTTTAAGTAGATGTCTGTGCTGATTGACACCTCAGAGTGTCAGGAACGGGGACCTCAGAAAAGTGTGTGTATGTTAGGGATGGAGGACGGCCAACATGGGAAGGACCTCCATGTTGTTGACACTCACAGATTGCTATGTATTGCTGACCACTTAAAGACAGAAAAACAGATTATTCTCATCAGTAACAGTTTCACAGAATCACAGAATGGCCGAGGTTGGAAGGGACCTCTGAAGATCATAGAGTCCAACACCCCTGCTGAGCAGGATCACCTAGAGCACATTGCACATGATGGCATCCAGGCGGGTTTTGAATATCTCCAGAGAAGGGGACTTCACAACCTCTTTGGGCAACCTGTTCTAGGTTCACTCATCTAGGCTGCATTTCTTGAGCTTGTTTATGAGGATGTTATGAGAGACAGCGTCAAAAGCCTTGCTGAAGTCAAGGTAAACCACATCCGCTCTCCCCTCATCTACCCAGCTAGATTTATATGAAAGAAAGCTAATAACTAACTTTAAACATCTTTGGTGCAAGAGAGTTATTAAGGGTCATTCCACAATGGAAAGACTGTAATAAGTCACTGCTACTACCATCACAGCTTATGACTTACGGAAGATACAAAAGATAACTGTCTTTCCTGAGTGAATTATATGGGCAATTTCTTACGGGAGTTAGATGGTATTATCATATAATCCACTGTTTTAACAATTTAAACACACTTAAAATGTTGAGACCTTACCCTAAACAAACATGTTTTCAGGCCTGCAAAGCTACTGTCAGCAAAGAACAACCTCAAGCTGTTGCTGGAGTTGGACCTATACCATGCAGCAGCAGATTCACTCAGAACCCCCACATAAGCACTATCATTCTCCATGAATTTCCAGAACATCTATATAGCACACTGTTTCAGAGAACTGTTATTTTAAGTACACAGTCTAAATCACCCAACAATGTGCATTTTGCACAGTTCCTCATAACATCCTCATAGACAAAGTGATGAAAAACAGCCTAGAGGAACAGACAATGAAGAGGACTGACTGAGTTGCCAGGCTCATATGTGATCAGCAGCACAAAGACCAGCCATAAGCTGGTCACCAACATTATACGCCAGGAATAAATACTGGGTCCAATCCTGTTCAACATCTTCATTAACGATCTGGGTGGAGGGGAATACTGTACCCTCAGCACATTTGCAGATAACACAAAACTGGGAGGAGTGGCTGACAGGAGAAGTCCTGTACCAGGGGAAGAACAACTCTATGCACTGGTATACGCTGAGGACTCACCAGGTGGAAAGTAGATTTGCAAGAAAGACCCTGAAGGTTCTGAAGGACAAGACAGAAAGGAGACAGCAACTCATTGCTCTTGTGGCAAAGCCAGCCAAGGACATCCTGGCCTGCATGAGGAACAGAACAACCAGGAGGTCAAAGGAGGTGATCTTTCACTTCTAGACAGCCCTAGTGAGGCCACACCTGGAGTACTGCGTCCAGTTCTGGGCTCCCTCGTGCAGCAGAAGCATGAACATACTGGACAGGGTCCAGGAACAGGCTATAGAAATTATGATGCTGGGACTGGAACATCTGTCATATGAGGAGTGGTAGGACTGTTTAGCCTGGAGGTGAGGAGAATCAAGGGCGGGAGAGGGTGGAATCTTATCAATATATATATAATTATCGGTTTGATGGGGACATGTGTGAAAGCAAAGACAACAGTGCTAGGTTCTTCTCAGCAGCACCCAGTGACAAGAGGCATGAACTGAAACGCAAGAAGCCACCTTCTTACGAGGGTGGTCAAAGATGGCCACGCACTGCCCAGAGAAGATGTGGAGTACCCATCTATGAAGGTATTCAAAAGCCAACCGGGCACAGTCCTGGTCAATTCAATCTAGCTGAACTTGCTTAAGTGGGGTGTGAGATTATATGTATTAAATTACTTCCAAAGGCTCCTTCCAACTTCAGCCATTCTGTTATTTTGTAGTGATTTCTCTAGGAGAAAGGCATCCCTCTAAGCAGTAAGACAAGGCAAAAAAAAGAAAAGAAAAAAAAAAGAGCATTAAGAAGCATGTTTTCGCTGTCAAAAAAGAAACGAGAAAAACAAAAATAGATACCACTTTAATTAACATTCTCATCAACTGTCACGAGTAATAAAAGCTATGTAACATTTTAAACTGTTTTTTAAATGTATGTATCACAGAAAGGTCTTCTGAAAGGACTACTCTGAATTAACAAACTTTAGAAAACTAATAATTTTGTGATCAAAATATATTAACACTGTTCCAGCAAAAACATCAGTAGGCAAGTAAAAAGCAAAAGCTATTTTGTTTAAACCAAGATAAAGATTTATTAAAATCCACCCCAGAAATCCTAATCTCTTCCATAATGAGATTGGGATTCTTAGTACCATGCAATCCAGCTCCTTAACTGAGTCCAGAGTACAACATGCATAGAAAAGAACTAAAATCCAACCACTCTAAATATAAATAATCCACAGAAAACCAAATAATATAACATGGAAGTCTGAAACAGAGCACTGGTGTTTTAAAGTGAAGTATAGCTTTTCTCTCTGTCCATCCATCCCCCTTCCCTTTTAAATGCAGTATTTAAGCATGAAAACCTATCAAGTCAGCTTTGCAATTTTCTTCTCTCTACTCATTAAACCATCTAGCTTTAGGACCCATGAACGACGCCTAAGGAGAAAAGAACTCTATTATAGCTGACTTGTAAAGCAAAATAATCACTGGAATCCCAGAATCAAAACCAATCCCCCAGCAATAAGTAAGCACTGTTGTTGTGGATAAAACACTGGGCTATAACCGACTTCAATACCTGAACAGATGTAAAGGTGTAGTTTCACACTGAGTAGACTCAACTGAGGAGGGGACAAGGAGGAATCTGCTTCCAAGAGAAAATTCTATGGCTTCCTGGAACAACACAGATGAAGATAGTAGTATAACAGTGCATTGCTGATGTTGGATTGTGAATGCATACTAATGAACATCACAGAGCAAAACATCCAATTATACCCAGTAATAATTGATGTCATCCACAAGTACAGAAGTTGGGAATGTTTTAAACACCTGTTAATGAAGACGTGAGAAGTAACACACTTGCTGCAATACAAGTTAGATACATGAGCCATCCCAGTCTGTTCTTGACTGCCTCCTGTCTTCTACCCCACTTCACATCAGCCTCCTCTTCACTCTTCCAGTGACACCACATTCCTCTGCACACTGGCTTGCTTCAGGGGACTTACCTTCATATCAGCTGCTCTTCTTCTCAGTTCCCATAGCTCTCCTCCAGTTCTCTTCTAATCTCTGTCTCTACTCTCTTCATAGCAAAGCTACATCTCAACCCCAACATGGAATGGCTCACCACCGACACTTAAATTTCTCAACATTATAAGCTACTGACCTCTGAAACTTACTGTTGGAAGCATCAGACAGACAACTTATGGGTTGACATCATCCTGTAGTTTAGAAATATACCTTGGAATTACTTCTGTTTACTATCTACATACCTACATGCAAGTTCATTTTGGTTTCACTGAAGATACATTTAATAAAACAGAATCAAATAGAAGGGGAAATTAAACAGATTCTGAAGTTAGGAATAATTAGAGACAGAAGGAAGTGAAAAATGAAGTGCCAGAAGAAACGAAATATTTATGTTCTATTGGCAGATTATGCCATTGTTCTCTGATGAAATAAGAGATGCTCCCTCCAGACAAAAGAAAACACAATAGAGTTGGTCTAGTGGAAACTGCGTGTATTTTCAGCCATACTATAGCATGAAAGATTATTAGTTAAGCTAGAAGAAACTGCATTAGAATATATATAAAAAATAAGTACGAAACTCATCAAGGAAGGACAACCACAGCCTGCATTCAAACAAGAATGATGTGACAGAGTTTCATTAACTTGGACAGAATCAAAAAAAGCATATCTAATATTCATATAAATGAGACAGAATTAAAATACAATATTCTGCATCTACAGAATCTGCTGAAGCAGTGTTGAAGAGGTATTACTCATTCACCGTAAGTTCAGAATATGATAAAAAAGAAATGGACAATTTTGAGAATCAAAACAATTGAAGTATTTTTAAATTTTTGTTCTTAAGTCAAACGTAGGGATTTTCTGTTCTTATCTACCATTTTATCAGCTGTAAAGAAGAGATGTATCCTGTGAGCATATAATCAAAGCTACTATTATGTATTCATAACAACAAATAATAAAAAGCAATTTTATGTGTTATCCATTCCTATTTTTCTCCATCACCTATCTGTTTATACTAGCGTCATTGTCTTTGTCTGAAAGATCAGGTACAGTCCCAGTCACTGTGTACAAGAAAGATACTTCCAAGCTGTATCCAGCAGGAGAAAGGGCTACTAGAATCACAACAAGCTCTTAATTTTCCTGGTACAAAACAAGTGAAAGCCAAAATCATTGAATCTAGCAGTAAAAAGTCTAAGACAAGACATGATTGTTCTTTATAAAGAAAGCAGAGTAAATACTACAAGGAAGGAAGTAAGAATTAAACTACTGCATCATATTAAACAAGAACAAATGAGTATATGAAGACCATGAAAAATTATATGCTGGAAACTAGATGGACATTTTTGAAACAATCCAGAAAACAAAGACAATCCACAGTATGCCTTAACATGAGTGTCTTATTGTAAAGATTGGAAGACATGATTTACAGGCCTACAACAGAAAGCAAATGCACAGCTAAACAAAAATTCACTTGTATCCTTGGAGGATAAAAGCAAACCAAACATTTATAGTTTTACAGTGGTCCTCTAGGTTTTATCTAGTACCACAGCTTTAAAAAAAGTCAAAAACCTTAAATCTGAAAATGAATAGGCCACTTCCTACACCCAATGGGAGTGTCAGAAGCAAATATACATATTTACCTGTAAGTTATTTAAGCCTCGATTAACCCATCACACTAAGGATCATGACAGAATGATAGATGATTTTAAAAGGGAGCACAAACAAATGTTCAGATTCATAACACATTCCTTCAACCAACCTTTTGAGATACCCTTCTTTTATAGAGATTTATATAGTAAATATTATACTGGCATACCAGGAGCATGAATGCACAACAGCACAGGCTAAAAAATCAGAGCAAGAGGAAGAGGAATGGCATGCATGCTGCAAATAAAGAAATCAAGAACAGCCATAAAATCCAAGAAAGAGTATTGATAACAAAAGGAACCGTCAGGCTCCGATGTAACATGCAAGAGTATACCATGTTATGTGGAACCACAAGTATGTGGCATGACTCATCCTCATCCTTTGTCAAAAGCAAACATAAACGCAGCAAAGATCATGCAACATCATTACCAGTCACAAATAACTCAAAATACATGATGAGGACTTGGCAGGCAGCATCCCTTACCCCCAGCCAGACCAACAGGATACCTCCATCTACCCTGGTATTCATGAACATAGGAGCGTGAAAGAATGAGTACAAAAGGATGAAAAAGAGACCTATGAGAAAATAAATGCAAGTGACTGAAGTGGGTTTTGTTCAAAGTAAAAGCTTTATGTCCCTGTATGCAGTATTGCCTGTGAACTGCTTTCACCTGTTTGATTTGCTCTGATTACATACTCTGTTTAGCTGTTACAGAACCACAGCACCTTAAAACAGACTGTTTTTGTCAAGATGGCCATTGCATCAAATGTAGGAAGTTCAACTCTGCAGCCAGAATAACCTTGGTTATCATTTGTTGCCTTTCAGTTTCTGCAAAGCACAGATTTTTTTTTTCTTTGTGTTGAATGGTGGGATTCCTCTAAGTGAAAGATTTGAATAAAGATAATAAAATACACTGGTAGATGGAGGGAGAGAGAGAGAGACATCTTTCACTGCAAAAACTATGGTAAGTGTTCATGATACATGGAATGCTGCTGAGACAGAGCGCTTCAAACTCATGACTGCTAAGCCTCTTCCTCAGACAGAAGTCAGTCAGCTTGATTCTATTAACTAAATCAGAAAAACTTTCTTCCCATTGGCATCTCTTCATGCATAATCTCCACACACCCTCTAAACATGATTTCTACATTTCGTTCTCTTTCTCACGTACAGATGAAAAGGTTGCCCTCTGCACAATTTGATGCAAACAAACACAAAACAAAAAACAGTACCATCAAGACTTCTATCTAACAAACAGTGAGTTTCAAAAGCCAGTCTCAATCTTGCTTGACTTCATCTCATCCTTCCAAAAATTTATCATAGTTTTACATAGAAAGAAGCTCTCCACACATTTATTCCCACATAATTCTAGTAGCAAATTTACAAAAGTTAGTTTTAACACAAGTTACAAAGTAACCCATAATCATTATGAAATACTGAATTGAAATATTTTTCAATAAAACCTTTACATTTTTCTGTAGGAATATATTGAATCACTATTTAAAAAAAAAAAAAAGAACATTAGGAAGGAGAACATCATCACAGAGAAATGAAGAGTATTATTCATTAAGGAGTAAACGTCACTGTCTCTCAGCAGCCCAGTGTATGTCCATTTTATATATTCTCATTTACTGCCTTAAAAAAAAAAAAAAAAGAAAAAGAAAAAAGGAAGAAAGGAAAACAGAAAAAAAAAAAGCTTAACAAGCAGAGAGAAGGGAAGGCTACTGTTTGACAGATTTTAAACCTACAGATATTAAGAGTCTCATTGGTTCCACCACTTTCCAATTTGCCGTTTTCTGTAATCAGAAAATACTTAGTTGTGCCTTGGGAAGACACCCTGCATTTACTTGATGAAACCAAATTCTGCAGCATGAGAAAAAAAAACACACAGAACTTCAACAATGCTATGTAGTTACAGTACATCCAGTGTTTCTTTCTGTCTCTTTAGCATTACACTGAACTACGATGCTTTAACTGTTTTTTTTTTAATTGCTTGAAATACTTTGACTTGAAGAATACAAAATGTTATTCTAGACCAGACTTGTAAGCCAATCTAGCAACAATTCAGCTGCATAGCCAGCTCCAGATATCCTTCTGAAGACGCAAGAACAGAGTAATACAGTATAACCTGCCGTACATAACATGGAAGGTATGGTATAATCTGTAATCTTCTCCATGAAGTGTTAATCCTAATTGTTAGAAGCTGTTTTCACATACAAATCAGACAATTTCTCTAGCTTGTTTGGCTCAATTTGTGATCATTTACAAATCTTTGTTTGCACTAGTAACTGTAAGTCTGGATATAATTACACACATAAGCATCCCAGGAGCTCTACTAAATTCTTCATCTCAAATATGATCAGTGACAGTCAGATCAAATTGTTATGTGGAAAACTGGCAAGTTAGTGACTTTTAAAAACAGTCTTCATTTCATTGTACACACCATTGTTCTTGAGCACGCAACATGGGTACTTCCCTCAACCTGTCAGAGGAGGACTGCAGCAGAAATCCTGAGCCATGACTACTTGTAAAACCAGGCAACAGGCCAGGAACAAGCTTGTCTTCAATACGTATGCCTTTATCACCACAGTTCCTTAGGATCTACACACAGGAATCAAGAAGAAAATTTCTCTCAAACCGAACACTTCCCTGAAATCAACCACATGCAGGGAAATAACATCTGAAAAAGCAGATTAGTTCATATGCTATTCTATTCGACACGCAGTGGGTTGGAGGGCATCTCACCACTTGACAAGGAAACTGACAAAGCAACGCAGAGGTGGACCTGTACTCTGGATCAGATCTCTCTGCCTCCACAAGCCTGAGGGAGGAAGGTGTGCGTGTTCCCCACGTGCTCTTGGCTGTTTGTCAGCCCACACCCACGGGCCTCTCCTTTCCACTTGCACCTGTAGTGGGACCAGCACATCACAGAAACTAGCTGAGTTCAGGACTCAGCTTTCAAACCAAATTCAACCTGCTTTCCATTTTTTCTGCAAGCACGAGTTGGCAAACGCTCACCAATCTCTGTCAGAATTATTTTTAATCTCCTGATGGTGAGGCACTGGCACAGGTTGCCCAAAGAAGCTGTGGATGCCCAATCCCTGGAGGTGTTCCAAGGCCAGGCTAGATGGGGCTGGGGGCAGCCTGGTCTGGTGGGTGGTGTCCCGGCCCATGGCAGGGGGGTTGGAACTGGGTGGGCTTTCATGTCCCTTCCAACCCAAGCTGTGCTGTGCTATCAGACACACAGTGAAAACAATAACATTCTACAAAATAAATCAGTTAAGAAAATGATATTTGGGGACTGAGCTGTAGCTGTCTGAACGCAAGATTTAGTGCCAACCCTCTTAACGCTGCAACACGCGCGAGGACACGGAGGGGCCCCCCCACGCCCAGGAGGCAGCACCCCGGGCTCCCGCAGTCAGAACTTGCAGTCCCCGCGCCAGCACCCTGCCCACACCGCTGCCTGCCGGAGGAGGTTTCCCTTTTCCCTTTTCTCTTCTCCCTCCCCGCGGAGCCCGAGGCCGGCAGCGGTGTCACCGGGCCCCTCCAGCAGCCACCACCACGAAGTTGGGGGAGAGGCGAACAAACCCCGGACGGGTGCGTGAGCCACAAAATAAGAGAGTTTAAAAAAAAAAAAAAAAAAGGAAAAGAAAGAAAGAAGGAAAGCGACAGCCGTCGCTCGCAGGGCGGTGGGAGCCATAACATCGCGGCTCAGACTCGCCTTGGGGCGGCAGCGAGCGGAGACCCCTCGGTGTTTTGGGGTGACCCGGGGCCCAGCGCCGCCGTCTCCGTCCCCACGGCCCCGGAGGAAACTTCTCCGGCTGAGGACCGGCCACCACCGGCCAGCCGGGACGCGGCACGGCCCCGGCCCCGGCCCCGGTCCCTGTGGCAGCTCCAGCCCCGCCGGCCGGGCCCTCGCCCTCCCGGGGAAGGCGGCCCCGTCCCGCCCGGTCCGGTCCGGTCCGGTCCGGTCCGGTCCCGTCCCGTCCGGCGGGGCACAGCGCCCGGGGCCCCTCCGTCCGCAGACACCGGCGGAGCAAACCGCCGCAGCCACCTCCTGCTCCTCGCCCCCCGTCCCCACTCACTCACCGCGGCGGCCGCGCTCCGCTGGCGGCGGCAGTGACACCCGGGGCTGCCGCGCTCCGCCGCCACCGCCGCGACCCCTTCCTGCCACCGCCCCGCACCGCCCCGGGGTGGAGACAGCCCCGCCACCACCCCCCGCCCCGCACCGCCCGCACCGCCCCGACCGGGACGCGGCGCCGTGCACGTCGCCCTCTGCCGAGCAGTGGCGGGCGGCGGGGCCGAGCTGGATCAGGGCGTCTCGGTCCCCGGCGGCGGGCGGCGAGGTGCCGAGGGCTCCCGGCAGAGGCACGGCCGTATCGCCGGGCGGCCCTCCTCCTTGCCGGTACCGCGTAACTTTGTGCCGGGCTGCTCGCCTCTCGGCCGGGAAGCTGAAGGCCCGGCCGAAGGGCTTCGGGCCTTACCCTGGGCCGTGGAAGGAGCCCCAAACAGTCCTGGGTATGCAAACCTTCCCTGGGGCTGTCTTCTGGGAATACCAGGGCCCTCAAAAACCAGCCCTTCTTGTGAGTGCAGGACATCTGACCTGCAAGTATTAGTACACGGAGCCAAAGCCTTTGAAAAGGGAAATTGAAAAGCACTGACGAATTATGCTATCGACTTTTTGAAAAGGAATTGGGAACATTGAGGAAGATTTTCTTTAAGATGTTGCTTCGGATTTTTCAAAGTGCTATCTTCAAAGTTGGAAGAAATCAACATTTCGGCTTTTTGTGAATACCTTTGTATAGAAGAGGTCACTAATTTAAGGAAATGCTGCCAACTCCTATAGTAAACATTATACAATCTACCTTAGACTTAATGTTTAATGGCCCTCTAAATAATTCTGCTGTACTTACTTCCATTTGCCTGTATTGCTTTCATTACTTTGAGTGTTGTTTGAATGTTGTTTTTTGTTTTTTGTTTTTTACTTTAATTTCAGTTATGTTACTTGTCTCTTTGCCAAATGAATCCGTACTGATTCGCAAAGCACATAAAATGAATACATTAAAACGTGCTGTTTAACTTTTGCCTCCTCATCTTCTGAACCCTGAGATGAGACTTTCCCTGTCCTTTTCTTTGAATATGATATATTCTGGCATAGAAAAATAAAACAGCTTTTTTATTTTGCAACTTAGGCTGTAGCCTCCTAGCATGAAGTGCGGAAAAATAAATTTACCACGCATTAGGCCCTCTAATTTCCTGTGAGGCTGACTTCACCGAGTTTTAAAAATATTTGTCATCATACATGATTGGGTATATACTTTAATGTCTTTTTGATAAAGACAAAGTATTCCAAATGTTCTTTTTCATAAAAGATAAATTACTATAAGGCTTTTGTGGAAATAAAACTGGTGGGGGGGGGAGGGGCATGTTTCTTTACTTTGCAAACCCTTTCTTTAAATCTATAGACTCCTGCATTAGGTCCTAATTCAACAAATATTTCAAATATTTGGAAAGTAGATGCATGCTTAAGTAACTAAATTTGAGGTGAAAATTATATCAAATTGAAGGATTTATTTGGTCTGTGGGTACAATGTCATGATAATGCACTTAGACTTTATTGCATGCAGGAATGGACTGAATTTTATGTACTAAACTTTGCGTCGAGTGTACTCATTCATCTGTCAGAGATGTTCATTATGAGTGCCAAGCACGGAGTTGCCACATGCCGGTTATAGATGTATGAGAAAGTATTATTTGAATGCGTCCAAAAAGCTTCTGAGTCATGCAGTCCTCCTGTGTGCGCTTCTAAAACACAGTAGTATTGGCACCGGCAAACAGCTATAGTAAATGTTAAATCATAAAGGCTGCTAGCATATATATTGATGAAATATTTTAGCTGGATGAATAAACACATAGATTCATTGATAAATTGAATGAAAGCTGTTTTGTTCTTTGTTTTGAGCATCATCTCCTCTGTTTCTGGCAGAGAAGCTCATTTCCTTTTCCACCTCCCTTTTAGGCAGAACAAAATGCCACCCTTCCTTTTTTTCTCTAGCATATATAAAAGCGCAGACAGCATATACACTGGAGAGCAGCGTGGAGATTTTACTTTGCAAATGGAGCAGCATGCTGGCAGCATAAAGGATGAAAGTCTTTGAAGAGCTCTTTTGAGGATAGAAATCAGCCCATGAACTCCTTCAGGCTGCAGTCTTATTCATCGTTATTTCCAAGATTTTTTCAAGATCTTTTTCAAGATAAAATCCATTTTTTAAAAAGAGAACCAATGAGCTGGATATGTATTATATAGATATATATCACAGACATACTTAGTGTACTTCTCATACCTCAACATAATGCAGAAATACAACAGAACAAATAACTTTCCATTGGAGGTTTAATTTTGTCTGGGTAAACAGGGAAATATGCCACAAATTCAATTATCTCTGCTAGCACCCTTAGCAAAACTTCGCTAAGGTTAGCACCTGTGTGCAATCAATGGTCCCTGTGGATTTCAGAGGAGGTAAGCTTTTTGTGGCACTGCTGCCTTTCGTATGAACAGAAGATACTAATCTTTAGCTCTGCCAGGCCAATACCTAAAAAACTGTAAAGAAAAATCATTCATAACTATTATATAGAATGATGCCGTATTTTACATACAGCTGAGGATGGTTTATACTAAGACATAGCTTCAGAGCAGAAAATATTGTTGGATCTATCTGATCTATTTGGGGTGTTGCTAGCCTACATATACACTAGTCTTTTGGTCTTAAGTCATATGAGAAATCTGACATGACTGAATGTGTGTGCCAGTGATTACTGGTGCCCCAGTGCTAGCATTTCAGTTAGTTGTCATTAATCTGAATGTACCAACATAAATAACCATCCTTGAAAATTATCCACATATCTCCTGAGGCTTATGATCTGTCTTTAAATAACCTTACTCTTGCCTGTTTGCCTCTGGGATCTCTACAAATGTCTCACTAAAATGTATTTATTTATTTGTTTATTTATTATATGTATATATATACACTCACTTTTTTTTCTTTTTTTTTTTTTTTCTCCAAACAATTGGATGTCTGTGATAATAATGAAGGGAGACTTGCCAAAGTGTTAAGTAGATATGAACCAGACCTTAGACTCCATCTTAGACTTTGTCTAAGTATTTGGTGTAAGGAAAACCGTAGTTCAACATTCATAGTTGGTACTTGACTGTGTTAAGCTGTGACTGATGCCAGATACCAGCTCACCACTAATTTCTGCCATACATACTCGATGACTAAGGTGTCTAGTGTCGGTGAGAGTGAGTGATTAGTGATTCTAAAGGTTATCTAACGTCATTCTAAAAGGTTACCTCTTCCTAATGTAACAATGCTTGTTTGTAAAAAGGGAAGTAACAACAAATTTTGAAAGTGTTTTGAGCAAATCTGGCAGTAGTCCTCTATGCTTGATGGGGAATTGTGCTGCTGCTACATTGTAAGGATTTAAAAAGTGTTACCATTACTCGGTTTTAAGATAAGATTCCAAAATAGTGACAGATTTCAGAAAACTGAAAATACACCCACTAGTGAGGAGGAAGGCCCGGTACTGTTATGAAACCTTGAAAGAACAATAGCTGTGGACAGAGGAGATGAAAGAAGATAAAGGGAGAAGACTGGTGATGCCAAATTGTCCTCTGCATATACTTCCGTAATTGACTATACCTATAAATGTTTGTTTGCATAGAACAAGACAGAATCTGCCAGCAAAGTCCACTGAACAAACAACAGTTGTTTAACTTTTAGAGGCAATTTGTTCTATGCTAACATCATTTTTTTAAAGGTAACTGCAGCCAGGGGCACATGAACAGAGCAGCAGTTCTTGAGGCCAGAGCAAATCATACAGTGGCAGCTATGTATAAATAAGCAGATTTATGGTTTAAAGTGTGAGAAACAAGTACTGCAAAACAAACAATTGAAAAAAATGTCAATGTTTAGCCGCAATTTATCCAGGGGAAAACTTACCAGTGTTGGGCTGGAATTAAAGCACTTTTCTATGGGTTGAGTCATGCATCCACACCTTTTGAAAATCAAAATAGCTGGATTTGTCATGGGCTAACTGATGGTAGGTTCATTGCAAGCTAATTATTACACACAAACAATGCAAAATGTCACCAAAGTTACTGTTCTGGACAAGGATGTAGCCTCAGAATGAGTGCTGGGCAGATCATTCAATCACAAATATAGATCATGGCCAAGTCTGTATGTTCTATGACAAGCAGTAGGATGCTGGATGGGTGCCAGCTCTTACTTTGCGTCAGTCACTCAGTAAAATCAATATTCTGTTCAAAATTAATGCTAAAGAATGATGTTATGACGCTGATAAGAGAAAGAGTGAAATAATTTAATATTTACTTACTACTTTAGGTTTATTATAGAGTATTTAAATACTAACTAACTGAGCTTTACAACAGCAGTGTAAAGAAGATAAGGCATTTCCCCCCATTTCTACCATGTTTCACAGAATCTTGTCAACTATTCAGTTTTCTAAGACTAAAAACAAAGATACCCAGTTGTGAATATAGAACTAATTAGATAATCTCCCAAACTCCCAAAGTATTGCTCTTTTATTAAGCTATCAGTCAATAACACTTAGTTAATTTATTTTCCTTATTCTTCTTTATCCCAGAATTTGTTTGTCCGAGTTCTAAAAGTATTGTAGAGCAAGAGTCACTAGGGAATCACTCTGGAAGGCAGAGGTCTTGAACCATACCCCTTTCCTAGAGTGAAGGAGGCAAGATCCCATCACTGTGAAATGTGTGAGGGTGGTGGCCAAATTACCTGTTCTTGAAAAGAGAGCATCCAGTTCAGATATCCACTTCCACTTTGTGTGACAAAGAAGACAGCCATTACTTGAGGCCTCTGAGGAAAGGAAGATATCTAACCTTTTTTTTTTTTTTTTTTCCAGACAGATTTACTCCATCTGCTCCAAACAGAACCTTGGAAATTCATTTAATCCTTAAATCAGGAACTCATCTTCCCCCTCCTTGTAATGTGTTCACTCGTTTTGCTTCCTTTGTCTTGGATTGATCTTTGCTAGCCAGAAGATTAGCCCTGGAAGCACCTCTAACCAGATGAGGCAAGCAGCAGGATAAAATGCTGAAGTCTGGCAGATGGCCTTTGGGTCAATAATTAGGTATTTCATTGCAGAGGTCATTGTCCCTCAAGTGTACAATGATCACCTACAGAGAATGATAGCAAGCCATTAAGTGAATTTGGAATATGTGGGGGATATGACACCACAGCATGCCACCAAAACCAATTATTTCCTGGCTCGCAGGCAGAAAGCTGAACAAAGTATGCAAACCTACCTGAAATTCCCCCATGCATGACATGCTTTTGTCTGTGGCCAGTGAACCCAGATTTCCAGAAACTGAATCCTTTCACTTGGTCCTGCAACAGAGCAGATAACAACATGAGTCTAATTTTTAGCCTGATATATAATTATTCTGAAATAATTGAGCATAGTATTGCTAGAGCCAACTACATTGTTTTTCATCCATTTTCATTTCTTACATTGTGGCAGATATATTCATTCCTATTATGTTGCTGGAGTCCTCTAAATATAAACCAAAAGGTTTAACTCCATTCTACAATCCATTATAACTGAACTTAAACCTGATTATAAATTGCCTGTTTTTATGGGGAAATGCTGGACTGAAATGAGTATTGACTAAAATGCAGATAGTGCTTTTGGCACCTGTCATGGACAAAGACACAGAATAGTTTTTAAACCACAAACAAGCTTTTTTTTTTTTTTTCCTCCTAAAAGACATAAAATCCAGATATCTAGACCTTGTGAAATACCTGTCCGTGTCTTGTAGATTTCAGTATTTTTTTCCTCTGATTTTTGTAGTCCTCCTGTAAATGCTTTTTTGATATATATATATATATATATATATTTCTAAGATGCTACTAATCTACTTTCTTTATAGTTTATAAATCAAGGAATTCTATCTCTAAGTCTAAAATCAAATTCAGTCATTGGCTAGATCTGCTGTACATCGTGACAATATACACATGACATGAAAACCCAGAACATCAATCCCAACAAGAGACATTTGAAGTACCACATTGGTTCAATCCCTATTGAATTTCCTTTGGCATTTAGTGCAAATTCCTTAAAGTGAATAAACAATGTAAACGCAGGAACGTTTCAGTGGTGCTTTTATATGCAAATGCTCTTTGCATTCAGAGCAGACATGTTTGTATAAATGCTTGTACGAGATTCCTCTGTTTCTGTACCAAAATGGTGTTTGCTTGCATTCAGAAAACCCCACATCTTCAGTCAACTTAATGCAGAGATATAAAGATTTCCATCTTGGAAATTGTTATACTCGTTATGGATGTAAACTTAAAGCACAAACCACGGTTGTAAAAATGTACATAGAATGCTGATGACAGGTTATGACTGTCTTATCCATCAGAAAAACTAACAGCAATTCTTGGAGCTTTGTCTTTTTTCAAGGATAGGTGAGAAATACTTATCACAGTCTTAGTAATTCCCGTCCATGTCATTGAACTCTCTGGAGGAAGGAGCCTAGATGCTTCCTTCGCAACCAGCCAAGTGTATCCTCTTTTGCTGAATGCATAGAGTTTCTAATAAAAAAGTGTAAAGTTAGTGTAACATACAAGTTGGTCAGCAGAAAAATTACGTGTGCTTGAATAGATCTTTTGGTTCTTATGGGAGCAGGTTTTCAGGGGGAGGAGTGTGGAGAAAAAATGCTTGGGAATTAAAACTGCTGTTATACTATTTGTCTTGCATCTGGGAGCCTATAGTTAAGTAGAAGTTCAGTGAAACACCTAAGTAGCACCGGCTGAAACTTCACTGTGTCCAAGTGATCTACAGCTGCAGTAATCATCCCCGGGTAGGTCTCATGGAAAATAGTCTTACCACTGAATATGGCAGCAACACCCTAGCATGTATCTTTGATGGCAAGTTTTGCCATGTTCCATCAACTAAATATACATGTACACATTATTCTTAAGAGAGGATTTCTTCCTGTCTCTATATCCTTGAATTTACATTTGACTATAGCCCTGATTCAGGCTTATAAACAGTGAAGAACTGAAAGATTCAGTATGACTACCTTTTGTCCTTTCCTTTTATTTTCAGTAGTTTAAATTTAGAGGATTTCCTGCTCAGCATGTACATGTTTCAGGTCATCTTTTATAGTTTGTTGGATTTTTTTAGGACATCTGACTCATTTCCCACATTATATATGGAGCCCAGTAGGCTACCCCTAATCCTCTGTTTTGAGGATTCATTTCGACTAAGTGAAATTCTGCACTTAAAATACTGCATTTGTACAAGTTTTTTTTTTTTTTTTCAGTCAGCCTTCCCTTACTTGAACTTTCCTTTGTACCACAGATATAAACATAATTTTATGAAAGAAAATATTTGTTCTGTTAAACCGCATTTTCTAATAGTGGACCTGTTGTTTGGGATGGCAGAGTGACAAAACACTTACACAGTCAGGCTCTTTGTGAGCTTTATACTGTAGATCATAAAATAAAGTAGCTACATTTCCATTAAATTCTCTTAACAGCAGGGGTGGGGTTACATTATTCAGACAAGCTACCATTAAACTCTTCATTTTAACCATAGCAGAGAGGGCAGTGGAAAATGTGGTGCAGAAGGTTATTCTATTCATAACTATGAATTAGTATGGCTATTACTATGTCTTTTGTGTAAGAAATAAAGAAGTATTTCAAAAGAGGTGGTGCCCATAGTGTACAGTGCGCTGGTCTTCATTGAATAAAAATGCAAATATTCGCTTTAAGAGACAGTGTCCCTATTGGAGAAAATTACTAACTGGTTTCTCAGAAAATAAATAAATAAATAAATAAAAGCATGCACAAACAAGCCAAAGCCAGGTGACACACTATAATAACTGAGAAATGCTTTAACATTTTGGCAAATATCCTGAAAATACATACGAAGAATTCTAAGTGTTCCTGCTTAGAATAATAATAGTGGGTGCCTACTTGTTTTTTCACTAGAATTCTGAAGGAGAAAAACTCCTGAAGAGCTTGTTTCTGGGTTTTATGCTTTACTGTAATACATTTTCCCAAAGGTGAAATGCATATTTCTGTTCATACACTGCAGAGATTTCAAGAAAGCCTGGTCTTGCTCCCTGAAAACACACAAGCATTGCACTTGACATGTTAGGAATCTTCACTTATTCCTGTCCACAAACTCTACCTGGTAATGACTTAAAATATACCAGGAATTTGTGAAAATACAGAATGCAAATTGCAGATAATCTTCCAGTCACTACTGTGTCTTTGTCTCCTAGAATGTACTAAAGTTGTCAGTGCTAGCTTCCATATATTTTTGTCAAATATTTTGTTGATATTTTCTTTCATGAAATTCAAAATTATTAGAAATGTGTCTCATTTCAATGCCATTGCTGTCTCAGAAGTTTCTTGGAGTGCTGTAAGCATTACCTTGTTAAAGAGAAGTTGAATGTGTCGTATTTGTTGATGTCACATACACAGGTCCTTTCATTAAATTAATTTGAAAGCTTCATTTTAAACTAAGTAACATTATAATAGAATAATGAATATTCACGGTAAACAGCCAGATCTTCTTAAAGCTTAGGAGGAGCTGAAGGATTGGCTAAGGCCAGCTCAGACTCCTATTAGTGAGTTATCCACAAGGCCACATACACCTAACTGAAGTGAACTGTCTTGAAAGAACCCATCACTGGGACTAGGGGATTTGCTGTTAAGGACTTTGGCTCAAACTCATGAGGCTGGCAGCCTATTTGAAATGCACATGCCTATCCTCATTCAAATTTTGCTGTGTCTTCACAGGTGCAGCTTATGCTAGATAATTCAATTCCAGAATGCTATTATAAAAATCTACGTGAATCTGTAAATTTATTTATACTTCTGTGTTACAATGAATTAAAATGACAATTATTTATTATTTATGTTCTAGTAATCAGCTGGACAGATTTCTTGAGGTATCCCACTGATATTGTTTATCATGGGATGAAGACATCCAATATAAAGCAAATCCATCAGGTTACAAATGCATTTTTAAAATAATTCTTTCCATATTTTTTGTTATTTGTAACTGAAATATTGAGCAGAGTACTGATGTTATGTATATCCTTTAGAGGCATCTGTCAGTACAGTTTATTTGACACAAGGTATTAAAGAAAATGAAAATATTCACAGAAACAGTAATTCCTCAGTAAAACTTTAATGTCTTGTTTGTGAAATCTTTGCTCATATAGTGGAGTGAAAGAGAGACCAGAAAGTTACCTGTTCCATTACACTGCCACAAAGCAAAGTCATTATGCCTAAAATGAATACTTTTTCATTTAGGTACTTCTGCGGGTTATAGACAGATATATCTTATGTACATCTTCCTTCAAATTAAATAATTTTGGAAAAAAGACCTTTTTGAAAACTACTGTGATTGTAGTGCATATTTATTGTTTCCGTCAACATTTTTCTTTGACAGTATACCAGCAGGCAATATTAAAACATATTCCATTTATTTAATTTTATTTGACTTTTTGTTTTTACTGTCAGCACCTGGGCATATTATATACACTACTAGATAAATACTAATTTTTTTTTTTTTTTTTAATCTCATAGCAGACAGTAAATGAGATAGCAAGGTTTTGAACTTTGAACGTTTTTGACCTTGGACAGCAGACATTGAAAAATGCATGCCGTTCTAAAAGCAGGTTGTCTCAATTTGTTTACTAATGATCCAGGGGACAAGGATCGTGTGTTTATCTCTGGTGCATTATGCAGTGGATTCCTGCTCCTGATCCAAGTGTGAGTGTGGCAGTTGCGACATATTGCTTCCTCTTCAGCATATAGCTGAAATTAAAGCACCCTAATTGTTCAACCACTAAAAGTATTTTTTCCTTATTTGGGAATTTGGAATTTCCATTTTTTTTTTTTTGAAATATATAGTACTGCTGGAAAATCAGGTTCACTCAAATGGACAAAACAGAGCAATGCTCTTTGTTCGTCAGCTGATGCAGAACAGTAGGGTATGTTTGAAGATCTATAAAATAACTTCATGCCACAAATGTCTATCCATTGATAGAAATGTCTATCCACTGATCTGAACACATCGTATCTCTCTGAACTTCAAACACTGAATCATAACCAGTGTTTTATGGTGCTGTGAATGGTGTGAATGGTGTCTACAGGCTAATGAAAAGTAGATGCAACCTTAGAAATTTTTTCCTTCCTACTTTTCTCTTCATCACTTTTCATGCTAAATGCATACTAATTTTGGAGAATATTTAGAAATGTTTGGGAAATTCAGAGACTTTAGTACCCCCACCCCAAGACCCCCCCCCAACCTGCATATATTCATACTGGTATTACCATGGTGCTTGTTTGAATCCTGGTTCTTGTGCCAGGAATGAGGCAGGTGGGTTACCTGGTTTACAAAGCATAGCAGGTTTCCCAGGGAAAGCGGATGGGCAAGCCATACTCTGTTGCCACCTCTCTGAGTGCCAGTAGCTTGTTTCAGAGTGTGGTTAGTCTTACTGCCCCAGACCAACAGCAGATGGCCACAGATGTTTATAACAGTGGTGTTTTTACAGCCCAGATATTGTAATAGCACGCAATTACCAGCTCAAGAGAATATAGGAGGTCAGAAACAACACTACCAATGGTGGGTTGTATT
The DNA here is from genome assembly GCF_964211835.1 of Anser anser. Taxonomy (NCBI): domain Eukaryota; kingdom Metazoa; phylum Chordata; class Aves; order Anseriformes; family Anatidae; genus Anser; species Anser anser. The sequence goes on along the minus strand of NC_139723.1, from coordinate 25,536,277 downwards.
GGAAATGTGCATGTCATGGGTTTCTCATTGATGTAAGGCAGAAGAGAACGTGAGGACACATTTAAAGTTGACACTGGAAATATAATGTGATTCTTGATGCTTAGGAAATTTGTAGCGCAACTTAACAAACATTCCATTAGCACTGATTTAAAGGGCAATGTATTACCAACCTTAATGATATAATCACAAGGTTATTTGCCTTGGAATATATAAATACCCAGCAGATTTACTCATTTAGGATTTTGGTTCATTTAACAGATTAGGCAGTAGTTCAGTAATTACATCACATCATTTGCTACATGGGGTTTCTAGTTATATAAAGTTTTAATTGTTTTTATTTCATATTTGTTTGAGATTTTGTAGGGGGAACAAAACCTTAATAATCTAGAAAAGAGTCTTGACTAACAAACATTTCTTTAGTAATTATGCCTCAGCTATATAGCTGGCATGCTTACCATGTGTGAAAAGTTACTGTGCATCATAAAAATCTCTCCATGACCGAGAACTAAATTCAACCTTGACATCATGGAGACTGAAGCTGAAGAGCAAATTAAACCTTCTCTTCGTCAGTAAAATAGAGCTTCTCTTGGAGGGGCTTAGCCCACAATGGCAACCAAGCCAGAGCTCCTGGCCAAAATAAGAAAACGTTCCCTCCAGAGCTCTGCAAATACCTCTCCACTGAGCTGTCAGGCATCTTTCTTCCTTTCGGAAACTGTCAGTGAGACTCATACTGGTGCGTTTCTTCCAGGGATCAGGCTTAACATCATGCTGTTACGAACAAAGCACAGCCCCTTCAAAAGGGGAGAAAGGAGGGGGAGGAAATGACACGAAGAATAGCAATACATAAAAGAAGCGAGGTTTCGCGAAAAGGAATGCAAAACAGGTAGGGGTGCTTAGGGGACAGGGACGATGAACCGGGCAACGCGGTGCCAGCGGGCTGGCATGCTGTGAGTTTACCACCTGTGTTGAGGGGCTGGTGCTGCTGCTTTGTCTCTGATGCCTGTGCAGGACGGTCAGAAGCTGCAGTGCAGTGGCTGGGGCGGTGAGGCTGCAGTGCGGGGCTGCACCATGCCTGGGCAGGCTGTGCCACGGGCTCTGCATGGCCCCTTCCTGCTCACGGCCAGGGTGGCCTGCGGCCTGCTCCTGGGAGGAGAGAGCAAGGCACCACAGCCCTCGCTGTGTTCACACCTCTTCTCTCTTTCTTCCTCTCACCCCCCATCTCATCCTACTACAAACAAATGCCCTGAAGAGGAGAGTATCCTCGATGCCATTCTTCTAAGTGCAAGGGATTTGCGCAAGCTGGTTCATTCGTGTTTTAGATCCTGGATAGGATGATGTCGGGGTATTGAGGATATTGTGGGATAAAGATTATTTCCTGAGCTGGATGTAGAAAATCAGGCAGATGAGATGATATGGAAAGACTTCTAATGCTCTCCATCTTACTCTCTCTCTGTATATATACAAACGTGTCTGTGTGTGTGCGTACGTGTATGTACCTGTGTTAATAAATCATACCTAAAGGCAAAGACTTCAAAAAAATCATTGTTTCTGTCAATCATTCCGTGGCTGGGGCTTCTCCTAAGGACCCACAATTGCACATGCAGCTGGGTACATTAAGGAAAATACATATTCAGAATATGAATTATATTTCTGTGTGTAGATGGAGTGTTAACTCTAAAGCAAGTTAGCTGGCCTGCAAAGTATGGAAATAGTGGATTTCACTGTGTCAAAATAGAGTCACTTTGTTATATCATTTTACACAGTTCTACCTGCATGCTCCCTAAACTGGCATAAAACCACTCCCTTTTGGCCAAGCTGCCTACGTGGCTGTTCTCCCTAGCAATGTACTTTTGCCCAGACGATGTGCAATCATGTACCACTGAGCATTCTTTGCTTTGCATGAACTCTCTTGGCTCTTCGGTGCAGAGGAAGCTTTTGCCATTGGAATAGGGCAGAGGATAGGGATGAGTATAGAACAGGACCTGTTTTGAATGTAAGAAGGACCATGCGAAAAAGGTTCTTTTACAGCTTTCCTTCCTTGTAGCCCATGGAAACCAGAGGCATCATGCTTCCCTTATTTTCTTTAAATTTTATTCATGTGTTAGAGAGCTAACTGCTAAGTGCTCAAAGAATATCAGTAATGTGTTTCTTTAAACAGAGAAGGCAGAAGGAAAACTCACAAAAGGGATTGAAAACTAAGGAAATAAGAGGTCAGCTGGCTTACTGGCTTTCCTATGTTCATACAGCTTCCAGTATTATTGGTAGTATCCACCCTTCCCATATCCTTCAAGTCTCTCGACAGTATCTTAGACCAGAGGCCGATGCTGCTTACTGTGGTTGTCATGACTTACTGCTTGTTTGTGTCATGGCAGGGAATTCTAGCATCTTCATTTCCTAGCCATGTATTCAGTCCTGTCCTGAACTTACCAATTCACTTGTCCCTTATAATTACAACTCTGGATGAAGCTGATAAATTAACCTTATAATTACCCCCTCCATTTTAATAATAATAAAAAGAAAACCTATCTATGTTTACAAAATCAAAGTCAATGGAAAATTCCACAGCTAAAAATAAATTAGACCAACAAATACCATTGTGAAAAAGATTTAAGGAGAATACAGCTGGACTTTATGCTAGTTACAGATGCAATATGTATGATATTTTATGAAAATTAAACTGCTGTAAGGTCAGAAACAAGACTTATTTTTGCCTTTTTTTGACCTAGACTGATATTAATTGGCCAATTAAAGGACAATATTTTGCTCAGGCTTCAGCTATTTTCTCTCTGTTTCCTTGAGATGCTGTAAGCACCATCTCTATTCCCATATTCATTATTAATTTTTTTTTTTTTTTCTCTCTGAAGAAGTAAGTGGAACCAATACAGAGGCTTGTAAAAAGCCCATGCCACCACAGCTGAACAAAAATATTTTAGCAGGAGGCCAGGTTTACAAAAGAAAGAGAAAAGTCTCCCCAGGGGTTCTTGTTTTATTCACAGCTTGAATGACCTAAAAATAACATATTACTGCATAGAATCACAGCCATATTATTCCCCATGCAGTTCTACCAACATTTCAAACTAAATTAAAGAAACCATTCTAAGTTTAGTTTCCTGAAGCTGTTTTCCAGCTCATCTTTCCATCTTCTCTGACTTCCACTTTATAACCTACACTCATTTTTTCTGCTTAATTAAGGAAATACAGTTTTATTCCCCATATGACTGTCTTGATAATGAATATCAGCATTTCCCCCTATTCCCAAATCAGAAATATATTCTTACATGAACACCTTCTCCTGTAGTTCTGTTTCCAGAAACCCACAAGATTTGTTGAGGATACAGACAAGAGTTTAATATTTTCCTCATCTCTCAGCAATAACAGAATAAAATAGCTTGAAACATATCAAGGGCATTTCAAAGCATCTTTGGGGCTTATTATAGCATAGACTAGGTTGTCATACCAGATCTATTTTCTTCTATTTTGATTCTTAGGATTGCTTCACTTACTGAAAAGAACAGAGCAAGATGACATAGTACGCCCCTTTGTTGAAGGCTAAACTTATTTTATATTAAATTAATCTCACACAGATATTTGTGTTGGTCAATTCTTTCTAGTTGATTACTGCTACAATGCCAATGGCAGATAGAAATAAGTATGTGTATGTGAATTAATGTTCACTGGATTGTTTTGACAGTGTAACCTCTCATTTCCAATTTGCATTATATAATGCTCATCAGTCAGTATCAGGAGCTGGTGGCAACATCTTCTGGAACATTAGTTGCCATATTTAGTTACTGTGCAGTGTGTGAAGGCTAGTCATCCTCTGTTAGGAAATGGAAGAACTGTGTCATTGGGTTGTGATAACATTCTCACTCATAATAAAGTGGTGGACACAAAAAGTTCTTATCAACATCTGTATCTAATGCAAAATACACTTTTTGCTGGAAATCTAGAGTTAGGAAACAACCATCTTCTATATTTTTTGCAATGTTCACAGCTTTTCTCTCAATGCTGTTGCTTATGTATGTTTACTTCTTTTAGAAAGACCTTATGAAACTTTAAAAGAAGAATTATGAAAAGAAGGGGTACAGACTTTTTCCCAAATTGTAGAAGACCTGTCAGTTTCTGTCAATTTGCAAACCATATATTCTATAGATGAAACACAGGAACCTTTGGACAAGGCTGTTGGGGAAAACAGAGAACTTCTTCAAGTTCTATACAATTACCTCTGCCTGAATGAGTTGCCAAAAATAAGAAAATGCTATCACTTAGAACATATAGTGCAGCTATAGCTGCTTATGTACTGTATATTTTGTATGCTATATGAACTTCCCTTGCCTTCAGGTTATTTCTGTTCACACCTCCAGTGCTGCACAGTGCTTTCGTCGGTTAAGAGAAGGAAACATTACAGCATTCCCCCTAAAACAGCTGCTTCTTGCACCAAAGTAAGTGATCAGTAACCAGAAAAAGAATATATATATGATATATGCGTATATATATAAACAAAACCAGAATGCAATAGCTAATAATGTTGATGTTTAAATAATAATCACTAAGCACATGTATTAATTCCTCTTGGAAATGAATGAAATACATTGCCCCATTTCCTTCAAGTGTTCCACATTCATCCCCTATTTGGTCTCATTTACATTCTGAATTGCTTCTATTTGGAAAGAAGAGAGAGAGAGAAGACAAGACTGGAAACTAGAACAATGATTTCTTATAGAATGTCTGTACAGAAAATATTAACTCTATCAAAACTTAGCCTATTATAAGGCTGAAACATGATCTGAGACCTCGTGTGCCTGAGATGCCATTAAGCCTGACATTTCTAGCACTGCCTCAAGTCCAGATTAATTTGTGTCTTGACACTCTGATTACATTGGTGGGGGTTAAAGGAGAGGAAGAGCAGTTGGGGAGAAAAAAAAAAAAAAAAAGAGGAAGAAGGGGATTGCAGGTAGTTGCAGCACATCAAACTGATCAGCCTTTTCTTCAACTGCTAAGTGTGCAGAAATTTGCTAGAACCAACTCATTGCACTGGTGTGTGTGGAAACTGGGAAGCTATAACATGACTTTTCAGAGGCAGACTGTCAGTTTTGTGACATTCTTTCTGCCAGCCCATCTCTAATTTACATAACTCAGTTACTCAATTATGCCTCCAGAGGACAGAGCTGTAGTTTTTCTTCTTTGAAACAAGAATCCACAAGCACCTTCATCATATTGCTGCTGCTTATTTAACCTACTGCCATTTAAGGAAAGGGTTTCTGTTGCTGGTAGTTATCTGCTGCAGAAACGTGGTTTGGCAATATATAAGAGTTTCCAGACATTATTAATGCAACTTATCTCACCTATTCTACCCTCTTTTCATATAATGACATTTAGTTCCCATTAATCTACTTCTACTGTGTTGTTTGTTTGTTTGTTTTTTTGTTTGGTTGGTTGGTTTTGTTTTCTTCTGGACAAATTTTACATCATCTATAAAATGTTTTGCTTCATTAAAAATTGCATTAAAAATATATATACACAAATACAAACAAACAAACAACAAAAACACAAAAACCTGCTATCAAAAGTAACCACATCACCTTATCCTTTCATAAACTTTTCTGTGTAAACTGAATAATTCATGATTTAATTTCAGGACACTCCATGAAGGTTCAGGATCCAGTCAGCCTGAGCATTATGTTGGATTTTGGTCCTCATTTATGGGTAGGTTCTTTACAAAGAATCTGTTTTTCCTTCTCATATTCTCAAATACATAAATATCCATCCTAAGACCCTACATTTTTTACTACTTTGCAAGGATAGACATGATTTGAAAAAGCTGGTGAGAATCTGCATCCTTGAAAGCTGTTTTTCTTGCGCTACTCTTACTGTTTCCATCTTTTATGTAGTCCTTTATAACCAGGCACAGACAAGAGAACACAACACACACCGTAGAAACTTCATGCAAACTTAAGAAACTAAGTGACTGTTATTTGTAGATGCTAGTAAGAGTTGTTTCAGTAAGGTACATTGTGAGTTATAAGATTGTGTTGAATGCTGCCCACTCTACTCAACTGCGGTGGAAATAAATATTTCCCTTATTTCGATACAAGATTTATAGGGCAACATGTTATATAATGCAGAAACAATTATTAAATTCAAACTTTATAATAGACAGAAAGCAAACCAAGAATATAGTGAGAACAACGAAAATGTAGAACTTACACATTAAGTTAGTTAATATTTTGTTAAAACCACTCCACACAGTGCCATTGCAGACATAAAGCTGGTGACAGGCAAGGAGTTTAACAGGATATCTTTCACAAGAACACACGGCTATAGAAAAAAATACTTTTAACATAAATATTACACATTTCTCTTCTCAGTAACAGAGCAATCCTGGAAACTTGCAGGATACCGAGCCCCAAATAGGCACAAAATGGCTATAATAGGAAAAAAAATAAAAAAAAAGTTCTTTTGAGAACATAAGCAAAAGACTTAAAAACTGGAACAGCAAATTAGAAGGCAACTGGAACTAAATGACAGCAAGTTTTGAAGTTGAATGATAGCTGTACTCAGTGCAAAGACTCGGATTCATTGACTTTCCATTAGTTTTCCATGGAAAACTCATGTGTTCTCACTTTAGGACTAAAGGAAGCTTCTAAGCAGAGAAGAGACACATGCAGTCCAGTTCATTGCTCCATTTTAAAGGTAGTGAATGAAGAAAATGAGCCATTTACAAGCATCTGAGTCAGTGAAAATGCAACATCTAAAGCAGTTCTATCCTATAGTTCTCTCAGTGAGTGTTCTTTTGTGTATGCCATCTTGATATTTTTCAGAGAAAAGATCTTGGTGTCTTTTTTTTTTAATAACAGAGAAAATTACTGTTATTTAACTAATAAGAACATTAAAATAATGTGTTTTGATTTTTATGATTACCTCTTAAACAAGTATCAATTCTAATCTAGAAATACATGGTAAATTCTGGTATTTCTTTCCTTCATTCTTTCAAAGCTCTGGTTCCAATCACTGTGATTATCTTCGCTGGACAATCAAGATGTCTGCAGGTCAAGCACAGTAACACAAATTCCTCTTAGAAAACACAGATGTCAGTCTCAATCTCTCTTCCCACTATTCCTTGTATAATCAAAAGGGCAGGAAGAACAATCAGGATTAGACTTTTCCAAGATAGTAATGATGCTATTGTTCTGCCTGTCCCACCTCCTGCTGCCTGGTGCAGTACATGTGTCTGATTACTTGTCAAGAGAATACCTGTGCACCCTCTCTCATCCATTAGAAACAGCCCTGTATGACAAGTACATAATGTGTTGTTATTGCTTTTATTTATGTATTTTAACTTTGAATCTGATATTCCATTTCAAAAATAAAATAAAATAAAAATCTTGATTTATATATCAAGCAATACATAAATTGATAAAGCGATAATTTCTAAGAGGAAAGGAGGAAGGGCTTTGGGGGGTTGCCTGTTGCAACTCTTGGATACTCTCATAATATTTTAAAATGTCTGAGGCTTACGCAGTGGTAAAATCAATGTGCAGGAGGAGAGCAGTCTTTTGCTTTTGTGGAACAAGACATTCACACAAGTGTTTGTCTGCTTTATGTCTAAGTACAAGCAGTGCGCAGTGCATGTATTCATGTCATGGCCTTCACTACCTTTTGAAATGTTATCCTGGAAAGATTTAATCAAAGGATTAAAGAAACCACTGGGCCACTTCAAACTGATACCGGACAATTTATAAGCAGGAGATGCCGAAACGGTGGCAGCAGTGTTAAACACTTTGCATCTTTCTTTACAGAGGAACACAGGAGATCAGTTCAAGTCAGAGATCAGTTTACACGTAATGACAGAGAATGAACTAGACCATGTACGGCTTAGAGAATTGCTTCTTAAAGGCTTAGATCCACTTAATGCAGACAAAGCAAGCTGTCCTGATGGCATGAATCTGTAAGTCTTAGAGGTTACAAGTGAGGAAATGAGCAAAGCAGTAGCTGACTTGTTCCCGAGCTTCAGGATTTGTTTTAGGGGATTAGCATGTAGATTTCATTATTTAAATTTATTTGAAAAGATAGGAAAGCAAAACATAACTAAGTATAAAGAGTTATTTGTTTCATTTTGGGGCATTCCTGGAATCTGGGTCAATCTTAGGGAATCCAAAGAAAGGAGAGGAGATAAGAAAAGGAAACAACTATCAAAATCACAGAGAGAAGTTTAACTTAATAACTGCTACACTGCTTTGAATGTGATAAAATACCTTCCACATACTTGAACTCCAAAGAATACGATAGACTGCAGACAAATAAAAGCAAAACAGACCAGCCAGATTTCCTACTTTGTGTAAGTAGATGCCCACCCCCTGTATGGCATCCTTGTGGGCCCATTAGATGAGGTGCCACATGCTGGACATTCTTGCGAGGTCACCCTGGAGCCCATCGTATGAGAAGATGGGTTATGACATGATGCTGCCAGTGATGGGGTGGAAGTCTCTGGCAGACAAGATAGCCAGCTTTTGACTTCTTCAATGCAAATAAAAATCCTATTGCTCACTGGCTCTGCATCAGAAAGTAGAAGATATTTGGATCTGTAGCTGAAGAGGGCTGGTGTGGGCCCAGGCCTCATCTCCCTTAAAGCACAAGAGCTTTGCAGCTGTTCTGACAGTCCTGCTGGGACCATGGTGCAGAGCGGAGAGCAAACCAGCCCATCTATTTTAAAGGCATTTGGAGACGTGGGTGAATGAGTCATGAGGGAAAGGATGTTTCTCACTAAATGACCAGATTTTGTGTGTGTATGTTTGTACTTGTTGTTATTATGCTCTCATTTTAATTTTATTGTCACAATAAATTCTCAATGTTTTTTTGTGGTGCCTTGGTTCTTCTCTGAAATAGAGGAGGAAATGACTCCGGAGTGCTATGAAAATATGACAAGGTCTGTTTCTACCCAGGAATTGATTCACTTCCAGGTTGTTCTGTTCATTTTCAGAATAGCAGGGCAAAAAACAATGCTCCAGTTAATAGTCTTTCAGAACTTGTAGTTTACACAACATAGAAAATATTTTAAAAAAATTATTATTATTATTATTATTATTATTATTATTATTTAATTTTGTATTTTTGTCCTGAAGCTGTGGCAATACTGGGAGAGATTATGAGTGGTTAAACTGTTCTGCACAAACCAGAAGCAAATATACAAGAATATGAGGAACTCAGTAGGAGACATGAACACATTGTAGTTAAATGGAAGTGTAACATTTTATCTATTTCCAGCATTTCTTTGTTTTAGACAATCCAGGGAAAGATCTGGAGGCCATATCTCTGGGATGATGAAAGATGCTGGACTAGATCTTTAGGTCACCCACTTAATCTAGCCACAAATGCTGATGCCAAAAATTACTCATTATTGATACCGAAGGAGGAACCTATTTTATATTTCCATCACAGTCCTAGATTTTCTCGGCATGGAAGCACCTACCATAAACACACATGGACAAATCAACACACTGGGACAAAACTAGCAAGTCTAGTTTTTCTGGTTAGCTTTCAGCTGTGCTCGCTCCTCTTGCACCCTCTCCCTCCTTGCCCTTCCACAGTCTCACCTCATCCCCCCCCCCCTTGTATGTGCAGTGCAAGTCACAACCAGAACACGTCCCCACTGCCAGCACATCCATGTGGCTCTTGCTACTGTACACCAGAGTGGCATCACCTGGCAGCCTGAGACAGGTGCTGGAGGTCCCTGCTGTGTTTGCTGCTCTTTGACCGCAGCAACAGAATGGTCAGAAGCTGCTGCACAATGGTGTATTTAGTTACACGATTCAGGATGCCCCATGGGCTTCCTAAGAAGGAGATGCAGTAAGCTAGAAATATGTTCAGCTATGTTGCGTTTCATTTCTTATTTTCTTCCTTTCCTTGCATTGCTTTCCCTTCTCTTCCTCCTGCAATTTCATCATAAGAAGCTCACCACAGGGTGATGGATTGAAATCGTCATGTATATTCACAGCCTTTTAAGCTTTCCTCTGCAAATGAAGTTGATAAAGTTGTTAAGATGCAATGTAAATGAAAAAAAAAATCTTCTGTTGACCCAGCTTCCTTCACAATAACCTGTTAACAGTTGTTAAATACATTAAAAATATTTTAACAATATACTGATATTGAATGGAGTGTCTTACTCCCTGATCTTGCAAAAGATGCTGTCTACACAGCTATGTCTTATTAAATACAAGCTATGCCATAGTGTTATTTATTATCCAAAGCCATTTATTTTTTGGAACCTAAGTATTTCAGATGTGTTTTATGATGTGATGTCATTAATAAGATGGGGAAAATTGTCATCCATTGTCTCCATTTTTACAATTCCTTGTCAAATTTATAGAAGCAGTTTGCTGCGACAAATTATTTTTGCTTTGTTGCCTCTATGAACAGGAGGCTGTCTTCTTACATGAAGAAAAAACTTTGCTTTGGACAGCAACCTGGCTGTCACCAGTGTTTATATACTGGAGAACTGAAACATGGAGTTACAGATTCATAAAAATTCTGTAGGTAGATTTTCAAAAATTTCTTAATTAGAAAATATTATAATACCTTCATATAGTTACTTTTTATACAATGGATGAAAGTTAAAAACGGTGGTGTTAATACCTACAGTTTATAATTAAGATAGTAATATTCAGAAAAAAAATCAGTTATACTGTTACACAATATTTACCTAGCCATATTTTCCATCTGAACAAGCAATATGAAAGCTGGATAAAGCAGTTTGTGCCTCTGTAGAGTAACTGAAGAGCTAAAAATGGCATTCACAAGAAAAAAGTTATGGGGGTATGCACACATGCATGCACATGGGCACACACACATATGTATCAGACATTACATTATTATCTGAAGGAATGAGACAAAATTGCAAAGCTGTCTTGAAGAGCAGCTTCTAACTGGGTTAAGATATTTGATCTGGCTTTGCTGTCTTTATCATGAGGTAATGTGGATAAAGACCTGTTAAGCCACTGACTCCTGGCTTAATGAGATCTGTATTCTAGGAGCAAACCCCAAACACCATCTGGCTAGCTCTCAGCAGCATAGAAAAAGTAAGCCAGAGGAAACGGAGGATTGAATTTAAAGAGTTGAGACAGAGAAAAAAGGAGGAAAAGACTTGAGTTATTAGCAGGACACTGACTGCAAATTCAAGTGTTTTCCCAAATACAGTCAAATAAATAATGAACGATCAAATAGTAATAGCATTACAGAAGACAAACTCTGCAGTCACATTCTTATTTGAATGAATCAAACACATTTTTTAACCAAATCGTTGAAAACAATGCTTCATAACTCAACTGCTCTGGAAACAGCTCTTTCTGCATGTTGTTCCTGGCAGTCGCCAGCAGGTCAGTGTAGAACGCGCTGAGCTCTGGCTGCCCTGTGCGCAGGGCTTTAATTTCCAGTACACATTCCCTGGATAAAGGTTTCTATGTTGAAATGAAAGGCATTAGACAGCAGTTGAGTTCTAATCAGTGGTTAATCTCCCCAGTTTTTCTTCTGCTAGGGAAAACAGATTATGAAGTATCATATTTATGTAATAAAAATATGATTTTTTTGTTATTAAAAAAAAAGTAAAGTTAAAAAAAAAGTATGCTATGCACTGAAGTAGAAATAAGAGCAAAAGGAAAGGATGTGCAGGGTCATTGCTTGTTTTCCAGTTTTCTGGATTTTGGAGCAGGTGTCACCACAAGGCTGCAGTAGCCTTCAGTGGTCTGCAGACCAGCCACAGACCCCAGCGCTCACCGGTCATGGCAGAAGCACCAGACCCACAGCAGCCACGTTCCCATGCCAGAACACTCTGGCAAACGCAGACAGCCCAGGCTTGCTCAGATGCTGGTTTAAGTGGATTTGTGCTTTTTATTTTTTTTTTCTTTTTTCCCCGTAGCAGAAACCACAGAAACAAGCCACACTGGAAAGCAGAATTAATGAGAATGTGTGAGATTTGATCATGTTTCCATTACTGTAGAAATGGAAACTTTCACAATTCCTGAAGTGCTTTTATCTTGGTGACCAATGTAGTAATTTCTGAGGTGGTACACTTAGCCAATATGTTTAAGGAAGGAAGCGTGGTTTTGTGGTAAAGGCAATGGACTAACCTTCCATTTCTTGCTCTGCTAAAGGCTCCCTGTTTGACCCTGAGAAGGAATTTTTCTCCTGCAATAAGACTTGTCTTACATATTCCAGAGTTTAACTTTTAATTTGCAGCAGCTGCAGCAGAGCTTCTTGAAAATTAACATAAATGCAGTGGTTTGTAGTTGATAAAACCCAGAATATTAGGTGGGTGATTTTATACAATAGAAAAGGTGAATCAGTCACTGCTTGTCTGGTTTAAATTAGGAAAACTTTGACAGGAACTGCTTTCCAAATTCATGGAGTTGCTCCTTCCTCTTGCTTTTTTATTTTTATTTATTTTTTATTTTTTTCCCCCTCAGGGGAAAGAGAAGCTTTTCTCTCAAATAGCCTGGACTCAACAACCCTGACTAGTTTAGTTCCTACAGTGACCTAACTTAGTGGTAGGCAGTGGAGAATAAGAGCTGCCTTTCAGTTCAGTGTGAAAAATATCAGAGAAAACTATTGCTGTATGTAACACATATACTGCAGTTGTTACTCAAGCTAGTGCTTTACACTACAAAACACATTTGAACGCATTGAGTCATATGAAGCAAATTTTTAAAATGCCAAATCTGTAGTACAGGATTGTCCCTAGAGGTAGAGGGGGTGACATTTGTGCTGCTCTGCTGGCGTTATCAGCCAAGGAAGAGGAATACATGCGGCATCACATTTAGACTGATAAATATGATGATAACAAGAAAAAAAAATTATTTAAGCATCAGCAGCATGTATTTACTGCTCTAAACCCATCATGGCTGTCATATTGTATAAAGGAAACAAAACAGAAGAGTTGCAGGGAATAGGCTATGTAAGAAGGTTAGACCAATAGCAGTCAGGCATCTAAGTATGTCCTTCAGCAGTACAGATTGTCTCCTTGTCCATAGGATTCCATTTTCCCCTTTAAATACACACTATATCACCTACAGCTACTGTAAGAGCTACCTGTATGTGAGGATAAATCACAGCAGTCCTGGGCTCTGCAGCACAAATTGCAGAAGGTTTCTTGAGGTAAATCTGCAAATAGGAGAGGGCTGTGCTCATGTTTCTCCTTTCTGGCATTTACAAAAACCAGCACAAATATGAACATCTAATGTTTGAAACAGAAAATCACTCAACTGATGGAAGGATCAGGAGCTAATGAAGCAGGAAAATACTGAGTACAAATGAGTAGAGCTTCAGTGGCATTAGTGCACAGCAAAATTCAGTGGATAATTGTGCACAGCAAAATTATGGAGATACCCAGTAGGAAATCTCTGTGTCGAGGGATGTGCTAACATTTCCATTATCGACTACATTTTTCAGGGGTCAGCAGTTCATCATCACCATCTTTTCAGGCAGAGATTTTCTTTTGATAGTTTAAGTTCAGTTTATTATTAGTCAGGTGTCAAAAATAAAAACCCTGATTTGAATCCTGTGGAGGCATTAATAGTAATAAGCACTTTGACAGTAATTTCTTCTGTCCAAAATATGGAATTATTTCACAGTGATTAAGGGCAACATATTTAAAAGCTTATCTGAAGCCAGCCAGCTGGGAACACAAACAGTCATTTTCAAAGGAGCTGAACAGGTAGACCTTCATTGCACATGTGCTTTTGCTTGGATGTTCAGTCTGAAGGAAGGATGAGCTATTAAGGAGCATATGGGCTGGTTTACTTATCTTATATCTCTGTTCTCCTAATTGTAGTCAAAGTTGTGGTATGTAAGCCATGTTAAAACATTTTTTTTTCCTGAATGACATATTCCTGGGTAAGGGACAGGTCTTTCTTTCTTTCTTTCTTTCTTTCTTTCTTTCTTTCTTTCTTTCTTTCTTTCTTTCTTTCTTTCTTCCTTCCTTCCTTCCTTCCTTCCTTCCTTCCTTCCTTCCTTCCTTCCCTTCCTTCCTTCCTTCCTTCCTTCCTTTCTTTCTTTTTCTTTCTTTCTTTTTCTTCTTTTTCTTTTTCTTTCTTTCTTTCTTTCTTTCTTTCTTTTCTTTCTTTCTTTCTTTCTTTCTTTCTTTCTTTCTTTCTTTCTTTCTTTCTTTCTTTCTTCTTTCTTTTCTTTCTTTTTCTTTCTTTCTTTCTTTTTCTTTCTTTCTTTTCTTTCTTTCTTTCTTTCTTTCTTTCTTTCTTTCTTTCTTCTTTTCTTTCTTTCTTTCTTTCTTTTCTTTCTTTCTTTCTTTCTTTCTTTCTTTCTTTCTTTCTTTCTTTCTTTCTTTCTTTTTTTTTCTCTTTTTCTC